>NC_092859.1:70023025-70024760 GCF_032062135.1 Pyxicephalus adspersus
ATTCCTTCAATACAGGTCTGCCAAAGCACATTTTAGTGTCTAAAAAGCTAAATATTATGATCTATAAAAATGAAAGGCTAAATGTACGTTTCCAGTGATCTGCTAAACAAAATGTCAAAGTTTTATGTCCTGCACTGCTTTGCTAAATAGGTAGAGAATGATGAGAATTTTAGACAAGCAAAGCAAGCATCGTCATTATGGTCAGAAAATACTAATATACCACTACATAAGTCTTTTAACAAAGTAACAACCGGAAATGTTTACTTAATATCTACACTCTTCCCCTGCTTTATCAGGAAGATAATTCACCTAATCAGGCACCCCAGTGCAGACAGACTGGCAGGAAACCAAGATCTAGGCAACCCTTTTATTTGCAGGAAACAAATGTCTACAGTCAACCTCGCAAGTCTCTGGCTGTATACAAGCAACACAGAGCCTGCTTTACAATGCCTACTCCCATAAAACGCTAATTTCTGTACAATACATGAAGTCATGGGTCAATATGGCAAAGACTTGCTTGTCTGCATTCATACTAAGTTAAATACCATACTAAAGTGTACTCTCTAAAAATTCTGTAAAATGATTCTGAGATCAGTATTGGACTACAATTTTCTAGGTCCTTGTAGGTATTAAAAGTATCAAACAAGTTTGGGCCATCAAAATAAACATTCAGTACTGATTTACACTTCTGCTGCTTCTTCATTATAGCAGTATTTTATATCACCACACTACTGAACAACACACAGCCCTCTAGCATGAGCACATCTACCATACATACTGTTGACTGCATCGTTTTTTTCAAACAATGAAAATTCTGATCTCTACTCAAAAGAGAGACAGGGAATTGCAGGTCATAGAATCTCAGAGCCTTAAAAACTGAGGAACTGCAAACTAAGCCCATTCAACACTTCCAGATGACATCATGTAATCAAGCTATTTTGTTCTGCTACAATCCCAAAAGTTAATGGAAGTTTTCACCATTATATCATCACTGGCCATCATCCTAAAAAATGCAGTGCAGCTAGAATGTCTTTCATTTGCAAGCTCGTCCTTGGGTTAACCCATTCATGCCTAGGCTAAATAGCATTGTATTACTATTAAATGTGCAGAAATTGGTAGACAACTCTGTATCATCTTTATAAAACTGATTATTTGCGATGAAAAGTTAGGAAACAGAGCAGCACTTGGGTTGAATTTTATGACCAAGCCATGGACATTCAAGTATACATATTTACTAGTTATTAAACTTTACAACCTCTGTAGCCACATGTGGTGTGAAAAAAATTAGTTCCTAAAACAGAAAAACCTAACTTACTCACTCACAGACCTTTACACAGACATGTTCACATTACAGAATAAAAGCTTGTCAAGTCACAGCTGGGAGGTGGAGCAGGGCCATCCTAAAAGAGGAAACTGGAAAGAAAAAATTGCAAGATGTCCCTTCTGCACTAAAACAACGTGACCAGCCTGTTGGACATGTGCAGTTCAGTGTATAATACCAGCATTCCAGATTGCTGGGAATGAATGAACTTCCACCTGCACGAGTTACATCATTCCAGACTGCCAATCAAGATGGCTGAAGACCCGAACCTGGAAAACAATCAAATAAAGCATACCTGAACTCAAAAATTTTACTTTACATAAAAGGGTAGACAACCCTTTTGTTTTAACCACCTGAGCGTTACACTGAGATCTAGATTTCTGTACCAAAAGTGATCCACTGTTTTTCATGAAA
>NC_092859.1:70026114-70072333 GCF_032062135.1 Pyxicephalus adspersus
TCGGGCATAACAGTTAGGTGGTTAAGTAAACGTTTTATTTATTTATTTTACGTGCAACACTCCCCTTTCTGTCTTGATCGCCACGGCCTCCCATGTCATGCATCAAAGGAAGCTCTTGGATCAGATCATGCACAGGAGCCCATTCATTAATGGATAAAAAAAAAAAAACAGCAGATCTCATGCATGTGCAGTGAGATCAGCAATTTTTTTCCCCATCTACGTCACCCGACCTCACACCTGCGCAGTGGGAGATCGAGTGACGCAGGAAGAAGAACCTGGAAGAGGATAGAAGAAGATGTCAGCACCCGGCACCAAGGAGGGATACTGGGACGACGCAGGACCCAAACGAAGAAACCTCCCGAGGGATAGACAGATCTGCGGGAATAAAGGTAAGTGTGTTTATTTTATTTTGAGTTTAGTTCCGCTTTAAACTGTCTGTGAGGCAATGACGTGAGAACTTGTAAGTTTAGTTTTATTTCAACCACGTCGGTGCTTCTGCTATAAGCTTTGAGGATAGTTTGCTCCACAATAAAAGCAGGTACAGAGGTCAAAAAGCCTAATATTTATATTCTGACCAGAGTTATGCATTTGTGACACACAAAGAAGAAAAAGCTATAGATCCCAGATTATATTTTTCAGTATCCCAAAAGGTGGCTAAGGCTTCAGTCATATGAGTGTGGGGTTGTTTCAGAGGTTTCTTGCAGTGTAACAACTGCTGCTTTTAGTGATTATCCTAATTTTTTTGATTGAAAGTTGAAATCAAAGTTGACAGCTGCAGGTAATTTTTTCAACTGATACAAATAAATAATGGACTGCTGTTCCTGACTGCTCCCTGTGGTTCACAGAGGAATCGTCTCACCCTCAGTTATTTTATCTGCACTATCGGTTTTACATTCTAAATATTCAGACCTGTTGCTGTATGAGCTTTAGTATATCTTAAACATCAGACTGTTGAAGGTTGAAACCATTACCAAATGAAAAAAAAAACAGAGGCATCCGCTATTGTGAAGGTTTTTTTAGGACACATTTAAGTTGGTGAGCTCATTTGATGGGGTTCACTGGAGGATTTGTGTACTTAATCCACATTTCGCAATATTAGTTCAAGCAATCCAGGGCTTATAGAAAAAAATAAAAAGGAAAAAAAAAGAGCTGGCCCTGTGTCTGGCTTCCCTCTTAATTGTTTTATAAAGTGGTGAGGGAGGCTACAGGAAGCAGACCATTCAACAAAGAAAAACATTTCATAAACACCAAGAGCATTGCTTTGGTAAGAAAAACATTTCTAGGTATCACAAATGGCTTTTGGGTTAAAAATAGGAAAATAGCAAGTTTAAAAGACTAGACAAACCCACAAAAGAATTCATACAAGGTGCAGCGACAAGACTGTCACCACAAAATCACATGAAAGCAGACCTACCATCACATATTTTACATTTCATTAAAGTGTGACTAGCCCTTAAGATAATGAAAATGTGTATAAATTATATATATTGTTTGTTTTTTTGGAAGGACCCCTCTCCATACTGACCACCACACATACTCCTGAGATACATATGTTACATATCCCAGGAGGCTTTGGGCTGCTGCTTCTGAGTATGTCCAAGATCAGGTTATGCGTGATAAGGGGCTTTTCTAGAAGGTAAAAAATAGGTGCTGATCCCACGCAGTAATGAAACAATTTAGGTTTTAGCATTTGTAAACATAGCATTACTAATGTAAATTCTCATGGTTGCTCGTAACCAAAGACAACACAGAAGCATCTAGAATTACAACATCCAAGGCACTTAAAACATGCCAAAACAAGGCACTTAAAAACACCTCCGGTGTTAGTCTGTACTGTGCCTAACCCCTCAGAGGTTTGCAATATAACCCAGGCCACATTTACAAAATTTGTGACACAAAGCACAATAAAAAGGAAACTTCTCCAATGTTAAACATAATCGAGGAGGGAACCATTTTTAAAAAATTCAACTGTGGAATTCTGGGACAACATATCAATAAATTCATGTAGACAATGTTATTGATATGCATTTTATAGCAAAAATATAGCAAAGCAAACCGCAGACATCAGTATCCATTGTGAAGTATGCACATCTTACAAGGGCCAGCTAATGCGCATTGTTAACATTGGGCTAAAAGTGCTTATTATGGTCATATACAGTATAATAGGCAATCATTCTGCAGCTGATTAATATCTGGATAATAAAGTGGTGTTCTTTCCAAACCCCTTTTAGCTGGGTGCACAACCAGTACTTTCAAAGTTGGGTCACAGCAGAGGGGCCACCACCCGCCACCAGCTTCTTCCCATCCCGCTTAAAAATAACTCTAAGGGAGAATAATGATAAAGATAGCCTGCTCATATGAAGACCTCATCTGCAATGGAGTATCTGTCTTTATATCGGAGACTAACATAGGTAGAGCTTTTCCAGAAAAACTAAAATGTGTAAAAAAAGATATTGTTCCCAAGACTGAATAATTACCCAGGTCCTAACACTTTACTAGCACTCACGAGACAGCGAATACCCAAAGCATCCAGGACTACAGTGAGATAAACATGTTTTTTCAAATAAAATTTAAAATGCATGGAAACTCCAATAAACATTGTGACAGATAAACTTTTATTAACCTAAATTATTATTATAAACATTTCTGGAGTTCTGTTTTATATCTGTATCTGTATGCTGACAATCAGAAATGATCAATGCTAAAAGCCAGAGAGCTAGGTGACAAAAGAATGATATGACAAATAAGGTTAGAAATAGTTTATAATATAGCAGCTTTATAAGCAAAGAAGGCTGAAAAGGGTTACAATGAAAATGGAAAATCAGAAGAAAATAAAAAAAGCGAAAGAACAGCACAGGAGATGCCAGGAAACAAAGAGATTTCTCCTCTTGGCTAGAATGGCTGCTGGCTCCCATCCACGCCCTCACGAGCACTCGGCCAGGTCCCACATTAGGAGTCCAAGGCTGCATAGGAAAACACAATCTCTCCTTCACTACTGCAAATCAGCATGATCCAACTGGGACAAGAGTTACCAGCTTTCTAAGGTAACCATCAGCTACTAGATGGGAATACTACTACTATCAAATCACAGCTTCCAATAACAAGACCTCTGCTGTCATTTCATGTAATAGAGTTAAACAGTCTTAAGTTAACACATTTAAGAACCACTATCACCATTTTCGTTACAAACAAAAATAGGAATATACATTAGATAGAAGTGAAAAGAATATTTTGGAAAATGTATTTTAAAAAGGTATTGCCAATCTAGTATTTAAGCAGGATCCATCCTTCAACAAAATACACTCTTGTACTCACCTATCCACACTCCCACATGCTGAGAGGGACATAGCAATTTGTCTCTTTTGCACATTTTTAAATTATAAATCCACTTTACAGCACATACATTCAGATGAGGCCAAATTGAACTATACACACACACTCTAAAGCGATGAGAACATGATTTCTGCAGAGAGGGGTAAAGGGGCCAAAGAATGTTGCTGAACTGAACTTTTTTTTAAATATTTAGTATTTGTGGTAGAAGTGTTGTTCTGCAGATAGAGGGGACTCTGTTGGGGAAATATACTGCAAGAGGAATACAAGGAAAATGTCAATGTGTGTGTGCTGGAGGTATGATATCACAGGCCAGGATGAGAGGTACAAAGTACAATGACAAAACTCTAACCTATGCAATATACCCAAAGTAAAACTGAGCCATGAAATTGAAACTCTGACCTAAATTACAAGGATTTCGGGCAAATTTTCTTTCTTTGTCTTGTTTTTGAATAACATGTTTACAATAAACCAGCTATGTGTGTCATATTCATTCCACTCTGATAAGAAATATCTGAGAAGTTTAATGAAAAAGCACCTTGGAATGTATATTGGAGATACCAATAACTCCAGGCACAAACAGGTACAGACATGATAATCTCCTTTGAAATATTCCAGGATCACATTTTACCTTAAAACATCATCTCCCCTAAAGCTATGTAACAGAAATTAGATGTATAAAAATGCAATAATACATACAAAACTAAACTATGCAAGAATCAGGACTACTTAAACCTACAATGAATACTGTACACATAAGCTTATAGAAGAATTGGCCATGGCTTTTTTTCTTTACTTCAATAGATATATAGTTTGCATTTTATGAATAATCAGTGAGAAAGTATAAATAGTAGGTAGCCTTGTGGGAAACATTTCTACCTAGGGTAGAAATTTCCACCTAGCTCTAGGGTTCCAGTTTGATCCAGTTTGATGAGTTTGATTTGCATGAAGTTTGTATAATATCCCTGTGTTTAATTGGGGTTTCTTTAGGCACACTGGTTTAATTCTGCATCCAGAAAGAAAAACATCACACCTATAGGATAATTGCAACCCTCCTCCTTTATAGGGAGGTGGCAAAGTGTGCACGGCAGAAGGGCCCCAATGCTTCTTAGGCCAACAGGGGACCCCAAGTCAATTAAAGGGGGGGGATCTCAAGTCAGTTTTGCCCAATGGCCTATTGTTAGCTATGCCTTTCACTGCATTTACAAATAAACCATAATAAATAAAGTGAATAAATTCACTTTCTTTACTTCTATTTAATACTTAGGACACTTATATACATGAACAGGTTTACTTTAATATCGTTATGTTAAAGATGAGGGTTTATTAATGTATGCTGTGGAAGATTGATGGACATCAGGGAACCACTGTACACATTGGATTTTCAAGAGGAAAAAAAACGTTCGTCTCAAGCAACAATTATCTGATGTGTGTACAGCTTTGGAAAATTTTGTAGAAACGTGTTTGGTTACTGTAGGTTATATTTTAATAGGGTAATACATTTTTATATTTTTTTGTCACACATTTTTTAACCACAGTGGTACAAAGCACCACCATTTTACGCAGCACTATACAATAAATAGAGAACAGTTCTGTAAGGAACTTACCCGCCCTGCGAGCCCGCGGTGTCCCTGGGGTTCCCAGCCACAGAGGGGGACATTGTTACTGACCTGCATTTGCCTTATCCTTCTGTACCTTGCTTGATTGAAATTAACCCTTGCTGTGCTGTGCTGTTTTGAATAAACCTGATTCAAGGATATCTGGAGTTGGTTGTGGTTTGTGTGCCCAGGCGCATTACAAGTTCTAGGTACTGCCTATTGTGACCTTTCTATGTAGTAAGGTATAGCATACATTTGTAACTCTTGTTAAGATGTGAACATAATTTACAAATCATGATACCAGCTACATCTGCTGGAAAAAAATATAGCATTAAAATTGCACACAATAATTTAATTGGCTCTGTATTAAAAATTTTCATTAACCTAGAAAGATACCTGCAGATAATACCAGTACCCAAACCAATACTAAAAATAAAGTTAATTTGTCAGAGAGCTTAAACAGTAAAAGTACAAGGAGATTTCAAAATATCTAATAAAATCCTTTTTCCTGATCTGCAATAGACTCAATACACTAAAAGTACTTGATATATAGGTATTCTACATTTGCTTCTAAATAAGCTCAGCTAGGTTAGGGCTTGTGACCAAGCAGATATTTGTGCACACCTAGTACTTAGAAGAACAAAGCTTGTCCACATAACCTAGGCAGCAACAAGAAATATAGCCATATAGATATATTGCCCAAGCCGATGCCTGCATATGTGGGAAGACTGCCAGCAAAAGATCAACAATGTGTGTGTGGGATAAAAAGTATTGGATAACAAGCCATGAGCAGCCTCTTGACCTTCCTATCCAGACAGATACTCCCCTCACTAAATTTCTTCAAAGACTATTTTAACAGTGATTTTAGATGAAGTGAAGACCACACGTGGATAGGATACCACTATTGAGGAAAAAAATAAGATTTGTATTTTTTTATAATGGAGCCTTCTTTTAAATAAAGATTGTTCATGTAAGTGATTGTAGCTACATCGCTATGAGCCATTGGGGTAAATGTGGAGAATTGGAGAATATCACTTTGAAAAAGTTGCCCGTCTGATGTGGCCCTAAGGCTTTACATTAAGGATCAAATTATTGTTAATTGTAGCCTTTAGTCTACCAACTTCCAGTCCTTTTCACAGAAAAAAACTGTACAACTTAGCACCATGACACAATAAACTCATTTGCAGCAACATTTTCCAGAATAAATCTGTTGCCAGACCTTCGATTTCAAGAGCATAATTTCTATAATATTATATGTGCTTTATTTTTTTGAGTAAAAGTCTAAGGTGATGTCAACAGACCCCATGCTGCCGTACAATTGAGAGTCTATAGCAGTATTTCTCGATACACCAAAAATATGGAACAATGTTACTCAACCAGGGTTTTGTGGAATAATAGGGTTCCTCCAAAAGTTGCTACAGGTTCCTGAGCAATTTTTGCCTCTCTGGTTAGTTTAACTTCTACCAATGATCTAATTGGCTATTTGTAATGGTGACATTCTTCCCACAGAACAGCAACATAAGAAGAATTCTCCTGCTGTTTACTACACTTACTGTGAGTGGATATAATAATTATTACAAGGGTTCCCCAAGACCTAAAAGTTATTTATTGGGTTCCCCCATTTTAAAAAGGTCAAGAAAGGCTGCTTTATAGTATACATCCCAAAATGGGACAGGAACCCCAAAACTCTAAATTAAGAGAAAAATCATATTTTTGGTTAAGATGACATAATTTTTATTTTTTCTCACCTGACTAAGCCAAAGTATGAGGTAGTGAGATTAGCTTGGTAGTTTTGTTTAGAGCAAGGGCTGATGTGGACACTGCTACCCACTCTAACACACTGAGGAATTTGGTGTTACTATAGGAATAAAGCAAATAAATAAAAATTAATATGGTAAAAAAAAAGTTGTAGTTCAACATTTCAGTGGGCAGCACTGATGTAGTAGTAAAAACAAGTAATGTTCTGAACATCTAAAGTGAGGTCAGCTGAAATCTCCTCCTTTCTGTAACATTTGTTATGAATTTTGCACCTCATCAGAAAGTTGTTTGCCAGATTTCACAGAGTAAGCTGCCCAAAACATTTACAGCACGTAATGGTGCCATGGACAGCCAGCAGGCCAAAACCTTTGTACAGTAAAAAAGGTACCATAGCTATTAGCTAATAATAAAGCAGTTTATCAGGCCGCAAGGTCTTACTGGTCTACACTGTAAGCAGCTGCGAAAAGCTAGCTTTGTGTGGGCTATCAAACAAGAATGTATTGTGCCACCAGAAGGGTTAACTGTAAACGCATCAGTCTCAAAAAATGTATTGTTTCTAGTGTCTAGGTTAAAGTTGTTCATCAGATAACAGAGTAACCTACTATCAGGTCCTAGAGAATGTTTGAGACCCATCCTTCCTGTGCACAACCACGTCATACTGTCAGCAAGAATTGGATATATATTTATGTCTGTACTATAGATAACATCTACCCAATAAATTTATATACAGGAATCTGCACAAAATGGGTCAAATTGTGATCACTGGGTCAGATCATCTCCAA
Source organism: Pyxicephalus adspersus (assembly GCF_032062135.1). Taxonomy (NCBI): domain Eukaryota; kingdom Metazoa; phylum Chordata; class Amphibia; order Anura; family Pyxicephalidae; genus Pyxicephalus; species Pyxicephalus adspersus. The sequence goes on from NC_092859.1 coordinate 70,033,583, forward strand.
AACGGCATATCTTGTAGGGTGTTCTCAATATACAGTTGATGGATACGGTTCATGGAAATAAAATTGGTGAGCCAGCATCAGAGCCAGTGGCTCATGTGGCTCATTGATGAGCATGGGAAGTGAAGACTAGCCCATCTAGTACCACTGTAGCTTTGACCTCAAATCTCTCCACAGCTCTTGTCCCACTTACCTTTCTGGCCTGATAAAAAATACTCCCCTAGCCTCTTCGCTCCTCTAATGACCTACTACTGACTTCCTCACTCATAACCTCATCACACGCACAGCTCCAAGACTTTTCTAGAGCAGTCCGACTCTCTGGAATGGTTTTCCTCGTCCTATTCAGCTTGCTCCTACTTTCTGCTCCTTTAAAAGAGCACTCAAAGCCCGTCTTTTCAAACTTGCCTACCCATCTTCTTTTATCTCTTAAAACCCTCAATACTTCCCATCAATCCATATCTCCCCTCCTATTGTGTGATACTTCCCACACCTCAATTGTAAGCTCTGTCGTCTGTCTGTAAGCTCTTTCATCTGTCTGACTCCTAAAACTCTGAATTTTAATAAAATATTCAATATGTTAATATTTTCTATAATATATATAATAGTCACAATAAAGTGCTATTCTACTATATGAAAAAGGTGGTGGGAAGGTGTTTCACTGGTTTGAGGTCACTCTGATCTAATATACAACCTGACATTCATATCATTTTATTTCAGGCAAAATGCAATTTCACTTAAATTATAATATTAGAATTAAATAATGCAAATTTGCATTGTTTTATGTTAATCTGGATTATACAGTACTACCATATCCAGCATACACATTCTTCATAGATCCAATACCTGTGCTTGGAAAACAGTAAACATTCTACCCCTGACCACCCATGTAAACTAGCCCTAAGTTTAAATCTTTACTTGCTGATGATTGTTTTGCCTGTAGGGATAGCCAGTACATGCCAACATCCCTTGCAGTTGCCAAGACTGAATAAATTAGAAAATCCAGATCTCCCCTGGCCATCAAGATGGCCAAAGATCACATCAAGGAAGAGAAGAAGGAGGAAGATGGCAGTGTTCACAACAAAACAGGGACAGGTTAGTATAACAGGGTTTACTTCAGCTTTACTGGATACTGGGACAAGCAGGCTTCTATTTGAAATGTATCTGTTCATAATACAGTGTGTCGATGCTGCAGAAAATAATTGAGCCTTCTAGCAGTGCTCTCTATTATTCCAGAGTCAGTTTATCACATCTCTATACTGTTTAGATTACACTGTAAAGCAGTGCACCAGTCACTGCATGTAGCATGAATAAAAAAAAAAGCAATGTTCCTGCCACCAACCACCACTTATAAAAATGATAATAAAATTGACCTATTTCAGTTTGACCTATTTAAGTTAACCCTTTTTGCAAGTTGTTTTGATTACTAAAATCTCTCATCAGCGCATTCAAAAACAGCTAGTCTGGTCATGCCCCTTTTTTGCAGGAGGTGTTTTTTTTAATAAAGATCTATAAACAGACTTACTCCCAGCAATACAAATCCAAACTAAAGCAATTGAAGTCTGCATTGAATTCTGCATTGAAGTCTGATGCTTGTGTACATGATCCTTTGTATCCAAATGTATATAAACGTTTTTTACTGCAGTTTACCAATTCTCTGATGCTGGTCTCATTTATTTTCTTTTTTAGGCCAAGAACATTTTTGGCAAGTAAATAAAAACTTGTTAATCTTGTCAAAAGTCCAGTGTTATGTCACTTTATGTGTGCTAAACTGAAAGCACGAGGCACCTTATGTCAATTGTGTACAATATTGGTCCCAACAATCCACCACGTTATGGAGATAAAGACAGACATGTTTGAAGTCCAACCTTTGTGACAACCATGGCTGCCCCTATAGATATAAGGGTGGAAAATGTAGACACAAAGTGGTGGGGGGGGGGGTCTTATTTGCAGCAAAAGCAAGTGCAAAAAAATGGAAAAAGTGAAAACTAATGAATCCATTGGGGCCAATCCATTGGTAAGATGCAATATACAAAATTTTTGTTTTCTGTATTTTAAATGGACTTTAAAACCAAAAACAGATTTAGAACTTTGAGCCAACCAATATGAAAATAGATATCAACACCACAACTATTAACCTCTGTCATTGAGCAGGGTGATTTGTAGTCCCTGCAGTCACTACCTCACCTCTACTTTTGTCTGTCCACCAAAGTGAAACCCTAGAACCAAGGTAAAAACTTAAGAGGGGTGAAGGGCCATTATTTGTAAAGAGTGCATCAATGGGAACCTACTAAATTCTACTTTTTATTTCAGGATTGATTTGGAGTAAGCCTGTGCATAGATTATGCAAAGTATTTACATAATTTAAACAAGCAGTAACTGCACTTCAAAACAAGCCTCTAATCATTTCTGTACCTATAAACTTTGTGGAAAACTAATTTAGTCTTTACAGAAATATTAGAGGATCTTTGGAAATAACATTATGTGAAAACCAGCTATAGAGGTGAGTTTGACCTGTTTTAAAGCTTTTTGTGTTCTGTTTGTTAGGAATATGTAATTGGGCGCCTAATGTTTCCTCATTTCATGCTTGCCATTTTTATTTGCCCTAAATTGATAGATGGGGGGGGGGGGGGGGCAGTAAAACAGAAAAAAAATAAAGGTAAGTAGTTTACTTCAAAGGATAAATTATTTACTTTTTAATATGAATATATATATTCAGTGCATGCATATCAAGTAATCTGTAAAGGCCCTTTTACAATTTAGCACTGTGTTGAGTCATTCTGAATTTACTGCCAACACAGAACAACACTGCCAAGATTGGTCAGACCCCTTTTTCCAATGCAGTCCTTAGGATGCTATATTTGCTTTGCTCCCCAGAAAGTGAAGCAACTTATTTTGCACCAAAATGCAGTCTCAGAGATTAAAAATCAAGTAAATCCTGGTGCCTGTGTAGTTCTTTGCTGCCTTATAAATGTCAGACATTGGCAAACGTTTAGTGGTTTTTGCAAGCAGTTTTCCCCCAAAAATGTTTTTCATTTTTGAAAATGGTTAACATTATATCTAAGGAGTCCATTTATTTATTCACTTTTATTTGATAGGCGTGAGAAAGTAGCAGCATGTGCAAGCGATGCAATCAGTTTTGCATGCAGCTTTTATAAGTAGTTTCAATACAGAAAAAAACAGCACAGCTCTGCTATGAAAGTAGGCACTTAAGGGCGGTAAAAGCTGTAGTAAAATACCACTAGGCTGAACTTAGACATAAATCAGGACCCTGCTGTATCTTTCTACCAACAATGTTACAATATTGCAATCTAATCACTGAGGAAATGTTTTCTGCTCACCTACAGGAGAGAACATCACTTCAGCCTTGCCAATTACTTGATGGGATCTAAATAATAAAAATGTATAGATCTTTTCCTTAAAAATATTTTGCATTTTTGACACATTAGGAAGTCATGCAGACTTTAAACAATACCTAGAGATCCACATAAAAAATCCCCACCTGAAAACCACATGAACTGCAGAGATAAAACCTTTTTTAAAGATTCAGATCTTTCTCTGTTATAAGTAAAGCTACGTACACACTTCCAATTATTATCGTTGGAAAAAGAACGACGAACGTTCATGCACGATATATACGACCGATCATATAGCACCGATCCTGCACACAGAGTTAACGACACGATCGTTCGTAGATATTGTACACACAATAGATACGATCGTTTGAGCGATAGAGGAACTATGTGCACGACAGGAAAGTGAACGGACGTTCGTTCATCACGCATGCTCTGAACATGGACGATCAACGAACGACCGTACACACGAACGATGTTCAACGATCGTCGTCCAATCCGATCCGTCGGTCCGGTCGTTCGTTTCCAGCGACTTTCCTCGTTCGTCGGCGTCGTTGGTTACTTTTTTACGAACGATTTTTTGCCCAATCGATCGTTCGTCGTTCGATTGGAACGATAAAAATTGGAAGTGTGTACGCACCTTTATTCATGCCTTGTCTTTGCTGAAACAGATTTCTAAACAGATCCGCCTTTATTGTTACAAAGGTGTTTTAGTATTGTTGTATGAGAAAAATCCTGAATGTCTGCATCCATTCGGGGCAGTTCATACTGGCGGTAAGGTTGTGGTATAAAGGCAGTTACATTATTACATGTTTCATCTCTCCTGCAGCCATCCACAGGAAACAAATCAGGGCGCAGTGAGGGGTTCAGTACCAACCACTGTAAAATGTTGAAATACTTGGGACAGCCAGGAGGCTGGAAAGGTGCCAAGTGCCAGGAGCTGCCTGAAAACTGCTGTTTACACCACCTGTCTGCAATAGCCCTTAGAGCTTTACCCTTCTTATTTTGCCTTCTCTGACGTGCCCCCCCTGACCCCCCCTTAAAGATGCTAATTACATTTCCTTTCCATTATAAAATAATTTCCCTATTTTAGACCCAGCAACATTATCACATTATATCCTGTGGGGACCAGCAGGTTGCTATGACAACACTCTCCATTTGTTTGAGCTTCTAATGCACACTGTAAGAAGCTAACATTGTGTAGGAAATCAGACTATGCAATTTCGGTACAGGAGAAGAGCCCACACAACAATGTAAGTCTGAAAACAAAGATACCATTCAACTTCAGTTTGAGCAATAGTCACACCAAAAACAAAATACCTAATGTTAGAGACAAATAAAATACAATATGAAATGTGACTATTCTGAGGACGAGTATACAACCAGCAGTTCTCCAGGTTGCCAATTTTCAAGAAAACAACATTCACATTTTTGGGGTTTACAGAAAAAGTCACAGTAGCTGCAGATTTTCTACAGTAAATTTGGACGCAATCCGAAAATACGATGTTAGTCGGTCATAGGTTGACTGTTTATCAGTGACTACAACATTATCTGAATAAACTGAATTTTCATTGATTTTCCAGCATTATTTACTTATATACTATATAATACATATTACTTATATACAACACTGCCTATAGGGGTACCTGAAAACTAACTGTGCCCAAAAAGTTGTGTAGGATCTGCAAGTCCTTACAAGGTGGGGATGATTTATTAAAGGATTTGAATACGTTCACACAACAAAACTATGTGAATAATATTCACCTCCTATACTCAGTCATGTGCACTAATCAAAGTGAATCTTAACACATTTTATTGTGTGAAAAATCAATGTGTGTCAAATCAGTGTGTTTGGAAGTGTACTGAAGTGATCTGCCTCAATTTACCAAACCCAAAGCAGGAAGTGTATTGTCTACCAGAGACACAATCCTCCATCCATGATGGGACTCATAAAAGGTTGCATAGAAAGTGTAAACTGATAAATGAAACCATTTCCTTAAGGACACTCCCAGGGGGAACATTAGATACAGATGGAGCAAATTAACATTTTTCAGCTGTACAGTGTTCCCTTTTATGTTTGACTAATGAAAGCGTTACAGAAGTTTCATTCATGCTTTAAAACACTGAGATGGCGGCCTTTGTCATGTATCTGTGGCCTTCTGACTGACATATAGATAAAGAACACAGGATGGTCAGTAGTAATTACCACTTAGCTCTCCCTAGTTTTACAATTACTATGCAGCCTCAGGCACTAAAGTGAAGAAAATCTTGAAGGACACATCTGAACCTGCCTGCTGTGCTCCAGGTCCAGGTGTTTTAATTGTGCTTCTCAAGTTATCAGAAAGACAGGAAGTGAAGGAAATCATTCGAAGGACAAATTTGCACCCATTGCTTTGAAGAAATGCAAGTTATGTGCAGCAACACACTGCAATTTATTTTGAAAGAACTCTCTGGTGCTTTGGTGGCTGCAAATTACAGTTCAATTCTAATGAATGAGATGGGCTGTGGAGTGCATTGCACAGGGTAACAAATATATGCTCTCTCTAGTAAATGTATACTCCACGTGGAACATTCACTAAGGTTATCCTATCCTTATGATCTACACATTTAAAATGTAGGCTGGCTGTTAAAGAGGAAAAAAAAAACAAAGGCACTGCACATGACAGTAGAACAATGTGACATTTCCAGACAAACCATTATTTATTATCTGTTGGGTTTACAACAATCTTCCAGACTAACGAAAGGAAACCCAACTTAAAATATGTAGGCTGCCATTGTTGGGCTATCCTTTTGAAATTGTTTGGCTGATTTGCTGATTTAAAGACAATATTACTTATTGAGCCATTGACCCACATTGAGTAGCATGCGGGAGTTCTGACTTTACTGGCTTAACTTTGTGTGCCTGGGCCAGAGATGGCCAGACAATTACCATGTCCAGAAAGAGGTCAGCAAAGCAAAGGTCAGCCTCTGGATTAATCCCAAAAACAGATTCTCTGAAAATCAGCTGGTATGATGTGCAGGAGGACCATACCACATCATCCATCAGGCCACCCATATGGGCATGAAAAGAAATAGAACTCTAATCTTAATTCCAATGCGTCTTATTCCAACGCAGAAACTAACTTAGTCACCTAAGTAGATCAATCAGCCCAGAAAAAAAAAAAACATTAAATAAAGGCACCATGTATGTGCTAGCTTGCTCAGGCCCCAACAACACTGCATGTTTTGTGGCACTCCTCATAGACATTATGAAAGTTTGCACTGATCCTGATGCCAGGCGATGGGTTTAGGGACCCTCCGATCCTTATTTGCTACAAATTAATTGTACACATATACTTTGAGTCAGTTGCACTATAGGAATAATAGTCTTTCTACCGGAGAATAGTAAATGAAGCAATTTCTATCACAAATCATACAAGTAGAGAATAGAGGGCACTATTCTGAATAACATAATAAAATATTTCCCAAATCAGTAAAACATCTGCTGACTCAAGCACCTAATCCCTACAATCCTTACAGCAAACCTTTAGTAACAAGGATGCAGTCTGAAAAGAAAAGATTGAAATATATTAAAAGTAATATTCACATGTCAATATACAGAAAAAACTACCATGCAAACATTTAGGATACTATATCCAACAAAGCACATCTTAGCAGAACACTACTACATTATTGATCTGTGGTAAAAATTGAAAGGGTGATCCCTGTAACATAAATCAGATCATTAGTGACAGTCACAGGACCAGCAAGCTAATGCACTCAGCACATCAATAAATGCCATTTCAGTGACAATCTATCTACAAGAACCAGCACTGCCATGTGTCATAGCAGAGTTGCATGCATACTTGCCCCCTGTGGTTTAGTAGGTGACACTCCTTTATTTTAATGCCTAACAGTGCACATCCATAACCATCATTTTTATGAAATCACAAAGAGCCCAGCTTAGCAAAGAGAAAGGAATGCCATACCACAATCAGTTCTAGGCTGTTATTAGGAAGATTCGTTTTTGTACATTAGCAAGCACAGTAAGCCTTTATTCAGATGCTTAGTGTCCATTAGGAAAGGCTCCATCTAAAAGTAAGGCTACGATCCAAATCCATGCCTTCTGGGAAAATAGGCACTTCAAAACATATCTCATAATCCTATAGATCAGCCTTTCCCAACATTGTACCCTAAAGGAACTCTAGAAATAAATGTCACAGGGAACCCATGGCACAATGAAGTCATTAAGGGGCAGTGGGTAGAATGCCCCCATTATGGTGATTATCAGGAAGGAATGCTTTGTTAGTCAAAATGCCACCCTTCTAAAAAAAATAAAAAAGTTACTAATGTCATCTAAATGGTGTTGAACCCAGAACTGTGCAGGCACCATCAGATGAGATGGGAGGTCAAACAGCCAAAGCTCAAGGAACCCCTACCAACTGCATGGAATCCTGGTTGAGAATGGCTGCTGTAGACCAAAGGGCCCATTGAACATCTCTGGGTTCTTTAAGAATTAACTCTGTGCCGTTCACCTTGCCTATTTCAAATGTTACCTCAACAGAACTGGCATGTAGGATAATGAGTGTGGGCCAGAGTGCAATGAGATTCCCTTCTTCATCCAGGTCAGACAACTGCTTGCCATACATATAGCAACTTGGAAGATTTTTAACCATTTTAATGCGAAAATAATCAAACAGATCACTGCTACCAGCAATAGTTGTACTACAGACTTGATTGGTGGTAGATTGCTTTGGTTCTTTTAGCACATAATATAGCTGGAAGAAAATGGGTGAAATTGACACCAAAGTGTATGACCAACATACGAGTTCAGATATCTTTTTTCATAATTGTGGCCATGAAACCTTTGGCTATGTTCAGACAGTCGGTTATACAAAGCATTATCACTGCGGTTTACCACTTGCCAGAGCAGATTGCCCAGAGCCATGATTATTAATAAAACCAATGAGAGCAGAACAAAACCCTTTTTTTCACCAGGGTCTGAGGGCAGTAAGGTTGCACTGTAGTATTTCAGAAGCTCCATGAAGCATCTCACATCAGCCTACAAGCTCAAACGTTTCCATAGACCTAAACAGGAATGCTTTCCAACCACATTTCCTAGGGATGAAAGGGTTCTAGGGACAGCAGATGGCCCATCCCTTGCGGCATGATCCTAAATAACTGTAACTGCACTACAAGGTTTCAGCAAATAAGCATGAATGCATCCCAATGCCTTGTCATTACTGGTAATGGGCCCACAGTGCCCAGAAGGGGTCAATGCCCCAATGAACAAAGCCGAAATGGATGTTCCAGGTAACTGCAGATCTCTGCTCCTGAACTTTGTTCATTCTGTATAGAACAGTTTTTATCACTTTCCTCATTCACACCAAAGAACTGATGAAGCTTGGAAAGCTGTGAATGCAATCAGCATACAAGAACAAATCTGTATGGCAATTACTAATACTAGAAATGTCCTGGTTAAATGAAAACCTTCACCAAGGACATTCACCTTCTCTATGACCTGTTGTCAAGGGACCTAAGAGGGAGGAAATACAAAAGGAACAGAAGGGAAATCCTTTTCACTTGTTGCTGTGACAACTAAAAGAAGATCCCTCTAATGGAAGACTTTCAATGTCACTATTGATGTGTCAGGGACAGGAAGCAATACATGATCAGACTGCAAAAAAAGGGATTTTAACTCTTCATTAATATACCCCAAAATGACTTCACATGTTCACTGGGAAAGCCATTGGTCGCATATACAGAACATAAAACACACTGGGTCCTGGTTACACTTATTACACTATTCATGATGTTACCTATAGCAACCAGACTGGAATCTGATGAGTTGCTATAGGAATCAGTTTCCATGCTGCAGAATGTGGGTGAAGGATGGCCATTGATGGATTATAGCAGGAAATGTCTGTGGTTGCAGGCTGTGCAGTATGCTGGGGTGACTGCAGCTTCCCACAGGCTACGCTGATTGGCCGAGGCTGCATTCCAGCACTGTCTGAGGTGCAGGCAATGGGCCCCGCATGGAACAGGGTGAGGCAGCACCCCGACCCCCATACAAAGAACACTCACATAATGCTTGTTGGGGCTGCGCCGCTTCTGAACGTCCTGCACATGGACCTGCACGATGCTTTTCCTGGGCATGGCTCAGCCGGGCTCCCTTCTCTCCAGCTGCGGACACAAAGCCGTTGTGAGGTGAGGGGTTGTCGCTGGGTGGCCCCGAACCTTGCACCATCCAGCTGGGTGACGCAGCGGTCCGTCCAGCGGTGACAACGGCGATACGGGAGCCGGGTTCAGCGCCCAGCTGCTCTCCTGCTGTTCCTTTCTCTCTTACTTCGCCTCATCCCTCCTCTGTGGCTGCAAGGCCGGCCCACTCCCAGCAGCACGGCCCCTCTATGGCTGGGTGATATCCCGGTTACCGGGGGGCTATGTCCTTCTCACAGAACACTTCGTGTCACGCCTTCATTGCTCAATACAGAAAAAAGCAAATGAATCATTTTTCTGGTCACGTGTTCCTGACTTTTAGGTTCTTGTCCCTGGAAAAAATGTTGGCCTCAGGAAATTGTTTTCAGCCCTGTGAGACAAAACATCTCCCTTTATGCCTGTAAAAGTTTGGCAGTATCAGCAACTATTATTGTTCTCAGTGCTGGCTAACCTAAAGTCACCCAGTCCGCAGGGCCGGGCCCAGGGGTAGGCGGGAGAGGCGGCCGCCTTGGTCACATTAGCGGGAGTGGGGTGCAAAAATGGAAGGACCTGCGACCTACTGTGCTGAGGTAACTCACAGCTTGCTTGGAGGGGACGTTACAGAAAAGTTTGAGCAATGAACACAATAATGTCACCGCCTCGCCGCAGACTTGCTTTCAGGAAAAAAATAAATTCCCTGTCAGTATTTGTGCTGTCAGAACCACAAGATGGAGGTTTTGTTTCACTTCCTTTCCTGGGAACATAATAGGAAGTGAAAGCAAATCTGAAGTGAGGAAAATTCTTTCTAGTTGTCTCTGGATAATGATACCCCCTCATAGTGTAGATATTGGAAGGTGCATACCCCCTCATAGTGTAGATATTGGAAGGTGCAAAGTGGGCCTCAGACCCTCTTCAACCAACAGGGGTCCAATGACACTTTGGCAGGGGGGCACCAAGCCAGTCCTATACAGGGGCCCACTGTTAGCTACATCCGCCACTGCCCCCCCCCCCCCCCATACCCTTTTTATAATATCTTAAAGTGAATTTTAACTCAGAAATTTCACTTTACATAAAAGGGTAGACAACAATTCCTATGGCAGGAGGCTTTTGGGTGCTCCTGCATAAACCTAAGCATCTCAGGCATGCGCAGAAAGAGCCTTTTCATAAAAGGGGAAAAAAATTGCCGATCTCACAAATGCGCAGTGAGATCAGCAACTTTTTTTTCCCAACCTACGTTGCCCGATTTTGCGCCTGGGTCGGGTAACACAGGAAGAAGAACCCTTTTCAGTTTACTTCCTTTTAAAGACTGCAGACATATAATACTCCAGCACCATATCTTCTCTCTTCTTCTGTTTACTTCCATATCAATGCCCACATGACGATGGTTGCTGTCTAGTGACAGGGTCTCATTAGAATGGAGAAGAGGATGCAGAAGAGATGAGGGTAAAGCAGAATTAAAACTCATTGGTGGGTGGTGAGCTTCTGCCATAATCAGCAAGTTTGCTCAGCCCACATACTGATTATGGCACATACTTACCCAGTGCAGTCCAGGACCTGTCATCGCTGCATCCTAGGGTGCCACCATTTTTACAACTGGCTCTATGGCCGACTTCCGGCAGATGGACACAAGAGTTACAATATCACCAGCAGCTGGCATGCACTGTGAAGTTTAGAGCTCAAACAAAAAGCCATCAGGAGCCAGGGAGTTAGGTATTTCACAAAAGAGATACTGCATGTATTGCAGTACAAATAGTACTACCTCCTGGTAGGTCCACTGTTTTGTCTAGAGATGGGCCTTAAGTGATGTAGTGATTGGCAGGAGAAAGCGCAGCATCCATCAATATCTAATACACCTAGAAATTCCGGGAAGCTGTTGCACCTTTAGCTCCGAAATAAAGTGAAATCCAGATAGGCATTCAAAATATTGTATTATGGGGTGATCCTTAAAGTCTATTTCCAGGCAAAATCGGAACCTCCTCTTTTACTTTTTAGTATGTTGTTTTTTTTTTTTTGTTTTTAATACTCTCAGGAACATTTATTACAAAATCCACCATAGTTTAGGAAATATTCCTTTTCTGTTTTAAATAAACAACAGGAAGTTAAAGGATTTCACTAAAGTGAAGGGAAACAGTTATTATTATTATTATTAGCCAGTATTATATAGCGGCAACATATCACGCAGCACTTTACAAAGTCCATTGTCATATCACTTGCTGTCACTTATCACCTAAACAGATGTTCTAATATGAAGACATTCAAGTTAAAGGCTCAGGTGAAAGATGTCCCAAAAAATTTACTAAACAAATTGGGTGGATTTTAGATTTGGTGATGTCACTATTGTGCAGCTTGCTGTGTAGCTTCTACTACTTCTTGGATATTCACAAGAATCAGATCACTAGTCACAGAAGGCGGCAGCTCTGAGGATGCATAGTTTTGTTAATCTACCATCTGTACAGAGAAAAGCATGGTAAGTCATCAACAAAGAAAAGATCAACTGCAGAGGTACCACAGGCAACACTGCTGACTGGTCCTTTGCCCTCAGGTTCTCCTTCATTTAAAAAAAGAAATATTATAAATGCTTGCCTTAATGAAGCACAATTCATATAGATGGAATCTGCATAGATTATCATACAGGTATACACAAAGTGGTATCACAGTGCAGAGTGTAAGCATGATGAATATTATACCTTTGCGTAAAAACAGTAAATATGTGCTCAGAAATTATGTGGAAATGTGTGGGATAATTATAGAGTGTGATCAGCATGTGGATAATTTGAGTGTATGTTCTGAGTGTGGTGTAATTTTCTATTATGAATTCCAAGCTCAGCAGAGGTGGGAAGAGGGTAGGGAAGGGTATGGGTGGGTTGGTGTAAGTTGTTTGAAGAGAGTGGAGTCTATAAAGAGGGTGTGAAACAAGAAAGGTAGAAGAAAGATGTATTTTAGGTAAGGGAGGGGGGTTAGGACTGGGTGAAATGGAAATGACAGGGAAGGTCATAAGTACCTAGGGAGGATATACAAGAGAGAGAAAGTTAGGGTATATCCAAGCAGCGAGAGGTGTCTCTCAGCTTCTCTTGGAAGTATTGGAGTAACTCAGGTAGAGAGAGGTCTTAGGTAAGCTTTAGTTAGTATAAGAAAGTTGTCAAATATTAAGCTTTCTACTTTGAAAATCAGGCATATCTGTATTGCAGAAAGGAACAGGAAATGTCCCAACTGCAATAAAGCATACTTACCTGCCTGTTTCCTGTATTCTTTTTAAAAAATGCTGAACTGCACGGATCTAACATGACCAGGTCAAAACTTTTTTTGTACAAACAGTAATGTAAACTAAGACAGTAAGCAATGTTAGAACATCCAACATTTAATGCTGGGTTTTTCTCCTTTTCTGAATAGCTGAGGCAATTGAAAAATTGCGACCTTAAACTGTATGGCAGTATTCTAGCTAAACTTCTTACTCCATTGCTTCAAACTATTATCCATCCTGACCAGAGAGGGTTTTTACCTGGTCATGAAGCTCGAGACAATACAATCAGAACGCTAAATTTGATAGAATATGTGCGCACTAATAAGATTCCAGCAATGTTCCTGGCGGAGGATGCTGAAAAGGCATTCAGTAGGGTGGATTGGGACTTTTTGAAATAACATTGGCTCATATAGGTTTACCTCCCAACTTTGTAAAATAGATTCTATCTCTGTATTCGGCTCCAACAGCTCAAATTAAAGTGATTGGGTTGCTGTCTTGGTTCTTTTTTCATAAGCAATGGTATGCGACGGGTGTCCTTTGTTGCCCCTGGTATTTTATTTTAATAGTGGAACTGTTTCTGCGACATATCATCAACAATCCCAATATACAGGGCTTGCTCATACAAAAGCAGCAGCATAAGGTGGCTGCATACGCCGATTATTTGCTTTTTTATGTCACATCACCTAGGACTTCATTCCCTAATTTACTAGAACAAATTTATAAGTACTCTAGTTTGTCCAAATACAAGAAAAAATTGCAAAACTTGGAGGCTCTCTTAATTTTTATTTCTGCAGAGACAGTAGATACATTGTCACCATTTTTGCCTTTTAAGTGGGCAAAGTCTACTATATCTTATTTGGGGACTAAGATTCCTAAAGAGTTGTCTTTATTGGTGAACCTAAATTTCCTTCCACTTTTGAATTCAATAAGTAGAGATTTGCAGTGCTGGAAACAAAATGCATGTTCCCGGTTTGGTAGGTGCAACATCCTAAAGATGAATGTTATGCCGTGTTTGCTATATTTATTTCAAACGCTCCCAGTGCATGTGCCGCATCGTTTGTTGTGCAGGTTTAGACAGGAGTTTCTCCGCTTTGTCTGGGGTGGGGACAGCCCACGCATACAGAAACAGATCCTTTGGTTGCCCAAACTGGGGGGGTAGTATTGCTTTCCCAGACCCACTTCTGTAACAGAGGGCAGGACATCTAGCGGGATTGCTAAATTGGTGTAGAAATGGAAAGCAGAAGCTATGGTTGGCACTAGAAGATGCGATCTCTCCAGTCCCATTAGCCGACGCAGTATGGTGACCATCCGAAACTCTCTCAATTGGACTTAAGCATCGATTGATAGGACCCACATTACGCATTGTCCATAGACATTTTATAACCATCGGTCTATGTACTTACCTTTCACCTTTCTTGTCTATTCTGGGCCACCCTCGGTTTCAACCTGGCCTATCAGATCTTAGGTTTCATCTCTGGAGAGAACATACAATCTTCAGAGCTAAACATTTTATATGTGGATCGGAATGGGTGGCAGTAACAGATCTTCAGGCAGAACATTCACTTCCGGAATTAGATACCTGGCACTCTATACAGTTGACCTATTTCTTTCGATCTATTCGATACTATTACTAGCTAAAGTTGAACGCTCACTCTCGAATTTAGAATCTGTCTGTATCTCAACAGGCCCAATACGGGGGACTTTTGACGGAATCTGTGCCACTGTCCTTGCCCTTTGTTTCTAAGTGGGAACGAGATCCTAATATTACGTTCTCCCCAGAACTGCTGGAACAACTCTTGTACTTTGGTCATAAAGCTGCACTTAGTAATGCACATCTAGAATTGAACTACAAAATACTTACTCGTTGGTACAGAGTACCGACGGTTTAGCTAAGGCAGGTGTGGGTAGTTTATTCCATATATTTTGAGAATGCCTCTTTTTTGGTTTCTTTTTGGTCACAGGTGGCTGACATTATTATGGAATTAACTGATGTGAACATCCATAGCAGGCCGGAATTGGCACTATTACACTTGTCTAAGGGTTCTAGGAAAAAATACCACAACTCGCTGCTCAAGCATCTCCTAAACGCAGCAAAAGCGTGTATTTCTGCATTGTGGAAACAATTCTTCCTTTCCACAATATATCAGTGGTTCAGAAGGATCAATGAGATCATGTCTATGGAGGATCTGATCTTGTCATGAGATGGGAGATCAGGTAAGTTTCATAAGACAAGGTTTTATTGGATACATTATCCCTCTACTCAAGTATATCTCTCAGTTATGTGTGGGGCTGAGGGGGCAGATGACATGAGATAGCTCACAAGCTGGTGGTCTGGTGGTTGATGGTCCCATCTAAGTTCTGTTTTATTTGGTCCATACTAAGTCTGGGTAATAATGCCATTTTTCCCTCCCTCTTTAATGTGCTTCTCCCATCCCCCCCCCCCCCCCCCCACTGCTTTTTTTCTTCTTTATTCGTCCCATTTGTAATTGTATTTGTATTCTTCTACTATATTTTATAATATGTTCCTCAGTGATGGCTGTATGGTATATTGTGCATAGTATGTTTTTTTTTACACTTTGTGTATGTATAATTCATTGGATTGTTTAATAACTGTTTGACTGGTTGCTGAATAAAAAATAAAGTTTAAAAAAAACAACTGAAAAGCAGTTTTTTTTCAAGCTTATCATCATAATGTGGTTTTGGTGCTGATAGTAGGCCAGTGGAAAGATCAATTCTACAGCCAAATATGTGCTTCCAGAGTAAGCTGTCACTGAGGGTGTCCCGTTAGTAAATTTTTACAGCGCTCATTCCTTCTACTGTCACTGGAAATGATTATGAAAGATTTTTTTTCAACAACAGAAATCTAGCGTGTGTATACAGCTTACAGCATGCCAGTCTGTAATTGAAAGGATTTGTGTTTTTTCCATGTCACCGCTGAAAGCTGCATGAGAAAAATCCTGACTGTATGTAATTAAAAAATCCAATAGAATATATTCCCAATGGGAATGGCCCCTTAATTCAGGTTAGATGAGTTCTGAAAACTATTCATCACACACTCATGAGAATTTAAGATGGGCATATATGCTCGTCTATAGTATCTGATGAATTCCTAATTATTCCATTCTTGATTTAAAAGAGAAAGGATTTCAAGAAAGTTTGTGTGGTTGCACAAAGTAATTGGAACTCTATTCAGACCACCAGTATTGCAATGACTGCTTTGTTTATGGTACACATCTGTATCCACATTATTGTTTGTAACTTTAACTTGATGACATATCATGGCCAGAAAGCGCAAAAAGAGATGCAGCCTAAGAAAACTAAATTCGACTGTTATTATTATCGCCTTGTATACAAAAGACTCACCATTTTATTTCAATGGTAATTCCTCCTCTCCTACTCTTCTGCCTGTTGGTGTTCCCCAAGATTCAGTCCTTGGACCGGTCCTCTTTTCTCTGTACACCTCCTCCCTCGGTAGTCTCATATCCTCCTTTGACTTACAGTACTATCTGTATGCTGATGACACTCTGTCCACCCCTGACCTGTCTCCCTCAGTCCTGGATAAGGTCTCATGCTGCCTGTCGGCCATCTCATCATGGATGTCTGACCGATTCCTGAAACTCAACCTGGATAAAACAGAACTCATCATCATCCCCCCCTCAAATTCCAAATCCCCCCCTGACATATATCTAACTGTTAATAACACTGGTATTCTTTCCTCCCCTCAGGCATGTTGTCTTGGCATCACCTTCAATTCTGCCCTCTCATTTACCCTCCATATTAAGAACATTTCCAGGTCCTGTCACTTATACCTGCACAACATTTCCAAAATCTGCCCCTACCTGTCCCCAGAGACCACCAAGTTCCTTGTACATGCTCTTATCATCTCTCGTCTGAACTACTGTAACCTCCACCTCTCTGGTATTCCACTAACCCGACTCTCTCCTCTACAATCTTTTATGAATGCTGCAGCCTGATTCATCCAACCTTCCCACCACTTCTCTTCCGCTGCATCTCTTTGTAGTTATCTTCATTGCCTTCCATTTCACCTTAGAATTAAATTCAAGATCCTTCGCTTTGCTTTCAAATCTCTCCATAGTTCTTGTCCAGTAGAAAAATACTCCCCTAGCTCTATTCCCTCAACCAATGACCTACTAAAAACTTCCTCACCCATAACCTGGTCACAAACAGGGCTCCAGGATTTTTCTCTTATCCTTCTCCTATTCGGCTTTCTTTTCTGCTCATTTAAAAGGACAATATTCCCTCCAAGTCTGAGTCATTGAGAGCTGCCCTTAACAAAAGAAAATTAGCTCTCTAAAAATGTAATGTTTTTATCTTTCCCATTTTGCTTCCTGTTACATTAAATCATTGGTCACTGCTACCCAGATTTTCTTTTATATATTCATTTGTTAAAAGTTCTGCATTGCTAGAAAAAACTAGGTCCAGTAGAGTATCATTTCTAGTTTTCTATAAACCTAAATATAAAATGATCTAGTATTAAAGTCATTATTTCCTGTCCTTTTGTTGTACGTGTAGTGCCATTACCCCAGTCAATGTCAGGGTAGTTAAAACCGCCCATCACTACCACCGGTACAGCCCATTCAGCCCTTTATTATAGGTGCAGCCGTTCTGTTAGGTTTGCTTATGGGGAGATTTCCACTTGCTTCCTGGACTTGAACTGGTAAGAAATTTGCAGTAACCTTTTTTTCTGACTACACTACAAGATACAGACATTCTTTCAACAAATGACAGTTTCAGGCAGTCTTTGCCTTTTCTCAAGTTTACTGGTAAGGACTAAGCTACACGGGTAATATTAATCACATGTCATTACTTCACTAAAAATCTCCCATAGAGCTCTGATGTGCTAAAATTACAAGTGACTATTCAAAAAGTAGCAACTGATCACCAAACATATGTAACAAGTGGCTTCCTTTGAAAAAAGCTACATGGGTTGAATCTTCAAAGATTGAAATTGTATGTTTGCACTATGTTTCAATAATGCACAATAAAATACTAATTTGAACATTTTTTTCTCTATTCAATTATCAATTTCCAAACAAGGTGATTATTCATTACTGAGTTTAGTTTCAGGAGTGAGCTACTTTCCTGAGTAACAACACTATACTTTCCTAAGACTAACAACATCACAAACAGCAAGTAACAGATTTTTGTAGTAGTAGATTTTTGAGTTTAGTCCTCAGTGTAACAAACCAGTGCAAATAAAATACAGACATTGCATCTGTTGCGTCTTTAGATGGCTCAGGCCTCAAAAAAGTAAGTTGATATGTCTGATATATCTGAGCCCCTGAAATGAAGTAATCGTGTAAAAAAAAAAAAAAAAAAAAAAAAAGGCTTTAGTTCCTTACATTTTTATGCAATCTTTTTGTTCAACGCACTGAGTTCAAGCTGAAAGTCTGCAGTTCAGCTGCATCCGAGTTGTTTCATTTAAAATTAATTGTAATGTATAGAACCAAAATTAGAAAAAAAAAGTTCTCCGTCCTAATATTTATGGACTTAACTGTAGCTGTCATATAGCAGAGCTACAGCTTCTCTGTGTTTCTAGTTAAAATTTTCAGACAGAAGATACATCTCTTAAGGCCATACCAGCAATGAAGGCCTCAAGTCATCTTGAGTAGTACCATCTGCAATTGTGCTTTGGATTATATGGTAAAAGATCTATTTTTGGTTCAGTTTCATATTTAGAATAGATGGAAATTTCATCAAGCAGACTTTGATATGATGCAGAAATTATTGGTGACGTAATGACTGCACGTTGACCAGACTCTAAAATACTAAAGTAACCCTCAAACCATAACATTTCCAGCATCATGTGTCATTTAGTTAGTATGAGTTTTGTTTTAAATGCAGTACTTGGTTTGCACCCGACATATGTACTGTTACCATGGTCAAACAACTGATTATGATGATATATGATTCTTTGGTCGGGTCTTGGCTGTGAGTTCAGTTGAGAACTTTGTTTTTGACAGAAAATCCTCTTTTTGGCTCACCTATCATGCAGGTTAAAAAAAAAAAAAAGTCAGAATGTATATGCATGCACCTTAATACAAACGGTTACCTGCAGGTATCCCTTTTAGTATCAAACAATTTAATTTGCTAGCCGGGCTGGTCATGGACAAATTAGCAGTTATCCTAAATCTTACTTAAAAATTTTTTTATTTTGTGGAGAAAAAAAATAATAGTAACCAATTTAACGATACATTTTTAAATCCCTTTTGGACACAGGCATTTACAACCTTAAAAGTCCTTACAGAGTTCTTCTGATCCTGGCATTATGGAATATTAAAGGTTAATAACAATAAGGGACACCAGACTAATTGCCGGATTTGGTATTGCTCTCCAAGGCTGGAGAGGATACACTTTCATCAATGAAGCTGGGCAATCCAGCAAACCTGGAATAGTTTTTTATTTGCTAAATGTTTGGAATCCTGGACCAGATCTATTCCAGGTTTGCCGGATTACCCAGCTTCACTGAAAAAAAGTGTATCCTCTCCAACCTTGGGGAGCGTTAATAAATCAGGCCCTATATACCTAAAGTTCTAAGACAAGTTACATTAACATACACCTCACATTTCCCAACAAGGTTTTTTCTTAAGGCACCTAATCTGGGAGACCCAATGTTAATTTTTCTATATGACAAATCTGCATCCCTGAGAATTGTTATATATAGTATATAGATAAAGTATATATAGGACCTAGCACTGCACAGGCCGGAGTGCTAACCCCTGAGCCACCGTGCTGCCCAATTCATTTGTAGGCACTGTTGGAATGAGGAAAAATGCAACACTTTGGGGTGTACTTAGATTTGGATCATACTGGCCAATACAGGCTAGGTCAGTGGCTTTACAGTGTCAGATACCACACACAATTTTATTTGAGAACATCTAATGAAAAATAGTTTTGGGTTTACTAATTGTAAAACCACTTAAACAGAAAGTAAACACTTTGTGATCCTGCTAGAATGTTTGATTTCCTCATTTATGGTAGCTACACTCTGCTGGCTGATTTCTCTGCAGCTTTGGTACTAGGGGCGGGCATAGGTGGCACAAAGTGTGCCACTGAAAGGGAGATGTTGTGAGATTTCCAGGCATTAGCCAGTGTGATTCTGGTAGTTACCGGCATATAATTGCATAACATTTTAGGATATTTTGGTAGAGGCATATCAGTTTTACTCAAAAGAGCACTATACAAACCTGGAGAAAGAGGTCTGTAGCATCATTGCGATCAACTGAAAGACCCTCTTCCAGTATTCCTGTGCCACTTGACAGGACCATGGGGGATAATGTCAGGCGGAACAATATCCTGGTGGACAAGGGTATGACTGGGATTTTTGTATAGACAGTTCACTGTAACCAAAAAAAATTTATTGTTGAACAAACTCCATGATTCTTCTTCAGAGTGAAAAAAATATATATTAGATGGTAAATTAATTCCTGTTTGTAATATTAGATTGCCATGTGGTTAAGAGTCTATTTAGGAACAATGGAAGTTTTGTCTTATAATAGGGAGCTGTGCAGCCATTGACATTTAGGTGGAGACCACAGGGACAGAACACAAAGATGAACTGTTCTTGTCTGGGCTAATTGATCATTAGAGAGCTATAGTGAACATATTTTAGTATGAAATAGTGGTCCTGCCTTGTAAAACACTACAACACCCTAAATAACACACCCAGTTCACAGAAGACACAAATTCCAAATGTTTTTTATTCTTTCTGTAGCAGTATACAGTACCATTTTCCTAAGTTTACAGATGCTTTTACATTCTGAACAAATCTATGTTGGCACTCTTACGCCACCTAGTGCAATGCACGAAATAACAGTCATGCTGCAAACTTGTACAGTGCAGTACATACAGCACACACTACACAGGACACTGTACTTTGTAATCTGCTGTGATGTGTTGCAGCAATGTGGAGGTGCATTGTGGTGACACTGCATGGTGATGTAATGATGTGAATAAACCTTACATCTGTGACATGTAAGAAGGTAACTTACTGCTGGAATCCTTAAAGGATATAAGAAAGATAATGTAAGCAGATCATTTATTGTCATAGATCGACTTTATCCTTTGAATGCAAGAGACAGATACACTTTGTAAGGAGATCAATGAAAATACACTTACAGCGGGTAAAGCTTTCAATTTACATTTATTCTTGTTACTTTATTAGAAACTCTTATATACATTGTACAGTGTTTTCCCCAGCTGAAAACTATTTGAATAACTGCATTCAATTCTCTTCCAAATTTCTCATTCCAAATGAAAATCACTTTCCAGTAAGAATATAAAGGTGTTCTTTTTCAATACTAGTACATAATTAACTAAAAGGAAGACTGCATTGCAGAAGTTAGCAGCAATTAGCAAAGTAGACATTTCAGAGTTTTTAAAGATGTGTGGCTTCAGTCCCATCATGCAGAATTCAAGCTGTTAACAGTTGCAGTCCATAAGACTGTCACATGTTTCAAATGAACGGAGCTAGTCTCTGGCTACACAAAAACAAATATATATTAGGAAGCAAAGTAATATTATGCCAGGTCATTTCCATCATCTAACTGATTCTTTCTAAAGAGCCATGTGCTAAAAGTGCTAACAGAGAGCAACTGATAAGCTCGTTGTTTTCTTTGGCTTGACTGCCATAAACTACTGTTCTGGAGTACCACACCTTGGACAACATCACTCTAAACACTGCCATGATAAGTCCCCCAAACTCCAAACCTTGCAAAATACAAGATTCATAATGATCTATTTCTTTGTATGGCAACAGTGATCACCCTCACTTCTTTAACATGACCTTTACTAATGACTGACCAGCAGTCTGCTACATTTTACATCAAAATAAGTGAACTTAACAACTTCAAGTAAAAAAAAAAATCAAATAGCTGTGAAATATATTAAACTCTTATACTACTTGATAGAAGGCACATTAAATTTGTTTTTGGCTAAAAAAATATTTTTCACATGGTCCCTTGTCATGCATTAATTTAATTAAATATATATGATTTTTTATTAGGTAAAAGAACAACTCAGACCAGTCAGACTTGAGTCCAGTTTCAATGACATGTAAATTGATAGACTTTTAACAGATTGCTTTTGTGGGAAACACATTCCTTACTCTGCTTTGTTCAATGTTAAAATGAAAACAGGTAATATTCTGGCCTGCATGTAAACTACAGGCCATGTCTAGGCTTAAAGAGAATTTATCTTTTTACCCTTTCAGGTCAAAGTGACAGGTTCTCTAGTAAGAAAAATACCTGATACCCACCTTCTATATGATCCCATGCTGATGGTTCAGAATAACTTCAGCAACAGAGAGGTAAAGAAGTACTGGGAGTAATTTCTTACATGAGAGTTTATTCCTAACTATTTCCTTAGTTCTGTTTGTCATGTGCCATCACATGCAAGTTCACCATTTAGGTGAAAACGTGAAAAGAAAGGGCAATATAGATATTTAGCAAAGATCATATGACACAAAAATGATAAACAGATCTTATTGGTGAAGAAACATGCAATGAATATTACAGAATAACTGGAAGCATGTATCCATTTCCATTTTTTTTAAATTTTTTAAATTATTAAATTGGAGGAATGAGGTTTTTTTTTTTTAGAAGGATCAAAAATGGCTGGTCTCTGAAACCATTCCTTCTTATGATGTGACTGCTTGGTTTTATTGTCTTTTAGGACACAAATAGAAAGCTCAAATCATGTCTAATATTGAACATACAAATACTGACGTCTTCCTATGGTTTACATTATCCTCACAGTTTAATGACCTAAAGATAAATGGCACCCGTCTTATTAGATGAGCAAGTAGTTGCTTCAGTTGTATGATATCTTTGCCCAGCTCTGTCTGCAGATTAACTTTACAGTTTGTATTGTTCACTTCAGTTGAAAAAACCTTATGAAGCTTCAGCTGAACTGTAGGTGTAAAATTTGGCGGGTTTCTGGACTGATCCGCATTGTCCCGCTTCCATTTCACTCATACGGAAAAACATTTCCTGTTCCTGCTTCTTTTGCTCTAAGTCGTCCTCCAGTGCCTGATGTAAATAACAAAATATACAGACAAAAAATGTAGACATAGAATTTTTAAAAGCAATTCAACAACAACTACAAACCATATAAACATAATACACAACCTATACCTAAAAGTTTTACAGACTGAAATATTTTGTAAATGATACCATTATGTTCGCTGAGTAGGGACATTTTTGTGAAGTGAGGTAACACTTCAATACTATATTTAGGGAATAATTTGATGGAAGTAGGTCTATAATGTATGGTTATCTTCTCTTACTTATACTCCGCTGTCCCTGATCCAGAGCAGTATCATAATATTCGGAGTTTGGCCCACATTCAGTCCTAAAGGCATTCTCGGTCATTGTAAGTCATTTTGAAAAAGGAACACAGGCAGACCAGGACACGGCCAGGATTATTTAAATAAACGGGTACAAAGAGCAATGGAGCAAAAGTGCAAACAACAGACTATAGGATTTTTTTCACAATGCTAGGAGTTTCATGGTCTTGCCTTACTGAAGAAAAGGGATTCTGAGGGACAACATTTAGGACTTATTTACTATTACTGAAGTATTTAGGTAATCATTCTACCTGTTAAATAAAAGAATTCCCTTCTCTTTAAAAAAAAAAAAAAAGGTTGTCTCTACTTTTGTGTCCACTTTCTCGGATAGGGAAAGATTGATTTGCACACCTTTCTTGAGTACCTGCTGTAGCAAAAAGAGAGGTTGATATATATGTTTTCTGAAATATACTGTATTCTTTTGGCTGAATTTCATTTTGGGCCACCTCTCTACCAGCTTTATTGGGACCGAGACCCAAGTTATTTACTAACCCCAGAAGGCTGGGAGAAATCTTTTCATTTGATTCACAAACTTTTAATTTCTTGTAAGGCCAGAGAAAAAAAAATGACAAAATCTTGGCTCTATGGTATTGTTGCCCTGTTGATATACATAAATATTCACCAGCCTCCACTAGATTCTGTTGGTGTTGCCACAACCAGAAAGGTATTTTGATTTTTTTATATATAGAGAGATTAGTTATCCCAGCGCTTTGGAATTGGTTTGTGGAGCTAGAGAGAATTCAACATGTGGAGGAGTTGATGGCAGATAAAGATGGCTGCTTGGAGCAATATATTTATACTTGGTCCTTCTGAGTCTCCAAGTTTAAAGTCTATCATCGTGTGATGGTTTTCAATCTTACAAGCTAGCGAACATGGTGGAGAATTCCCCCTTCCCACCCCATCTTCTTATTCCCCTTTCTCCACCACTTTTTTTTTTTGTATGTGGTATGTTCCACCTAATGTTTCTTCCCTTTGTATGTGTTTTAGACTTGGATTTTTATGCTACACAGTGGGCTTTATTTATAAATTATTCCCCCTGAATTTAGCTGACAGATGGCTCTATCTCTGTAGGTTTATCCTTTCAGTTCCTGTTAAAAAAATAATGACTCATTTTGCCATCTAGTGGCCAATCTCAAAAGTGCATAGCTGTCACAATGGGAAATGCTACCCGTGTAAGTGAAAATTATGAACGAATCTAGAGCAACCTGAAAAGCAATACATTTTAAATAGAGCTCAATGTTTGGTACCAAGTATCTGGCCCCATATACTATGGTACTGTCTACTTAGCATATGATTACTTAACCCCACTACTTTATTTTTTTTGTTTCCTGTTTTATAGTGTATCACTGTCTGTATTAGTCTGTCATTTGCAATCCCTATTTAATGTACAGCGCTGCGTAATATGTTGGCGCTATATAAATCCTGTTTATTAATAATAATAATAATAATAATAATAGTGAGTTTGTTTTTTTATGTGTTGTTATAATGTTCCATAGGAGAGCCTGTACCTCTCATTGTTCACTCTGTTTTATGGCATGTTTAGATTGGATATTTATCCCTATAGCCTGTGAGGGTTATTCATTATTATAGTTATTTAATTGTGTCAAATGTCTGTTGTGATGTTACACATGTTTAAGTTTATACCTGTTTTGTTTTTTTGTTGTCCCCATTCATCCCCTTTAGTGCCCTGTATTCTTAGATAGAGAAACTCTATCTAAGAATACATAGTAAAAGCACGGCAAGAGCGATTGCTGTTGCAGCGCTGTTCTATGTATTCTTAGATAGAGTTTCACTATCTAAGAATACAGGGCACTACAGGTGATGAATGGGGACAAGTCCCTATTCATCCCCTGTAGTGCCCAAAGATCGTAGTGGAATTTCTGTCCTCAGACGTGCAGGTGCCATTTCAGGAAAAATTGAGATTCGTTACCACGAATCGTGAGGAAATTCGGAGCAAATCTAATTTTTCCTGAAATTCGGATCGAATTCCACTTCGTCAGCTTCGATTTGCTCATCTCTAATAGGGATATATACCACCTGTAATTACTGAACTGAGAACCTGCATTCCCTTAGTTTATCCACAAGGTGGCAGCATTGTAACACTTAGAGGGATGTCAGCAGAATCCACTTTCCTTTTCTTTGCCAAGATGTAACTTGATAGCATTATAGTTTTATTTAACTAGTTTTATCCAGGTTTACTTTTTACTTAAAGTTACCCTGTCTTTACACTGTTTATCAAACCTAGATTTTAAGTAAAATATTCTTACTTGACTTTTTTTAGGCCACACAAACACATTACAATCCCAAATATTATTGTATTAAAGATAAGATTTCATCAACCAATAAGAAATCAAACAAGCACATGCAACAAGGACAAAACTGTCCACAGGCAACATTTCTCTCCTACAGCTCATTCATTCAGAGTTAACAAAGAGCGCTTGCCATAAACATTACCCCTGCATATGCAGGGATACCCAGTATGCATGACATCACTTTAACAGGTTTAGGATGTGATTGAGTTGTTTTACAACCACTGGAATCACATCCACCACAAAGCTGACTGCCATGAAAATGTAAGCAGACTTCTGGCCACTATTAGAGTTGGCAGTTTGAATACATGGCATTGCTGCCACTTATATTCCTCCTATGGTGTCCATAGTGAAAAGGGTCAAAAGAAACCAGTTACTACAGAGATACAGAGGCAGGCATTGCTGAGCGGTCTTGCTTGTCTAGCTGTCACACAAGCCCACTTGCCTCAATGCTTTAAATTACAGAGCAAGAGCGAGTATGTTGACAAAGATGTCTACCATTCCTAATTTATATATATACCTATCCTCTGTCAGTGTATTCTATTCACTGGTTTAGCATAACAACCACCAGCAGCAAAAGGTAATTTTTTTCCCCTCAGGACAGCTTTAGATTCAAGAAGCCCATGTTACTTTTTATTGCAAAATACTTCCCACAACATATACAACAATTTAGGTATTTAGATCAAGCATGGGCAAACTACAGCCCATTAGGCTTTTTTATCCGGCCCGTTGAACTCTCTCTCTACTTCAGTGGATAAAACTGGCCGCGATTTGCGGCTCTGACCGGTGTCCCCCCGAGAGGGGTCAGGAGAAGGACTCCGCTGGCGAGGGCCACACCGGCCAGAGCCGCGGACTATGTCCCCTGTACAAATCCAGGCTCAGATCTGCAATGGGAGAGTGGGCAGGGTTATACCATCATGTTATCATCATGTTGCATAACCCCACCCACTTTGGTAACATCCTGGCCCCTCGGCCAAATTTTAGATCAGATTGTGGCCCGAGTGAAAAGTTTTCCCACCCCTGATCTAGATGGACAAATGAAGATTTTTTTCACTGCATATTCTGTTAAGTCTATACAAGGTGGGAATGATGTGTACACACCTTTTTACGAGGTCTTAGCTTCTCTCTCCACTCTCTCAGCATCTGAATGTGTGAATCATCCAAACCCTTTAATTTCTGGGTCTCATGCTCCACTAGAAGATGACACTTCTCATTCTAAAAAGCAAACCAATAAAGGACAATACAGGTCAGGAACAAAGGGTATAAGGCTGCACAGCTGAATTAACCAAGTTCAATGCAGTGTACAAAATTAGTAAGGGGAGCTTGGGAAGTTTAAAACTCAATACAGAAAAAAAAACAACAAAGTAAAAAAGAGGTTGTGTTTTAAAGATCTGTGGAAAAAAAAAAAACAAATTGGTAAAAACTGCTAACATAATAAATACATGTTAAAACTGAAAACGTGGAAGATAAAGCTAGTTAGATGTGATATATTATTCCCGTAAGTACCTGTTCATATCATAACATCAATGTATAAATGAGCTGAAAGTCATGATTATGATAAAAAAATTGCATAATATACTACAATATACTGTACCATACTATATACAATAGACTACAATAGTTTTTTCCTTCTCATCTAAGATTATGACACATCACAAACACACAGACTGTCAATTTCACCTGTAACTGCTGCAGCTCCCTTGCATTGCTGTCACACTGAGCCTGCATTTCCAGTAGTTGGTGCTCGTGTTTCTGTTGCTGTTGTCCTCGCTCTGCTTTCTGCCTCTTCTCCTCCTGCAGGGAGAACTAAAAGGGTCTTTAATTAATGAAATTATAAATACAGAACAATCAAATGGATAAACAAGACATTGAAATGTCATAGTGAATTTCCAGCTCTGTCAGAATACGGTCACCCTTTCTGATTTGACCCTGTCCTTTTATAGCTCTGAATCATTTGACAGTATGTGGCCTCTGATATCTACCTGCTTAATCTTCTCTCTCTGCTCAGCAGCACTAGAACTTGAACTGATATGAAGGCTTTTCTTGTACATGGCCATCCTGGTCTTTGCTTCACTTCTCTGGACCTTTGGCAATCTGGCTCTTTCCTGCTGCTGCCTTAATCGGAGCTGCTCAATCATGCGCTGGTTGTACCTCTGCATCTGTTCTTTCTCCTGTAACAAAGATAACATTATGTTCTACTTTAAAAAGCACCAATTATGCTATTTTGAAGATAAGCTTATGACGCTTTCTGAGATATTTTTTTTTATATTTTTTTTATTTTTAAGAGTAAATATTATAACAAACAGTTTAAAGGAGATGTAAACTCCATCTGTAAGATCTCATATTTTAATATGTATACCCCATTTCCAGTTTTTTTACATCTACAGCTTTTATAGACATGATACTTCATAATAGTAAAGGTTCTTGTTTTGCAACCTCTGGAAAATGCTCTCCCCGTCAATTGCTGGTCATCATTTTATCAGTGCTTCCACTGGAAACAATGGGTGGCTGTGAGGATACTCATTCAAGATACACAAAATCTAATGTCAAATATTAAACCTTCAAAGACCCTTCAAATATCCATATACAATAGGGGGGGTTCATTTTGCAGCAACAATCTATCCATTCCTAGACACATGTGTCTGCTCAGATCCTGCCTAAAATATTCAGATGGGGTTTGCCATCTAAGGTCTATGACCTAGAGATTGAACATGTAAAAAAACAGTGTGTACAAAGCACACATAAAGCTATTTGTCTGGATTGTTCAATTTTTCTGGTTTCAAAATACAACACATATCTAAAATGTATACATTGACAACTTTTGATTAAGCTACAATTTGCTATGACAACTTTTGATTAAGCTACAATTTGCTAAAGAAATCAGCATGCCTGTGCAATAAATGTAATATAGGTAGGCAGCAGTCAACCTGATTCAATAAGGCAATACAAAAATCTGGATGAAGTGCTGCGTACAGTAATCCCTAGTGCAGCTTTCAGTTTACTGTTCACACAATTCACACATGGTGTCCCCATCAGACACAGGAAGGACTATTGCCAGATGTACAATGAAATAAATGAATGCGTTAAATAAGTAAACAAATATTGAATTGTTAGAGGAGTTTGAACTGGTCATCATTTTAGCACACTTTACTATGATCAGCAGTCACTAGAGATCAGCCCCAGCCTTTTCAGTACCTTGTCATGTTTTCGAAGCAATTCGTGGCGTTGTAAAAAGTACTGGTCTTTCAGCTGCTGCTTAATAAGCTGATGTCTCTCCTGTAGGTGGCGCTCCTCCAAATCCCAAATGCAGGCTTCCCTGTCTAAGAGAATAGAACACAACTGTGGTTATATAGAACCTAAAAGTCATGATCATAAGGAGGCAGATGTTTCACTGTGTTGATATAGTTGGCTATATTTCAAGTCAGTGACTGCTAGCATGTAAATTGAATATTGCACCAGCAAACAAGGTCTGCTCAATACATTCCTTACCAAAAAAAAAATCTATATGATTTTTTTGTGATGTCAAGCTACTTTAATCAAGATTTTTGGAAATACTTAGTATTACAAATTTCCTGTGATGATGCTTCAGCACAGTACGGGAGCATCTTTTTGAAATATTTAGCATACTTCTGCCACTAAAAAAAAGCCAGAGGCAATGTAAATATATTTAGTATCATTTTCTTCTCTATGAGTGTGCACAATAAGGTCTTCCAATACTTCCAAATGCCTGATTTTTCTTTCAGGAATATTTCCATTTAACTGACAAAAACATGTAGAAAATGTAGGCTCATTAAAGAAAAATAACTTTTGCTGGTATACCACATACGTTTCTTTTACTATTATGTTTTAAATATAAAAATAAATGTATTAAAATGTTGTGACTACAGTTAGATATGTGTTACAAAATGCATACAGTCATGTGAAAAAGAACGTTCATTTCAATTCCACAATTTTATGTGTCAGGACACTATTCTAGATCCTGCTAAGGACCAGATGAATTTTTATTATTTAAATCTAACCTCAGGTGTCTTAAAGCAACACACAACAGATTCTACTGTGTCATTATTTAACAAAAATGAAGCCAAAACAGGCATATCAGTGTTTGATAAACTAAGTAATCCCTAGAATTAGGGGGCAGTGCTGCACCCTTTTTTTTTTTTTTTTTTTTTTTAAAAAAAGGGTGTTGCACCTAAAAAAAAAACAAACAAAAAAACAAAAACAAAACAGAATTCTTACCTTACATAAAAGGGTTCTTTACCTTTTTATGGAAAGTGAACATTCTGAGTATAGGTACGCTTTAAGAGTTGCAAGCATTCATTTATGCACAGTTCTCTGCAGTGCTTCAATTAGTTTCAATTAGAACCTGGGTGATCCAGAAAATGGATTTCCTAAAATCACTTGCTATTTAGCAAATGTTTTTTATCATGGACCAGATCCATTTTAGGTTTGCTGGATCACCCAGGTTCTATTATGATAATCAATCTTCTCCAGTCTTGGAAAGCTTTAATAAATCAGGGCAATTGATTTATTTCTTTTTTAGCCATTCTCGTGATTTGCTCTTTGTAGATTTGCTTGGGCTTGTGATTGTTGTCCTGTTGCACAACCCAACCTTGGCCAAGCTTAAGATATCGCACAGGTGGCCTTATATTTGTATTTAAAATACTTTCATATAGAGGGGACTTCACGGTTGACTCAATGAATACAAGATGCCCAGGTCCAGTGACTTAAAAAAAAAAAAAGGCCCCAATCATCAACCCTTCCAGACAAGCTATACTTGTTCTGTCTTTTTCTAATTGTACTAATATGAACGTTTACATTTAACGTGCTTAGGCCAGTAGCATCTGTGAAGTGGTTCTTGCAAGTTTATCACCATTGCACAGCTCAGTTAATAGTTAAAGTGAAACTAAAGTTCATTTTAAAAATTTGTGATCAGGCAGAAAGGGACATGCCATGTCACTACTGCAATAAGCATTCTTACCTGCCTGACTGCACATTGGAGCAGTCAAAATTGCTGAGCCATGCGTAATTCAGCATTCACACTCTATAAAAGACACCAGGAAATGGGTGAATCTCAGCGTTTTTGCGCTTTTTATCCTGGGACAGTCTGTTCTGGTCCTGGTTTCCCAGAAAGCGCACAAGAGTTCAAGAATCACAAGGAAATAGGATGTACCCAGTACCCAGCACTGACAGACTACTGTAGTACCTATTGGGCAGCTGCAAACATCACTTTTACTAAAGGGCAGGCTGCTGCACATAATGTAAACAAGTTTTAGAGCTTGTTCACAACCTTTTGATATCAGGGAAATAAAAGATATGCCCCCTTGATGGGTAAATCCTTCCAAGCTCAATCTCCTACTAGTGTAAAGCAGAAATTGAAAAAACTTAGCGCAGCACTGTACATGCTAGAGGCTGAATGGCTCTCTTAGGTGTTAGTTACCTCTAAGAAGCTGATGTTTCTTGTTCAGGAAATCCTTCTCCTTGTTGTAAATCTCCTTTTTGTTCTCTAGGGTGATGGCGTTCATAGCCAGTGCCATATCTTCTTTCTGCCTGTTTAGGAACTGTTGTTCCTGCAAAAGAGACATTAGTGAATAGTGACAAAATAATTGCTTCAACTTAGCTTATAAAGCCTCCACTTATATAGGTGATATGAAAGGCCAACTATCATACTAACAGCACGTGTTTACACTGCTGAAATGACAGGAGTGTAGTGTCCATCTTATGTTACATTCCACACTAAGAACACAAAAACACTATAGAAACTCTTCCAAGGAGCACTTGGCACATGTCCAGGGACAGCTAGTGAGCTCTGAATAAGATAGCTGTGTTTTCTTCAAGAACAAAAGAACAGTGTTATTTACAGGTAAGCTGAGTGCCTTGGTCAAAAATGCTTTGTATTTTTAATCATATCCTTTAAAATGACAGGTTTGTATGTACTGTAACTGATGGGAAAAATAGGAGGTACTTATCCTGGTCCCTGGGCCCCTAGGAGCAATCTAAATGCTTGAAAATTGATAAACACCATGAAAGAATCTGTACTGCATCAGTCGTCAGACTGGTATTCATGGAAAACTTTACTAAAAGAAGACCTTGTGTTAACACTTGTCACCAACACACTTGAAAGGAAACAGCATGCAGTTACCTCTGCCTGTTTCCTCTGTGCAAATTCATCCATTTTCATCCTCAAGTTTTCTCTGCGTTGTTGTCTGGGGAGCTTCTCCACTGCAGCTTTCAACTGTAAGACATAGTAATAATTATCTTAAGCAGCTATTGCACAATTTTTAAATCCTGGCTGTTCTGTTTTTACATGATCATATTTCATATATGGTATATACAGCCAACAAATCTCTAGTGGCTAACAGACATAGTAGGTGGAATGTTTATCACAAAAAGAAAAAAAGTAAATTTTTATGCAACATTAGGGTTTTGTCTTGTTACAGTCTTGCGCTTGCTAGAAAAATGTGGGAGCATTAAATAGCTTACATAAGTCTCGGTCCACAGATATGGTTATTTGTGAAAGCAGGAGGAATAGGTCAATAGGTGATCAAAAAGAGTAGTCACTGAAGGCAGCATTGTAGTCATCATAATTGGGTATGCAAGGCAAGCACCAGATCAATTAGCACACGGAGGGAAAATATGACTGTCCCCTTCAATGAGCTGTGAACAACTTCAGGTTGCAGGTCTTTTTAGCACCTCCTGCTGAGGCTATTAAGGAAACTTGCAGATTTTGTTTTTAACAACTTTTTTTTAATAATAAAGTATATATTAAATGAATGAAGAAGTAAACATGCAATACATAAAAGTACAGCAAACAGGTTACATATGAATAATACAACAGGCAGTCCCCAGGTTTTATACAAGATAGGGACTCTAGGTTTGTCCTGTTGAATTTGTATGTAAGTTGGAACAGATACATTGTTTTAATAAATGCAATTAGGACAGATGTTTGTTTCAACATATTGTTAGGCAGCATGGTGTCAGTTACTGTATAAAATCTTAAATGTGAGTTAATCACAAATGAAGCAAAAAAAACAAAACAAAGCTGTGCAACCTGTGCTTTGATATGCAAAAAGGAAACAACTGCAGATTGTCTTGGTCATTAAAGAGTTACCTAGACATTAAAAAGTTACAAGATGTTGCAGAAAAGCTCATCCTCCTATTATCACCCACAACCTCAGCTGTGTTTAGCAAAAGATTTCTTTTGCAAGTCATGCAAACCGCCCCCTCCCCCCATCAATCCTCTGTCCTGCACAAATGGGAGCAGGGAAGCCCCGTTCGTATCTAGGAGACGTCTGTATGTCGGATGTCCTTAACTCAGGGACTACTTGTATCTTAAAAGTAAATAAATGTTCTAACAAGCAGGGCAACATCCCCTATGGTGGCAAGTCCAAACATAATATACCAGAAATACCACCAAAAAAAAATAAAAAATTAAAAAGGAAGTGAGTGAGCAGGGAAAGTGGTAGAGAGGGGGTAAAACAGGTTAAAAAAATAAGATGAAGGGAGGAAGAGCAGAAGGCAGGCACTGTAATATCAGTTCAAAATGCAAGATGACCCCCTGCACCAAGCTCTGGAGCGGGTTAAAGGGCCAGAAGAGGCCATTCTAGGTTCATGGACATGTAATACAGAATTCAAAATCCCCACATTTTATTCTACTTTTCACCTGTGTAACTGTAGGCATCTCAGACCTCCATGCTCTTGCCAGTATCTGCTGTTGGCCTGACATTAGGATGAGTCATCTTAGGGAAGGACCAGGACTATATACACTATTTGATATACTGCATTATGATATCCTGCTTATGGAAGAGCACCCTCTAAGGCAGGTGCCTGAGGCAGCTGGGACAAATTTAGTGATACCAGCTGGCACCATATACCATTGCATCTAGCTGTAGACGTCCAAACATGTTTCCACACTGCAGGTGCCCAAGTAACTAAGGACTGTTTTATTTTTTTTTTCTAAATACCTGGGAGTTTAAGATCCATCTGGATAAGGCATTAGGTTCTCTGTGAACAAAATACATATGTTTCGGAAAATTTATGAAAACAGTCCTCATATAATAACTTAAAGTACTTCTTACAAACTTACAAAAAATACTACTAAACAGGATTTCAGGTTCATGATGCAAAAATGTTTGTTATCTGATACATTTGAAATGTACAATTGTACCAAAACATTACAAATTTACCTCTTTTTTCCGTAACTTAAGCTGATCAAGAAATCGGTTATATTCTTTTTCTTGCTCTAATCGAATTCGCTTGGCTTCATCTCTCCTGCGTACTGCGTGCTCTTGTTCCATACGCTCAATCTGCTGCTTCTGTTGGCGTTCCAGCATTTCAAGCTCTGTGTCATAGTACTTTTTCTTTGCCTAAAAAATACCAGAAAATGAAGTCATGCTGCAAACTTAGAGGCTCGTAAAGGTGCACTGTTGTATCTCCCCTGTTTCTAAGTGTTCTACCATGCAATTTGCACAGGGTATATGCTGTAAACAGATTACTTAGCAAACATTGTTTGTTTGGCTCTAGAAACAACGGTCATAATTTTATCTTCTATCAAAAAGAAAGCCTGTTTTAGGAGAAACATGGAATGTAACTATTCTTCTGAAACTGCTCTCTACCTGGGGCTCTCTTGCTTCAGCATTTTTAATTAATATTTTTTACCGGTGACCCTGAACAATAATCCAGATCTAAGTTCACACCAAATTCTTGGACTTACTAAGTCAAAAACAGACAACTAGCAATATCATGAGGTGGATACAGATAGCAACCTACATATTGTGACTGTTTTTTTTTAAGTTGTTCATTCTTAAAGTGCTTTCTTTAACAGCAAATAAACATTAAATACAAAATCATCCAAAGAGGTATGCTATAACCCTAACCTAGTACTTTTCCAATACTGTTCCATAAGATATCAAAGAAAGTATCACACTCAACATGAGAAAAATTACATTGTATATATATGCACGTGTCAAACGCTTCATTTATCCCTGTGTTTAGAGTCATTTTAGGTTGGGAAGAGGATGATGGGACATTGTCTGCTTTGGGATTGCAGTACAAGAAGTCCACTGTGGGCCACTAAACATTTTTTTCAGTCACCAGTCAAATATAACATCAGTGCTGAACGTTTATACAGAAATAAATTATAACTCACTGATCTTTCTACATACAGCTGCAAGAAACAACTGGGTATTATCTGGGTTTTTGCATGACTGGCTAAGTTGTTCTACCACACCTGTAACTTTGAACAAATGGTTTAAACTATTAGGTCAATATGAATAGTATGTTAAATTTTAGAGAAATAACAATAATACTAATTCTGAAAAAGGTTCATTTCACTCAGACGTTCCACACAATGAAAACACTGGATGTGTGATTTTAGAGTATCTTGTTCTATTAAAAAGAATCCTAATATTTGCATACTGACTAATCTGTTTGTCTAAACAATGTCCCAGGAATAAAAAAAAGGCTGCATTTTTTATAAGCTTTCTTAGGCACGAATTGATGGCATTTGCCCTTGGACATCTAAAGAAATATAGTGCAACACAATGGAATGGAAATGAGTCCTTAACATAGATCCTGTTATACATAAATCCTGTTATACATAGATCCTGTTATGCACTGCAATAGTAGAACACAGATCACCCCCAATCAACCCATACCAAAACATAGGAGTTATTACAAAGAATATTTGAATCAGATGCAGATCCAACCACATCTTAAAACACATTACTTATTTGCTACACAACAATATTTTATTTTTCAGGTTCATTGCAATGCTTTCCAATTAGTTAATAGTTATTAGTTACAAAGTTAATTGTGCATTGGGTGCTATTCAAATAATAAAGATTTTGGTTCCACAATATGAAATATTTTTGTGAAGTCCTTCAAAATATGTTTTTAAGCCCTTTATATTAATCTGAGACACTAAAATTAGTTTTTTTTTGATACTCAAACACTGAGAGGGCTTCTGCTGAAAATAGGAAGAGAATTCTTACATTCATTTCCTGTTCAAAGCGACGTATCATTTGCTCCTGCTGCAAGACATGCTTTGTGTTCAGCTGGATCTGGTTCCGGTGTTCTTCTTTTTGCAGCAGCCTCAACTCTCGCAGTTCCTGGCGTCTGAGTTGGATAAAACATTGTAGGAAGATTTAGGAAATAAAGCAGTTTTTAAGTAAAGTTACCCGAGATACAAATGGATTTAGCTCTCACATATACCAATTTGTTCCCAAGTTCTAAAATAACAGTTCTTTACACCCAAAAGCTAAGGTTAAGTTAGGAATGAAAATCTCTGCACACAATGCAATAAAGAACACCCTACTCTGCTTTAAACAATGCTGTTGCTCAAGCAAAATATCTTACAAATTTGCACACATACTGCAAAAAAGCAAATTCAGTAATGAGTATTCCACCACAGAGGCCATTGTCTATCACCTAAACCTCCACAGATCAAGGATGAAGTAGTGACTTGGAGGGCAGCTAGAGCAACCTCTGAGAACTATGGGGAACCCAGGTGGTCGACACTCCTAGATTACTTAGGGTGGTGTTCATTGGTACAGGCAGCAAAAATATGTACTAATTTGCTTTTTTTGCAGTTTGGTCATTTAAAAAATACTAAAACTATAATAAAATACAGAGGGCTGTCTATTACAGTACTGTAGCAGTATTGCTATCCATAGATATACTTATGTGAAACTGAATGGAAAGACTGTGTTTATCACCAATTTTTTTTTCTTTAGTTTTACTTAAACTGAAGGAAATGTTTAGAACCCAGCTGAGAAATCACAGAATCTTAGTAATCACCTACACTTTTTCCATGAAGACTGGATTTATCTTATTGCTTTAATGCTGAACTACATTCATCTTTTAAGCAATATATTTGTTCTTAGATGAAAAATGTTATCTTGTGGCATTTCCACAATTAGTCCCTTTCAAGAACCAATTTGGATATTTATGCCTCTCCTGTCTCTCTCTCTTATGCCTAATTAAACCAAAAAGAAATTCACATTTACCTCAAAAAGCGCATCTCTTCATCTTTTTTATCGTCATCACCAATAATCTTTGAGGTTGTAATGCTCACCTCAACACCATCAACTACATATCGCCTAGTACGCTTCAGTGTTTTGCTGTGTAGTCGAGATTCCTAGGAAGCACAAGTAAAATAGAGTTTAGTCACTTCATAACCATTAACAGCGATACCTGAATAAATAACAGTAAACTAAGTAGCAACACTCAACAACTAACTTCAAGGACATACATTCTTTGGAAGATGAACAAAAATACAGCATTGCTCTCAAATATTTTAAAAGATCCAATTTTAATCATGGAGGCTCAGCATCACATGTGTGCATTGCCAAGGTTAGTCTGCATACAAATTCAGCCTGCTTAGGAATGCCACTCCATTACTTACTGATATTACCCATCAATATCAATATACATTGATAATAGATCCATATGGAAATGGACTGTTGTTTAAGCCTATTTGTCATGACATAAGGACAGAATTCAAAATACCTGAATATTATATAAAGAGTACAAAAAGAGCCCGCAACAAGCTGGGCTTGTACTGTCTGAGTAAATAAATCCATATAAATATTATAGGTACATTTAAATCCTGGCAGCTAATGTTTCAAATCAAGAAACCCACCTGTGTAGTGTATAGTGGTTAGCACCTAACAAACGTGATTCCCAGGAAAGACACCCAATGAACAGTGACAGGGCCATTATAAGCCAAAGGTAACTGAGGAGGGTCAGAACTGAAACAAAGGGCCTGATTTAATAAAGCTCTTTAAGGCTGGAGAGAATACAATTTCATCAGTGAAGCTAGGTGGAATTGATCTGGTCCAGGGTTGAAAACATTTACTAACAAATAGCAAATACATTTTAAGAAATCCATTCCAGGTTTGCTGGATCACCCAGCTTCACTGATGAAAGTGTATCCTCTCCAGCCTTAAAGAGATTTAATAAATTAGCCCCAATGGAAGAAGGTGGCCTGCTCTGATTAATCATGTTTTTTGTTTGTTTTTAGATCACATGAATGGCTGGATGAAGTTGCTTTTGTTTACTTAGGAAGGAGATGGTAGCAGAACCTGCTACTAATGTTTTTGTGCAAGATAATACAAGGCACATTCAGAGGTCTTGTGAAGTCCATACTTAGACAAGTCTGAGTTTTTCTGGTGGCACAAGAGGATCCTACACAATATTAGGTGGGTGTTTAAAATGCTTTAGAGTAAGTTTAAAGCAGCAGTCCCAAGTCCCATGCTAGATCCAAGTTTGTAAAATTACAAGACTGGCTGCAGTGGCAATTTTTGTTGAGATAAAACAATTACTAAGTATGTATTTAGACTTTGCTTAGTGATCTGCCTGGAGTTGCACAATACATTTGTTTATTCATGCCACGCTAAAACCCTTTTTTTGTCTTTAAGATTCATATTATAGCATCTTGGCCACACATGAGTAATCACTATTAATTAGAACTCATCAACTCTGAGGTATTGAAATATACATGCACAATGCCAAAAAGGAGTGCACTTGCTTGGTTAGCATGAGTGACCTTAGATCTGGACTCTTTTGAAACAGTCCCATCAGAATGTTATCTGAAAGCTCTCTAGAAGTTAATACAACTTTCATGACAGCTATGGGATGTGCTAACACAAAGAGCGCTCCACCCCATTCTTTTATTTACTATGGATTACGTATGGATTGTTTGCCTGCTACAGAGGGTGGGTGCACACAGGTTAGGCAAATTAATCAATTGCTTGGTAAATCATTGCTAAAGATTGGAGAATCATGATAATTCCAATAAAATATGCACACAAATGATGTAATTCACTTCAATTTGACCTTTGTAAAGAACACTCATAATCTAATGTTAAGTCATTTTAAATGAGGACTCATCTGGTACAAACATTCCAGGAATGCCAAGGAACAGGTTGGGGAAGCTGAGGTGTGAACACAGCTTCTGGATGAATGATTAACAGGTAGGCAAATACAGCACTGATGACAGAAGTAACCTGTAGTGCAGTACTATTTGTGTACACAATGCATAGTTCAGAGGACAAATCCAGACAAGGCTGGAAACACTAACATACAGATCACAGTTTCAGTTTATTAGTGGTAAACAGGTTTCTCCCTCCTATTATTAGTAACTGGAACCCAGAAATATGGAAACCATTTCACAATTTTTACCATTTTACATTCATGTGAAGCCTGCTAAGCAGCCAAATTGCATAATACTAATGTATACACTAAACTTTTTTTATATTGCAAACAACCCAGCTATAAATACTCTTACACTCATACTGCAAAAGTTGAGATGTTTAT
>NC_092859.1:70072427-70120168 GCF_032062135.1 Pyxicephalus adspersus
ACACTGAGCAGTACAGGAAGGGATACATAGCCCTCTATATGTTTATTGCAAAAATCTTTGTAATGAATTATCAATTGCTCATAATATAGGCTGCCCAGTACACAGATCGAGAAAATGGAATGTTTTATTATGTTGTTGTATGATAGCCATTCAGGTTTTGTTTGTTTTTATGTTTTTTCAATAGCAACTTTGGACAATCAACTAGCCAAAATTTGAAAGTAAAAAGGGGTTAGCTGTATTTTTTAGGCTGTTGGTAACTAGATCTAAATGCAAATTACCTGGTTTAAAAGCCAGGTACCTAAAAGTGTGGTAGCAGGTAAAAGGAGGGTCCAAGAGAAAACAAAGCCAAGTGTTGGGGCATAACTTCCAACTGCCCTAATGTGGTGGGACTGCCTCCCTTTTTTTAATAGACATATAAACCTCTATGAAAAAAAGTAATAAATATTGAAATTGTTTATTTTCACTTAGCCTTTTATCCAGCCTCTAAATTATTCAATGTTTTATTTGGAAAGGCTAATAATAGGGAAACAAAGTTATGAATAAAGCACTTGCTGGTTTAACCAATTATTTGTGTATTCTTTTTTTATGGTCCACAAAATGGGCGCATGACATGGGCCTTTTGACTACATATTTGAGCTAAAATGCATTCTACTTCCCTATTGCCAAAGTTGTGAGACATGTGTTGGAGGAACACAGCTAGGAGCACAGAGCTCATCACAGACAGACAGAAGGTGAACAGCCATGCCTGTGTGCACAGATAATCCATTCCTTGACAAAAATAAATGAAATAAAAATTGAAATAACCACTGGAACTGACTGTGATCCTTAATGTAAAGCTAAGTACCAATTATTGTGTGTATTGTTACATGTTTTAACTAAAGTAAAAGGTTTAGAGTTGATTGCTTTTGTATGCTTGTATAGCAAACTGTCAACCTATAAAATATATAGTGGAGGTAAATCAGACAATAGGAATGCAATACATATAAAATCTCTAGGAGACAGCTGTAGACTGGCTACCAGAGAAAAGAAAAAGCTTCCATATCTCAGGAAGCAAGTTAGTTACTGAGAATGGAAAGTTTTGATGCAGCTGATATGACTGTTGTCATAGCCTGGGACAAATAGCTAGAGGGTTTGATGCTGCTCCAATAAAGATATTTGTACTCTATTCATTTACCTGTCTATAATCTCCTAAAAACATTGTAAAACTCTGAAGCATAATATTAAACTGAAGCATAACATGTGTAAACTAAAC
This sequence comes from Pyxicephalus adspersus, assembly GCF_032062135.1. NCBI lineage: Eukaryota > Metazoa > Chordata > Amphibia > Anura > Pyxicephalidae > Pyxicephalus > Pyxicephalus adspersus. Next base: position 70,073,680 of record NC_092859.1, read on the forward strand.
AAGCAGAATGTAGTAGTTATTATTCACACACACATGAGTTGGAGACTAGACATTAGTAGGCAATATTGTGCAGACTATCCCTTAACACGTAGCTGAGAGTACACATAATGTGTGACGTTAAAGGTGATGGAAAATACATTTGGGCTGGCATATCTCGGGAAAACCAGAGTATTATTATTTTTTTTTTTTTTTAAAGGAATTTTCCTAATTTATTTTGTTATCTGTTGGCAGGTGTTTAACACTGTTAATTGACATGAGATCAACATCATTAGGCAACTGTCATCTTAAGATTATAAGTACTCCTATGACTATGTAAAAATGGGCCATAGACAGGAGATATTTAATAAAAATTTAAAGAAAACAAATCTGTTCACTGTCACATCTCAAAGCCCTGCTGGTGTATGTATAATTAAAAACTGTTTCCCTTTTACAGAGTACAATGTTGGAGAAATTCTCAACAGGTATCACTGAGCATGTTCAATGTTTAAAGGGCCACATTAGTGTTTATGTGATCAAATACTATACAAGGCATCTCTAGAGAATTTAGGACTGAACAACTGACTTGCACTCATTAACCCATGCCCCTGGACTGAAGAAATCTGAAATACATTGGCATTGGTAAACATCATCTTACCCTGACTGACAATGAACCAGTTTCTTTGTTAAGGGAAAGATCCGCTGACAGGTTCATGCTGAGGTCCATACTGTCTGAAGCAGAATTACTGCCTGAATCGGAGTCTCTTTTCGACCGGCTGCTGAAGAAACGTAAGGGAGAATCAATGCTTCCATTATGTGTAAGCTCAGCAGAAAGACGTTCATATTGGCTGCTCTTTGGCTTATGATTGTTAGGTGTAACCGATAAGTGGTCTTTTTCTTTGTCCTGGCTTTGCTTCTCAACTCCAGAGTGCCCCTTTCTCTCCGATTCAATCAATGGATTGATGATGATAATGTCAGGCTTTACGTCTTCCCCACCATGAAGATTTTGTATGTGAATGTTTTCCGAAGAACCCCTACTGTCAGCTTTGCTGCTTATTGTGCTGTCTGGGCTTAGGTCCTTGGAATGTTCTTCAAGAGGCTTTATTCCATTGCTAACAGGATGCTTATCCTTTTCAGTATTATATGAGTATTGGCTGTTCTTTGCAGGTGGCTAGTAAAACAAAAAGAATAGGTGTCAAAGGGCTTACTAAAACATTTGTACCATAGCAGCAAATAATATAATGGTAACACAGCTCTACATATTTTTTTTTGGTGCACAGCATAAGAACAACTTTAATTTTACTAAAGTTTTTTTTGAAGCTCCTTGAAGTCTTCATTGAAGCACACAGGAAAAAAAAAGTATCTTTCATGGTTGCTACTAAAATTTATTAGGAAGGTGCGCACAAGTAATGATGTGTAACCAATGTTCATCAAAAGAATGCCACTCACCACCACCGTTGTGAAGGAAGAGATTGCGACATTCTATGATTCGCTAGGAGATTGCACAACAGTGCAAAAGCATTTTGTTTACAATGTGGTAAAGCAGAATCAAATATATACCAGATATCACTAACAGGTAACTGTTAAAATGGCACATGGGAGCAAAAAGTTTTAGATTTAAATAGACAGTAGCAAGTACACTTGCTTCCAATATCTCAAGAGTTTTCCCTGAACCAAAATATCAGTAATGTCTGTTTAAGTTGGTTAGTATAAGGAATTTGTGCACTCCATTATGAAAGATATGACAACAGAAGCAGATTTTGGTTGTTGGTAGGCAAAAGCAGCACCTTAAACAAAAATAGGTTTTGGATAGATTGTCCCTAAGTAAATACAATTTACATAATAAAAATCTAATAATTTAAAACTACTACAATTGATACAGAATACAGAAAGTAAGAGCTTTATAGTAAAGACTTACTGAAACTTGATCTGATGACTCTTCCTCCTCCATTTCTCCATTTTCTTCTATTTCATCCAATACTTCAGCTTTTGCTTCTGCTACCAGATCCCGCAAAACGCGATGGTTGATGCCCTTGTTCACAAATGGGTGCTGGAAGGCAATTTGTGAAAAAATTTAATAGTAATGAACATTCAATCCAACTGTAAACATAACGGAAATGGCCCAAAACAAGCAGGAATTCCCAATGTAAATAGTGTCATATCCCGAAATTTCCCCAACAAACTATTATGTCATCAGATTCTCTTTAGGAACCCCACAATGGGCTCGATTTATTAAAGCTCTCCAAGACTGGAGCAGATAGACCATCATGGGAGAACCTGGGTGACCCTGAAAACCTAGCATCGATCTGGTACAGTACTGAAAATATTTGCCAACAGCAAAAGATTTTTAAGAAATCTAAGCCAGGTTTTCTGGCCTACCCTGGAACTCCCATAACAGTTTATCTTTTCCAGTCTTGGAAAGCTTTAAAAAACCAGGCTCAATGTTACAAAAATTTGATGCATTTTCAATATTAACATTACAGTCTAAACCCTTAAGTTTCAGAAAAGTTTCAATGCCTCCTAAATTGCTGGTGCAGTTAATTTATTTCATATTGTGACAATCACTAGGATGTAAGACAAACCTTTACATTGACATATTGAATAAAGCAGCAGCTTCCTATGTGAATAAAATGCAAAGAATGGTTTGACCTGCAAAGGACAAAGCTGTCATTTCACCATGTGCAAAAAGTTGCCTATTTAAAATTTTGGAAGCTTTGTGTTAACTGATCTGCAGCCCATGATAGTATTTAGGACTGGTCAGGTCACTTTAAGCTTCATCACCTTAAAATGTATAATTTTTATTCAACCAGTCATATATACCACTCATTTATGTTTACAAGAAAATCTGGAGATCAAGGAAAATTCAATAACTACTTATGCTGAAATGCTACTTTTTCTATGGAGATCTTGCATTGATCAAAATATAATATTTGCTTAAAGTCCCACGTTATCCCATTTACATGCACATTGCTGCTTCCTATGTGGCAATAGAGGTAGCTGAACCATTTGTCTTGACCATTTGAAAAAATTGTGTAGTGCATACACATTTAATGAGTCAGTTGAAATATATATGTGATAGACATACCAGTTACCCTCGTCTATGAATAGTCTTCTTAAAGCTTTAACATTGATTATTGTATGCTTGCATGAAAGGTATATACCTAGCTTTAAATTATGTCAGTATTTGTGCTATAAACTTCTAAATACACAGCTTAAAAGAATAACCCACATGGCTCTGTCCACTATATAACCCAAAAAATGAACCTTTCACTTTTTGTGTTTTGGTTATTTTTAGATCATTACTCTTTTAGCTTCAGCAAACAGTTATGTTCTAAAAAAAGGTATTTAAAAAAATAAGTTAATTCCAAGCAAAACAAAAGACAAAACAAACATTACTGTCTCAACAGAAATATCTCATATTCATGTTACAATTCTAAACCACAATATCTGATTTGTTCACTGCAATTCTGCAATTGTAATGCAAAAAGAAAATATTAGCAAAACTCTTGTACACAATGCTCCATATTAAAAGGCATCAAGATGTTTTGCTTACCTCTAGAAGCTGTGCTGTGCTTGGCCTTGTTTCAGGATTCTTATCAAGGGCTCTTTTCAGGAAGTCCCGAAACTCCGGAGACCTGCCAATGACACAAACAGTTAGTGATGCCATTGCACATACAATATTACAGAAAAGTTTGAAGCATTCTTCTTTCACTTCCTCATTTCCCTAGAATATCTGGCAAGAGGTCTAAAAAAACAGGTCAATAATTTAGAGGGCATGCCTCTTAGATTGTATAAATGCATACAAAAGATATAAAATATATTATGGCATGTACAGTACAACTTTAAGGGAACACAAAAACACCATTTATGAAGATAGACGCACATTTGGATTATTCCAAAGCCCTCTTTTCAGAGTGTCTAATTACTGTCTTAAGCGCCAACATAGTACACAGGGCTGTGTAATAAATAGGAGTTACAGACAGATACAAACTGACACATGAGAAGGAGAGGACCCTGACCAAAAGAGCTTACAATCTAATTAGGATGTCTAAAAAACAGGGGCTTTTATAGGTAAATACCATTGCTATATATTTAAATACGCATATATTCTTGTTGAACATTGTGGTTTAAATGAATGATCTGGGACCAGGGTCTTTTTAAGAGAATGTGAAATCTAGGTGCCTGCTCCATGTCACTGCATTTTGCATATTCCTCTGCATTACCTTGCTGAAAAAGTTCAACTATGTTTTTAGATCTCAAACTCATACCTCTTTTTATTCCGGCATCTTTCCCCTTGACTTTCAAACACTCCATAAATAAAACACACTCAAATCCAGCAACACATTTGAACGTGTGTTTAGATCATCAACAACCGCTAATATAAAGCAGATTCCCCTAGCTTCTACAAAGTTTAGTATGTTCCGAGGACAAATATTTTTGGAATTTGTAGCGATACATCCCATTATGAATACCTTTCTGCCATGCCATAAAACAGAGTTCAAAATCATTACCACTTTGAAGGGGCAGCAAGTGTGGGTGGATCAGACTTGGCAATTTTCAAAAGGACACGCATAGGGTTAAGTTCATGGTGTGGGGGTTCAATCTGAGCCATTTCAATCAGCGTTATTCCTAAAGACCAGATGTCTGCTTTGTAATCATATGGGGCATCTTTCATAGTCTCACACATCACCACCTCTGGGGCCATCCTGAAAATAAAAGTTCAGATATTAGGATCATAATTTTTGTTTTGTTTTTTAACTGTTTAAAAACGGTTCATTTGTCACGCTACTGGGATAACAGACAAAAGGCTTTGGCATAGAGTATAACTATGCAGATGAAAAGCATATTGATGAATAACATTCACTCCTAACATCTGTATATCAGCAGGCCGCAATATATAGCAAAACAACAAGCCATGACATTTGGAATTTATAAACTAAACCAGCCATCTCTTCTAGTACTAAAGACTGATGTTGAAAACATTTCTATATATCATGGAATCAAACATGGCCATAAGCTTTCATTTGATTTGTATAGAATGTACCTTGTAGACTGCTAAATGGTTACTGTACAGCACCAGCAGAATGTACTGATGACTGTTAATACACAAGTTTCTGGCTAGACAATCAGGTATTTTTTTGTTTTTCTTTTGAAACAGATAAGTTAACACTGTTCAGTGGTATATTTACCAGACCAAGGGGGCAAACGATAGAAAATGTATAGTTTGGGTTTAAATACACTTTATATTGAGGTTAAAATGCTTTTAAAAATGCATGTTTTATTGCAGAAGTTGAACAAGATTTGGGACCCCCAGTAAGATTTGTGATAGCCACCATCAAGGGAGCAATGACTTGGCAGTTGTATGCACTGCAGCAAATAGGGAGTGTAGCCAAAATGTACAGTGGGATGGGCTTAAAATGGTATGGTTAAATAAAACCTGTGCTGGTATAATTATTTATGTAAAGGGTATTGCACAGAATATGTAAAAAGACATATAGGACGAAAATGCCCTGCACAAATTTGTGAGATGTTCACTTTCTTACCAGTATGGGGTTCCGATGAAGGAATCCCTCCTCTGCAGCGTCTTTACATTTTTTGCAGAAACACCAAAATCCGCTGCAAGAAAGAGACAAGAGTGAATTAGTCTTCTTTTTAAAATGCACCTGCCATTTTGAGGAAATTATGCGGACAATTAAATAAAACAATTGAGATTGGAAAGTAAATTTTCAAGTGAATAAAATATCACTCGTCCTCCCTTTTGCAGACATTTAGAGGACAGTGCCTTCTAAATGCTTCAAAAGCCCAAATAAATTAAAACTGATGATACAAGCATTATCTTTTCAATGGGTGCTATCTATGTAAACACTTACATGTAAACACTTATGCTGCTGAATACATACACATAAAAATATAAACACTTTTCAAAACCAGAGGTAGCTTTCTTTGTGATACATTTATAAAAAATGCCAGCAACTATGCTTGATAGTAATGTGATTTCCTAAACTCTAATAATACATCTAAAGTTCATCAAGGAGAACAAGTGTGAAATAATAAGTAACATGCTTAACCCTAAATTCATCATACGCTTTACAGCCTGACCATATAACTTTTGTATGATTGTAATGTGCATAGTGAACTATTATTGCTTGCCAGTAAAGCAGAACTTAAGGCAGATTATCAAACCTTGTAATTGACCTGGGAAATGTCACAAGAAAGCAGGTCATGCTCGACCATACCCAGCTGCAAAACCAGATAAGTTTAGGGGGTTGTGTGTTTTTTTGGAGACAGTGTTACCTTGCTCTGCATGAGTACTTGCGGTGTACGCATTTGATTTGGTATCATCCACCTGCAAATCTCTGTACAACAGAGAACAGACTGGGAGATGGAGAGGCAGCACAAGGAAGGATGTGATTTGCTCAACAATCTGTTGCTTGTCCTGTTACTGTCCAGTCACAGGCTGGAGGCAGGACAATGTCTATAACTATTACTTAACTGCAATAGAAACAAGCTTTTTATAAGTTATTGCCCTGTAGTGTGGTAGAGTTATGTAAATCCCAGGACTGGATGGAAAGAAATTCAAATATATCGTCAGGCAAAACATCTGACCTATATTTTTTTATCTTAGCATTTTGTTGCTTGTCTAGCATTCCTATTTAAAAATGAAATTTTATCCTTATAAAAATTAACTCAACCATTTACCAGTATCTCTGGTTTTCAGAATCCATAGCTCAAGATTTACATCTGCGTAGCTAATTAAAATATTTCAATATTACAAAATAACAATCATCGATATTATTACCAGTGATATAATTCCTTATAAATAATTATGTTTTGTGGAAATGAAAGATAACATTCTGCATTTTTAAACCCTGTCATCCCACAGAACGTGTTCAGAGATTACTTATGCAACCGGATGATTTGTAGAGGATTATCATGCCATTAGTTTTGGCCAGGCTAAACCTAGGACTTGTACTGTTCTGTTTGGCATTGACCAAACAGTAACACACACACACACACACTTCTATGCAGTTTCATTCACCTTTCAGCAAATATGTTCTGATATAACAGGGCTACAAGCTATAACAATAAATAATCTTTATTTCAATCATGCAAAAGTTTCAGGAATACAACTAAAACAACTGGCAATAAGGTTAATCAAACAGGCCTTGTGGTTATCTATATGACAAAACTGTTATATATTTATAAAAATAAACGTCCAAGATATATTTTGAATCAACTGTGCTGGGGAAGCCTCAAGACACAAGATATAGAACAAATACAAAAATGCACATTGTATCTGTGTCCAGCCAGAAAAAAAAACAAGATGGGTTTAAAAGGGAACTGTAGAGGCCAAAGGAAAAAAAAAAAAAGAAAGTTTGGAGGGGTAGGCAGAAAGGGCATGAGGCAGGTTCTGTTTCAGCAGCCCACAACTCCAGATAGCCTGAGTGCTATTCAAATGGTCAAGAGACACTAATCTATGTTAGAGAGCATGTAGCAGATATTTTTCCATTCATCAAATTCCAAGTCATCTAGTCCCACCTGGGCGACTGGGGAGCATAGAACTCCATGCTCCTGCAAGCACCTGCTGAGCTAGCAAGGGCATGGAGTGATTTGCTACCTACAGCACAGTAACCAGATTGATTGGCTGTACATTATGTAAAGGCCTGACCAGAACCATATATGCTAATTGATACACTGCTATCTGATATCAACAAATTTTAGGACATTCCAACTGTAATGGAAAAGGGTGCCTTTGGATAAGCTTCCACTAAAACAGGTATCTAAGGCTGTGAGGACAATTGCATTTTTTCTATCAGACATATGTATCACCACAAAGTTTATTGTTGGTCTCTACAGTGTTAACACTGAAGGAGCATCGGGTAATGGCTTCCCACACCTGCTTCCAGGTATCCAGTTTCAGAGCAATCTTCAGGTCCTCTTCCCAGTGGCTTAAAGTCAGCGGAAAAGCATAAAATTGTATACTTCAGAAATAGTTCCCTTCAACATTCTTATGTTCAAAGAGGGTAATGGATAGGAATATCTGGACATATCTCAATGTTTGGAATATTATGAGTAGGTTTTAAGGAGAAAAATATTTAATGTTCACCATATCATTGACTCCACTATGTGGTATTTCTTACATAATTCAAGTGGAATGCAAGCTTGTATGATAACAGATGTATAGTTGGCCTCAAAAAGAGTATCATTTGAGGTATACACTTAGATATGGCGACTTAAAAGACTATTCTTGAAAGTCGAAACTGTTTTTTGGTAGCCTTCTTTCTGGCAAAGGCTGAATGAAAAGTTTTACTACAAAATAAAAAATGTTTTTAATAGTACATTTTTTATATCATCTATCAGGAAAGAAAAAGAGATATAACCAATGGGAAAAGCAAGACAGAAAGACTTAATTCTGAAAGAAGAACAAACCTTCCAATTTAGTACAGTTGAGAGGTACAACCATATATATGTGTGTTTTTAAAGAACAACCCCGATATGGCTTGAAGTTGAAATAAGGTGTCAAAAAGGAAAACACATATAATGTTTAAAAAGTAAGGGGAAAATTGTTGCTCCTGGGGGAGGTAAATGCAACTTCCAAAGATAAAAAAAAAAATTTTGTTGCAAAAATTGTCTCATGACAAACACACACAATAAAAACTACAACAAATAAAAGTTGCTATATATTGCCCTTTGTGTGTTACAGACTGTGGGTTCAGCTCCGATTAATCTATCATCTATAATAACTCAGAAAGCTAATTCCCTCTTGCAGCCTAGGCTCAGTTCTCACCTGTTTAGGATCTTCAAAACTGAACGCAAAATAAAATGCAAATAATGATAGCTGCTTTAGCAGTCAAACTCTAACCCTTCTACATATTCTTCTTACTGAAAACTAATGTGAAGGTTGGCCAAACTAGCCAATAGGTAGGCTGATAAGATGGGCAAAAGCTGAAATGCAAAACTGTGGTCAAAACTTACATAAGAGAGCACCATCAGTTTTTTGGGTTCTAGAGTCATCTTTTAGACAACCACGGGGTGTAACTCCGCACCATAATATGTGTCTATTCATGTCCTGTGGTATCTATAGGGTGCGTGACTTATAGATAACCACAGTCCTAGGAAATGCAAAATTTCATTGCATTGCATAGTACTGTGATATGAAATGCTCAACTAAAACAGGTATTACAGAGCCAAAATTGTACTTTGTTTTGTGATTGTTGAAAACAATGCAAGACTGGACATGCAGTTGCTGTTTCACCTTATTTTCTAAAACCATAATAACATACCAGAATATACCACCATTACATAAATGTTGTGTGAAAAACATAAAAATATGTAAGTGGGAATAATACATTTCTCATAGTAAGTTGTCCAGTTTCTCAAAACGGTCAAACGTCAGAATGTGACACAGTGGGAGAACATGGAGGCAGTAGAATCTCTCTACTGGACAATACATAGCAGAAAAACCAGACCAAGGTTCTCCTGCCCCCTCCATACTCTTATCCAACGTTCAGCTACTGCTATTAGGATTAGGAACACTACACTCCCATATTCCATCTGCTCACACTGTTCCGTGATGCTCTCTCTTATTTTAAAAGCATATTGGCATGCCACCAGACTCTTCCCAGTGCTTCCCTATCCAGCAAAAACAAAAGACTTCTGAATGAAGGATTCCCACCAAGGACATACTTGAATTGCATCTCATCATATGTTACTCATATTGGTAACACTATGTCAGTGCCCTTTTAAGTATGTTCAGAGTAATTTGTGTATGGAAATTTACATTTTAAAATTGACCTACAATATCCATTAACACAAATGAACACAGGGCAGATAAAACCTACTCATACCATATTTTAAGTTCTAATAAACTTCTATCCACATTGGAACCAATGATTGTAGGTCAGATTCCAAGAAAACCTTAATCGTCAAGGAACAGATAAAACGTATGCCGAAAAAAAACGGGACTTTTAAGGCATATATATATATATTATATATATAAAATCAAGTATCATATTTTATTTGTATATTTAAAAGAAAAATGTTGATAAAATTGTTTAACAAAAAGACATCTATGAGCAGTTATTCATGAATCCACATTACAGTATATATTTCTTTCACATGGTCTTAATATACTACACATTTCGAGGTGCTGGTAAAAACCCATTTCTTCAGAAAAAAAAAAACAGCGTACAAAGACCTAAAGCGTAATCAATACATCAGTTTCACATAAATTGTATGAAACATCATAATATTTTGTTCATATTCAATATAATGCTAATCAATTGTTCCATTCACAAGGCACTTACCTAGTGAATTGATATAAAAAATTCACATACTAGATAGTCACCTCCCAAAACATATGGATGCAGCTTCCCAAAGGAAGAGAGGGTGAGTATAAAGGATCAGATGTGGGTTGTACACAGAGATATTGATAGTATACAACTATATCAATATAGATAAATATAGATAAAGTATCCAGCTCCTCCTAATGGCAAGCTTATCTTAGATTGATCAGAACGGCAGGGCGTGGTCCCAGTCCACTAGGGACGGCAAGTCCAGGTTATGTGGTTTCATTAGAAGCCAGGGTGAGGAGGGGAAAGGACGTGGGGAACATTTCTAGGAATTATCCCTAAAGACTGCCCTGATTGTTTGTCTTCATGAAGTTGAGATAGGCAAGCTGTATATCACAATTGAATGGACATTAAGGTAAGCTTTAATTGTTGCTATCCTTCTGTAGGACAAGGACATATGGGAAGAAGCTCTAGAAGGTTCCAAAGTTGTTGCAAACTTCAGTGTAATATAAATGGGTTTCACTAGGTCTGTTCCCAGTATCAGTATCTGTTACATTTGGATAGATAATTACCATTTTAAAAGGAGATTTTTTTTGTGGACTGTTTAAAAATCAGTCATAGATGTCTTTGTTGGACAATTTTATCAACATTCTGCTTTTAAATATACAAATAAAATATGATACTTAATTATATGCCTTGAAAGTACTGATTTTTGCACAAAATAATATTTGGTACATTGATTCAAGGTATTTCTGAGACACAAATCCTCTGCTGGAATTTCTAAGCAGGTGATGGTTTTGCAATAAGCTAGGAAAAAGATCAAACAAATGTACACTGTTTTAGGATTTAAACCTTAAAGCTGTATAATTAATTTTCCTAGTGGCTGTAAAACACTCTCTTAGTGAAGATTATAAAGGGTCACAAATTTATGAGCTGTCAGCATTTCACAGTCAGGCCCACTTTTGTGCCTCCTTCTTCCAAAGTAGATAGATAGGGCATGTTTCAATTTGTGTTAGGAGGAACTGCAGACTGCAAGATTAACAAGGCTTGACACAATAACTTTAATATGCATCTGTGCTTTGTCCATAAAGAGCAAAGCAACAGGTTCATAATGCAGACCTTCAGAGACACACATGCTTAACTCATTTTCATTCCCCCACCATCATTCTGTTGGGCCACATGAAGTGAAAGCTAATCCCTGTGTAATACACAATTTGCCTTGAAGTCATAGTTCACACAGGACTATGGGTTCTGGAGTGTAAATGGTGTATTATAGTGTAAAGGCAACTTCTCTTACCTCTCTGGAGTTGGGCGAAGTTCCTAGAGTAGCAGTGTCACCTACCTCAGTTTTGTAAATGTACCCTATTTTTACTAAGCTATGCTCCATTTATACCCCTGGAAGCAGAGACAGCCGTGGGTAAGTCAGGGCTTACACTTGGGTGAGGACCTTTCTTGTGCTCATGTGCAGCAATATGACAGGCACCAGCACTTTTAATGTATTAAAATTTTAAATAAAATTTAAAAACTGAAACAATTTTTTAAACTGAAAAAACGGTGAACTCTACAACCCCCTCCTACTAATAAATTAGAGATATGGAAAAGAGGGAGTCAGCTTTGAAGGCCACCACTGCTCCCCTATAGATACAGTACAATGAGTAGATGTTCTCCTTTGCATGGGAAGAGTTTGTCAAGGTATGGAGGTTATAAAAAAAAAAAAAAAAAAAAAAAAGAAGAGAGACTGCCTTAAACAAGAAAATGAATGCAGCCAAATATACCAATGGTAAAGTTCAACATTTTATTTTTTGGGTTTAGATAAACGTTGAAGAGGCTCAACATTTAATAATTACTTAACATGGAGAAATATTAACCTAATAATAAGTGAACTATCATGTTTTAGAATACATTAACAAGTATGTGCCACTTAATACAGAATCACATAACGTTTATAAGATTGCAGCCCTTTGCTTACTATAAAAGCATCCACTGCAAACATAGAACAGCTGTATTTTACAGAACTGTCCGACACATGCTTCCATTTTAGGCCAAATAAATTACGTCTATACGGTCATAGCCTTCTTTCATACAAACTTCATCTTACATACAGCAGATTTACATCAGAGATCACAGTCTACTGGGACAAAAAAAAAAACAATCCATTGTGCAATCTGTGTGCCTGATGAAATGACAAGCTCAGCAAGAGCTCTGTACATCATTTCAGAGTCTGCAGTTAGCTAGGAGAATGAGGTCACCTTGGAGTATAATGTTTAACTGTTGCACTTTACAGATTTACCAGTAATAAGAGCAACATGCTTACATGAATGTCTAAAACAGAAAAGACTGGCATTGCATTGTCCGCACATGCAAATTGTTTTAAGTGTGGAAAAGGATAAGGGTCGCTGCAAGATTTTGTTAGTGCCTCCGTTCCAATTGACAAAACACATGTTGCCCGAGGAGAAAGCTAATCGCGGACACCAGAGCAGCAGTGCACTTATGTTAAATAATTGTGAATCCTATTTTGTGCCAAACAATACTCGAGAGAGAGTGAAACACAGGGCTTAGTTTACACAAAATTCCTGCAATAACATTTAGGATTGGCTTTACTTAAAAACACAACTAATTACAAAACGTGGAGTCTTTAGGGAATTTCCACTTCAGCTAAACAGGATTAAAATTAAACTATTAGCCTCTTGGCAAAAAATGGAACTCTTTGATTACATAAAACAGATTCACTACAGAGCAGATCTGTTCTCAGGAGCAGTATTAAGTCAGTGATATAACAACAGGGGCTCCCTACAGCAGCAGATTATTCCACTTCTACACAGGCATGGGAAACACATTTAAATCACCACAAAACTATAAACCTAAAACAACTGTCACCACACATGATGTAATGAAATATTTCAGCAAACAGAATTAAAGGGCTAGTAGCTCAAACCACATCTCTACAAAAGCCACATTATATTTCACAAAATCATTAGACAATAATATATAGAAGCTTCAAAACATCACAGTATGCTACAAAGAAAGCTAGCTGGCTAATGAAACAACAGTGCAAGCAACCATGGTACTGAACAATATTATCCTCATTAAAGTTCAACTCTTGGAGTCCCTTTCCCATTTCCCCTACTGCTATTGGACAGCCAATTCAACCTTTAAAAATAGAATCCCTATACTTCTTTCGTTTCCCCTACTTTTGGATAGTAGTGAAAGTTTATAATATCCAACATGTTTTCACTGCTTTCTGTCAACGCTAAGTAGGCATGAATATGAAGATTCAACAGAGGCAAAGTTATGTTTGAATTATTCTGAACTAGATAATAAAAATAGTTTTTCATACAATAATTTGATATTACTGCTACTTTGCATTGTAGACTATAACCACCAATATTTTAGGTTGATTGCACAACATCTGAATATGATAATGTGAACTACTGGGTAGAAAAACTAGTGTATAGCATGGGGATGATTGTGATTGTTAGGTCAAGTACACAAAAATGAAGTGAGGTCCCCAATAAAATTTAAACCACTGTTTCCTGTCAAGGGACATGGATGGATAGACATTTAGGGCTAGCTAGCATTCCCCTTCCCCCCTTCCTTTTATATTGGTCCTCATGTGCTGAAATACTATTATTTATTAAAAAATACAATAAACAAAGACTGAATATAATTTTGACAACTGAGCAATTTTCTCAAGTTATATTTTTTTTTGTTTAGTTCCGCTTTCATAATGCAACAATAACTTGAATGTGGCCTGCATAAATAAGAATCTTTACAAATTTAGAACATTTTCTTGGCTTCACTTCACTTAGTTTAAATTTCTTCTTTAATAACTAAAAAGCTGTGTTTCAGGTCCATGTTAAAACATCTAAAATTTTGTAAAAAAAAACGAATCTAACCCAGCTTGATGTCTCCATCTTGTGTCAGCAGCACATTCCCAGCTTTTAAGTCCCGATGGATGATCTTCATGCTGTGGAGGTAGGCTAGTGCTTCTAACATCTGTTTACAGATGGCCTGAATTTGAGGTTCTGTCAATCCACGGTCCAGCTCTGCCAAAAATCAAACAATAAGAAAACATGTTTGGAAAAAAAATTAAAAATATAGCCATCAACTCTTCCCCATAATCCCACTGAAACAATCCTAAATCATCTGTTTTAGCCAGATAGGGACTCAACGACATAAGGGCTTATTTGGACATAAGGTACCTAGGCTTACTTATGAAATGTTAATACTTCTCATTCAACATTTTTGTTTTATTTTCAATATTTATACTTACTTAATATTTATTTTCTACATACTAAATTTTACTGCAGACAACCAAACTATGAAAAAACACATATGGAAATGTTTTATACAAAAAAAAAAAAAAAAAACAATACGTATATTTTTTATTTTTGGGCCAAGAAACACAAAGGAATGGGCATTAGACCATTGGAATTCTGTACTTTGGTCTGTTGAATCGAAAGTATATATGGAACCAGAGGCAACTATATTATGAGTATGGCAACCGGTTCTGTTTTCCTAGCTGCACACTTATTGGGCCAGGCTAGAAACAGAAAGAAATTTATTGTTTTTCCCCCAAAATAATGTAAGCAATTGCAGCCTCTATATTTATTTTTTTCACCGGATATAATATTTTGGCGCGATATAAATCCTGTTTAATAATAATACAATCTTCCTCTGTCTTTTGTGACCCTCACTACTTCCCACCACTACATATCTCCCCTCCAATTGTGTTACTTCCCCTACCTCCTAGATTGTGCCTCTTCGGGGGAAGGTCCTCTCCTCATCCTGGGTCAATGTCTGTATCTGTCTGTCATTTACAACCCCTATTTAATGTACATCGCTGCAAAATATGTTGGCACTATATAAATCCTGTTTAATAATATTTTAAAAAATTCTTAAAAATCAAATTTTATACCTAGCATTATGGCATCCACAGCTCCTCCTTGACAAAATTCAATCATGATCTGTAAAACACAAAATGTAAAATACAATTAGGTGGGCAAACAACTTTGACAATTTACAAAAAATGACTTCCCTATTCAATATTCAGTGAGGATGCCTAATGGTGATTACCTGGGGTTGTATTGTAAGTTACACCCCATTCTCCAAGTTTGTAATCAAATTATTTTTTGCAAAATGATGATGAGGATTTTTACGGTGCATAATTGTAATATTCGCAAAAAAAATCCTAAAAACATTTGCAATTTTTTTTGTTTTTATTGTTAAAAAACATAGAAAACAATAGTTCTTATACATACAAATTGTCAATAAATGACTAGGATACTGCAATGATGTTTAGTTTGCTTTTAAAGGTCCTTGACAGGTTTAACCCGTAGGCTTCATCTGAAGGACACTGAGTTAGCAACATTCCATAAATCTATATTCCAGCAAGAAACAAATTATTATATATAAAACTGTATAAGCTGTATAATTAATATATTTAAAAATATATATAGAACAAACAACAGATTATATATCGCCAATAAGACTCAAGAGACCCACATTGCACCTAACTATTCATCAATTAAATTCATTTCATGAATCATGTATATTTTAAAAACAAAGAGATTTTCTCTAGTGCATATCACCAAAGCAAGCTTTTATGTTGGGATGTAATAGATAGATAAATAGATTTATGGAAAGTTGCTAACTTAGTGTCCTTCTGATGAAGCCTACGGGTAAAACGTGTCAAGGACCTTTAAAAGCAAATTAAACATCATTGCAGTATCCTAGTCATGTATTGACAGTTTGTATGTATAAGAATTAATGTTTTCTATGTTTAACGATAAAAACAATAAATTCCATTGTTTATTGTTTTTTGAGTGTTACATTTATGCACCGTAAAAATTCTCATCATACTTTTGCAAAAAATAATTTGATTACAGATAAAATGAAACAAAGATAGACTTCATTGATACCTCAAATTCTTGGGAATCTTGCTCACATTTTTAGGTTAATTCAACTATGTTCATATAATTAAAAGACTGAAGTGGAGTCCAACAAAACAATATTTCTTAACAAATCAACATCCCCTCAGAAAATCAACAAACTACTCAAGCTGATATGATAAAATGTTAACAATATAATAATTTAGCCCTCTACCAATAAACGCCTTTACAAGATACTTCTACATGCAAGGATTTCAGCACCAGCACACTTGGGTGACTGATACATCTAAGCCTGCACACATCCATTCCTCCTAAAAGATACCTGCAGCCATCACTGGATGAGTAAGGTCCCATTCATATGCATGACTGAAACTCGATGGGGCTCCCAACCACTTTCACTGCAACTGAAGCAGTTGGGAACCATTTAATGCATGTTTGCAAACAGTTGAAGTATGATTTCAGGATGATTACTGTAAGTGACACGTTGCCTCTGGCTGTGCAGTTGTATTTCCTCCTCAAAAAGAAGAGTTGCATTGCAAGTGCAAATGCAAGGGCAATGTGTGCAAGTGTGTTAACCTGTAGTGTGGTTTGTGGCTCGAGCGAGCTTCACTTTACTCGGGAAGTACCTGTAAAATCATTTTCATTTGTTTAAAACTAGGTTTCCTTCATTATCTTCAGGACTTTTTTGAAAATCAGATGATTTAGGTAACATTCAAATAACAACATAGAAAATTACAAAGGGTTCACAAACTTGTAAGCACCACTGTATATATTATACACTTGAATATAAACCAATTGAAATATCAACAGGGGGTGCTTATTCTTACCTGAGATAACAGAAAAATAAGTATAAACCTAGGGCACAAATCACAGCTGCCACTACTAACATTCAAAACAATAAAAATTAGAAATACAAATAAAATTAACATAAAAATACAGCCATTCTGCGTTATTTTAAATTTTTTTTAAAGGGGCAAAATAATAGTTAAATAAAATGACATGTACTTGGTCTGAATATCACTTTATCTACAGGTTAAAGTATTTTGTACTTTTGAGGTAATAGTTTCTCCTAAATAAAAATGTGTACATTATTGGCCACTTGGAGATGGCACTGTGTCATCATGTAAAGCGTGTAACAAACATATTTCTCTACTGATGTGACCCTAGAATAAACCAGTATACTTTTTGTACAGCCTTTTAAGGGGGGACTTTGTTTATACTTGAGTATATATACTCTTTGTACCCTTCCAAATTTCCTATTAGCCAATCAATGTGAACTAGAGAAAGGCAATAGCTACTTTTTCAAATGCCTTCCTCTGATTATTGTGGTCAGCACAATAATATTTTAAAAGGAGGAGGGGAATTGTGTATATACACTATATGTCCTACAGAATAAGCTTGCAATAAGTATTTTTTTTCAAACAAGAAACACAAAAATTTGCCTTTGCTTGCTTACAATGGTGCACAGGAAGTCTGCATATTACAATCTATAGAATACTAGATTTTATTATGGCCAAAACCTTGTACCCCATCCCTTAGCATATTGTGACTGCCTTAGTGGGATATGACTGCTTCCTCAAGATAACAGCTAGGTTCTTGTAAGGAAGTCATACAATTTGACCAGTTTCCACAAGAAAATAAAGTCTCCAGATCTGCCTGTGTACTACTACTTCTGCTTACGTATTCATGTAATTTCTTTTTATAGCTCAAAAAGAAAGCATAACAATGAATGACCTCTCTAAAAGGGATTAGATATTAGAAAATACAAACCCACATACGTAGAGCATAGATACATTATGTGCTTACAGACATTTTCCAGGTTCCACTTGACTAGCAGAAATACCTGCTTATCATGAAGAAAATTAAGTGGCACTCTTTCTGTCAATATTTGTAGAAAAGCTCAGAAGTGCAGACGTTTTACACACATCCCACTATAGAAAATGGGAAACAAAATGGTTGTCATCATGTTCCTTGACCCCTTTAGTGTTACTTTTTACATGTTTTTTTTCTGGTGGAGAATTTTATTTTTAATAACACACAGTAAAATGGTCATTTTAGGCCTCAATATGACATATTTGCTGAAATAAATTAAGGCAGGGTATTGCAAATTTTTTTGCTGCACACTATTTGCCCAATTGTTTTTTAAACACATATTTGCAGTTGAAATACAATAACACTTATATAAGTGCACACAGTCACAAAATGTGAAAGATAAAACTGTGATGTTGAAAAAGATTGCAAAAATGTCAAGCCTTAAAATTGTGTGTTGCAATGCTTTGAAATCTTTAAAAGTTATGTGTAAATAATAGCCCTATATTTATTCCACTCCTGCGTTCAGGAACAATATGAAAAATATTTGCCAAAAATCACACTGAAAAAGTTATATATATATATATATATAACCAAGGTAATGAAGGTATTTGTTGAAATGCTTGAGTACTAAAGATAATACTACTTTCACAGAGTTCATTATTAGGAACAAATGTTCGCAACATCCACTCTGTCTAACCTGTCTAATGAAAGCAGTCAGTGTTCTCCCCAGCCGCTTTTTGCCGGGCGCACCACCCGGCATTTTTCAGTGACCAACTGGCTGTTTTTGGATGGTTACTGAAAAGTTGGGTTGCAATACAGAGGCCACAACCTGCCTACAGCTTCTTCCCACCCAGCTTAAAAAAAGTTCTAGGGAGAATACTGGCAGTATTTTTAGATTCAGACGTACTTTAATGCCATGTTTGTTGGTAGGACTACCTTAAGAGCCAAATAGCAGTGTTACAGATGCATGCAGAAGTAGAAGAAGGGGAACATTTTATAAGACTTTGTGTTCACTGCTTTCAATATGGGAATTATGATGGTTTAAAATTTGAGAAAAAGCCATTATGTGTTGCTCAGTCAAGTGAAGTCATCTGGAAAGATACATTGCACTGCCCTGAAAGTCCTTGAAGCTTCAAAATGGGAATAACTAAAACATTTTCACCACTGTAATAATTTGTAGAAAGAGATTCCAAACTTAGATCTTTTACAGGCGTGAACATAAAAATCACCCATGGGTGTAACTGCTAATGAAAGACCCAAAAAATTATATTGTTGGGAAGAAATATTACAGGTTGCCAAGTAACAGTACAAAAATAGATAGGCAATTTGGTTAGTTCCTACTTTGACCCACTGTTATTGCAAATCTACTGTCATTTAAAAAAAAATACATATATATATATATATATATATATATATATATATATATATATATATATATAATTACTATGAAGAAAACATTTTCAATAATTGAACTATAAAAGGTGGTGGAGGACTTTGACATCTTTATTAAGGGGGAAAAAAAAAACAAAAAACAGAAGTTCGTTTAAAAGTCCTTGGATAAGGCTGTAATTTTTGCAGTTGCGTTAAGGAAGTGTTGTGTGAGCTTAAATCTCAACACATGCTTATATCATTAACACACATTAAATTTTCCTCCTTAAGCTTGTTTCCTTTTTTTGTCTATACCAAAATATTGTGAAGGTCAAAGCACAGCTGTGTTTAAATGAATAGGGCCAAAGCAGAAAGCAGCTTTACACCCTTGTTTAAGAAAAAAGTTGCTACTGCGGACAAGCCATATATTTGGACATTTGGAAAAGTCAAAATAGACAGAGAAAAAAAATCCCACTTTGACCTAAAACTGACAATGTACTGTAATTCCAAAACAAATTTATTTAATTTAATACATTTAATTACCATTTATGATGGTACTATTAATTTTACTGTACAGGTCTATACAATATTACCATGTACAGGGACCCACTGAACAGTCACAGAATTTGGTTTAGTAAAGCATCCCTGCAGCAACAGAAAAAAATAGCATTAATGCAGTATATAGCCATAGAATAATCAGTAAATAAAGACAAAAGCCAACTTCTCTACTTAAGAAGCAGCTTAAAAAAATGTTACTACACTACACAAAGCATTCTGATCGAGGGATATGTGGAGCCCTAGAGTTTCTTCAGGGATTACCTGGATTTCCTTATGCAGTGCCTACAAAGATATAAAAACAATATAAACCAGCACTACAGTTTTCAAAGTCTATTCCTTTTTGGTCATCCAAAAAAGGGGGTATGGGCATTATGGATGTCTTAATTCCCTTGGTGTATCACAATCTTTATTCTTTCATTTAGATTTATTACATATTTATGCTTTGGATACTGTAGCTATAATACTTTGTAGAAGGGTTCACTGAGACCTACAAAAAATATATTTTACAATTTTCTCTATGGTACAAATGTTGGAAAAGACTGCTTTATGCTATATCCAACTTTGGCTTTATGTACCCTCTATATAGAGGGTATATAGAGCCAAACAAGAAGTGTCCTATTTTACCTACACTATATGCTTTGCCTCTTGGAGACATAAACTGACCATCTAATATGAAACACAATGTAACCAGTTGCAAAAGAATACATTAATTAGCCAAGACTGTGGAAAAACTGGGCTTTATTGGAACAGATAGGGTTTCTTTCCAAAACAAAAATGTAGAGTTAAGGGGTACGACATACCACTACACCGGAAGTCATAGATTTATTTGGCTGGTCAAATGCTAGTTAGCAAATGAGAAGATTCCTTAAAAGTAATCCAACTATATACAGCAACCGTAACAGACCTTTTCTTTAGTCCTTCCTTCTTGGGGCTAGTCACGGGGATTTATTTTGTTCCACTTTACTAGGGAAATGCTGCCTCTGGGACCACACTACATATAGCTTCTCACAACAGCCCCACAAAGACTGAATGGGGGCAGCTGGTGCCACTTGCTGCAGCTGGCTGTTGAATGTGTAGATGCTGGTTCTTTAAAAACTAGTACTGTGGTGTAAGTAACAGAGTTGCATGGGATCGCTTGATACCCAAGCAGGCCTGAACCTGCCCTTATTAATACAGGGTTTGTTGGGTACAAGGGTGTGTGTAGCTTGATTATGGAGCAGACTATTTGACAACTATCAAATACAATATCAGTGTTCACAATACTTTACAAACTTACGTTTGTACGTTAAACAAGTTATTAATAAAGTTTGATCCAGAGAAAAAAATATTTCACAAATGTTAGTATGCTATGTAAGCTACCTCAGCTGGCTGTTGTGGTTCCTACCTATCCACTGCTGTTTGTAATTTCAGCCTGTAACAGTTTGTAAATTGCAGGATCTGCAGATAAGAAGCTTTAAAACAGATACACAAGAAAAACTATTTGCTTAAGAATAATATGTACAGTATGAATGGTGCCAAACACTGAAAATATATCTTCATTTTCCATATACAAAAAATGTTTATGAAGTAAACTTTACACTTTCTTGCCTGTTGGGCACAGCGCTACTTTTTTTTTCAAATTTTAGATTCATTTGGAACAAATTAAACTTGTACGCTGGAATTCAGCAGGGCAATAACCATCTACTAATGCTGGCATACAAAAAAGAAAAGGGGGGGACAGAAGAGGCCTGCTTGCTCTTTCACATCATCATACAATGCTGGCAGGACCTGAAGAATGCATTCTACAGGATCAGGCTTTAGCGAATTAACTTGCTGCCCTGAAAGCTGATGTGACTGCTTGGTATGTAAAGCATTCTTTCTGCACAAGCAAAACATGTCTTAGCACATCTTGTACTAAGAAAATAGTGCAGATTTGTTGGAAAAATGTAATACGTTTTATTATCAGGATATTTTTTCTTTGCCAGGGTGTGATAAATATACACGTTTTGCCAGTGTTTTGAAAAAATCCTCATATTTCAAACAGACCATATCAGTTACTAAAAAGAAAAGGTTCCATTAAAAAAAAAGGTGCAAGGATTAGATACTTACTGACCGCATAAAAAAAAAAAAATACTGGCTTTAAGATCTTGAGCCCACCAGTGCAAAGATACACGTTAGGATAACTGTTGTCTTAGAAAAAAATGATGATCGTCTCAGCAAAAATGTAGTGGGTGGACAGTTTCCTCTCTGATGCGATCATTTATCCTAGCGGATCAATTAACAGCTGAGTGAGGATGACCATTTAACTTTACTATGGAGGAAGACACAGCGGGTGCCCCTTTTTCCTTCTTCAGTTCCCTTTCAATAAACCTAAACAGAACTGTTGTGTACAGCGTTCATTCCTCATAGTGACACCACAATCATTAAGGAACAATTGTTTGCAGACACATTCAATGCCTAGTCTGATGTATGCAGACAGGGTAGACTTATAGTTACCATTTATATAAATAAGTGAGGTGGTTGTCTAAATCTAATATGGCAACAGTAGTTAAAACAGATACATTCACAATCTGATCTACATACACTATTTATTTTAATTTGATACATCAAAATATTATTGCATATGGCAAACTTGAGGACTAGTGCCAATGGGAAAATGCAGCTTGATTTCAGGTGCATTACACTTGTATTTGGCAATCAGTCTGAGATGACATCTGAAGTCAAAATTCAATGACCAGGTCATTAGACTTTTCATTGTGAAATAACATGCATCATAATATTATTATTAATAATAATAATAATAATAATAATAATAATAAACAGGATTTATATAGCGCCAACATATTACCATTTACTTGTATAGAGAGAAAAACAGTTCTAAGATGAACAAAAAGCCTGTCTTCACAGGCTCTTAAGACAGATGCTAAGATTACTAAGATAAAATTTCCTCTTAGAAAACTGTCACTAACAGGTGTCCCCATAGGAAGCTTTAACCTCCACTATTTTTCTGGTGACAACTGTAAAATTTTGGATTTCCCATTACTTTTGGTCTTGATGTTAACCTCCCTGGCGGTATTCCTGAGTGTGGCTCGGGGTGGATTTTCCATACCAAAAGCAGGAACCCCGAGCCACATTTGGGGTGGAATTGCCTAGGAGTTTAAAACTCTTACCTGGTTCCCATGTTCCTGCGGCATCCTCCAACGACGTCAGGCATCTGCTGCCCCTGGCAATGCTGGCTGGGCATCTGTGTAACTTGGCAATGGCCGACCGACATCTGCGTCCCCAGTGTGTGAAAGTTGGGGACACAAGGCCAGGAGGAGCAGATGCTTGCCTGGCATCTGCTCACCAGTCTCAGACTCGAAGGCGGGACCGCTGGGCAGGAAATTTAAAATAATGAGGATTTTTAAATGTACCGCTTTTACATTTAAAAATCCTCATTAATTATATTGCCAGGGAGGTTAATCACCAGGAAATATAGATAGATAGAGGAGGTGTATCTACCATAGAACAGACTGCTATAAAAACATGAATATAGTTCTAATCGTTACCTACTAATACAAAACGCCAAAAAATTAGGAAAATGGGTTGAAGGCTTGATTTTTAACATGTTTGGAAAGATCTAATGAAGCCACATACAGGGAATATTTACTGTTGATGGAAACAGACAAGTGCCAGCTCATTCTCCAGACATACCAACATAGGAGTGTTTTAGAAATAATGTATTTAAAAGTACAAATTACCAAGATTACCCAGGCTTTCTTCTGTGCTTTGTACATACCACGCTCAAAAATATCTGCCCTGGAATAATATTAAACCAAACATCTTGGCAACTTCACAAATGCTTATAAAAGAGAAGTATATTTGTAGGCGCCAAATAAACCTGCTAAATCATTTTTATTTTTGACACAAAAGAAACAAATAATTTATAACCTATAATTCTGTAACCAAAGGCTTGACTTTAGACACAAATGTTACACTCCTTCTTTCTTACTCTGTTCAGAGATTGTCAGTTTATGCTCTCTGCTCTAAGACAAAACTCTGACAAATAAAGTTGAGTGTTCTCAATGTATTAAAAGGGAATAGTCCAACTATCTTGGAACACTTCACCTTCTACACATGAAGCATTAGAAGATGCAGCTGGTATCCTGAGACTACTTAATTGCCAGTCCGATGGACTACAAACACATTAGGCCCTCTTCTATTGATCTGTGTTGTCTATGCCTCCCTCCTGATATGCCCCCCCGTCTGCAGAACCAACCCACTCATTCAGCCAGATTTCTTCTCGTTAGATGCATAGTGGTGCTGCATAATGACCATTTAGTCGTGTTGAAGACTAAGTAGCAAAGTTTTTACTTGGATAAGTTCAATAGGTAGACTTTCTTTATAGTTTATTCACTTCTTGTTTCTAATAACTAAGATTCCCTGTTCTTCACATGCCTTCCTCTGTCTTACCTACCACTAACTTACATGTGTCCAATGCCAGTGTACACAGGACAGAACAAATGTTGACATTTTGTATAGTGAAAAAAAAATGACATGATTTTACACGAAATTTAAAAAAAGCACAAATTTTCAACCTTTAAAATGTTGATGGACAGCCTCATATTTATCACCATGAAAATAATGGAAATAAATAACCATTCATTGTTAGTGCATCTGAACAATTCTGACATGAATTAAAAGGGGAAAAATGTGTCAATTACATTTTTAGTAATTACATATATAGAAAAACAGTTATTGTTGTACTTTTTAATTGGTGAATACTAACACCACCTCTAATCTTCCTGTATACAGACCCATACACTAAATCCAAGAAATTGGGTTGTAACATTAAAGTAACAATAAATGCTTACATTTCTGCTGATTCCTGCAGATGAAATTTAATTATTATTTGACTGTGCTTGGGAAGGGGGAAAACTTAGTAAAAAAAAAAAAACAGCTTTATCTTTAAGTTCAACTTTAAAATGTTTGTACCAGTTTGAGAAATGGTTTAACTGGACATGTAAGAAACAGCAGCACTTCGGTGGAATATTAGTTTCTGGTGTCAATGACCACTTTCAAACATAAGAGGTTTTCCAAGATTCTTCTAGTAGTACTGTATAAATAAACATCAACAGCTGTTTTAATGAAAATACACTGAGCTGCAGTCTACTCTATGTATTCAACACAGCGCATTAGAATTTCAGCTTGTACTTTGAGCTCCAAGCCAAACAAGTAACTCTTGCCTCCTGGTATCTAGAGAATTCGTATGATTCCATTGCTGCATGTAGTCACGCTAACAGAGTAAAAGAAGGCATTGCATGTATGTTTTTTAACCCTCTGCATCAAATCGGCAGGAACCATTTAAGATCTGTTATCCAAACTTCAGAATCACAGGTATATTGTTACTAGCATGCTAAAAATATTGTTAAATGGTATCAGTGCAGTGGATCAGTTTAACATTTCATTTCAACCAAACAATTACAGGTAAGATATGAAAAGGTAACATGGTAGTAACCAGGTTTGTATAAAAAGGACAACATTACTGACATTCACCAGAGTAGTACAAGTGCACCAAAACTCCTCAAACTCTGCATATTTCAGTGGTTGTGTAAATTATGGATCTTTAGAAGGACTTTTGAATACTTATCTCAGCCCATGAAAGGCAAGTCCATCAATTGAATTAACAATCTTGCTAATTTCAGGATATAAATTATATTTTTAAAAACTGAACAAAAAACAGAAAATCTTAGGTATTGCCAGCCTTTATCATTTTGACCAATGCAATTACTTCCACAAACAGGAGGATGACAACAGGTTATGGTGCAATATGTCCTAAACATTTCACAAAGGGCTGCCACTGCACTGAAAATTTCACAGGCTGGAACAGCAAGTGAAAAAGGATTGTTGTATTATTATTAATATTATCATTAACAGGATTTATAAAGAGCCAACATATTATGCAGCTCTGTAGATGTCTTAATGTGTAGAAAGCTTATTAACATTTTCTGTGTTTCCTACTAACTTTGCTGGCGTAACCATCAACTCATGTCCAGGTAAACTATAGAAAACTGAAAATTTTGACTTTTAGGGCTTCTACTCTCATATGTGTTCACATGCCCCTTTTAGTTTAGTGATGCCTAAACTATCCCTAGTTACATTTTCAAAACATCAGAGCCCACCATGGCCAAGTAAAGCACCAAGGAAAGTAAACCTCCTAGATTGTAAGCTCTTCGGGGCAGGGTCTTCTCCTGTGTCACTGTCGCTATCTGTCTGTAATTTGCAACCCCTATTTAATGTACAGCGCTGTGTAATATGTTGGTGCTATATAAATCTTGTTTGTTATTAAAAACACTTGTCCACAAACATTTTCTTCCCAAACAGATTAAAGTCATTTAGGTGATGTTTGATGCACAGATTCCAAATATGGTATTGGTTTTGCTAGATTGGCTCTAGTTTTTGAAATAACGACGTCAATAATAAGAAATACTTAATGTCAATTTTTTCTATATTCAGTATATATTTACAGAAGTAATCACAAAGAACTCATTATTTGTATGATTTCCTTTTATGCTAATGATCAGGACAAATACGTTGAAGGCTCCAGCAGTAGTCTGCCATCATGTGTCTATTTCATCATGTGTCTATTTCATCTGCCCCGATACCTTTATATCTTGATGAAACCTCTCCCCTTGTTCCTCACTAAC
Organism: Pyxicephalus adspersus; assembly: GCF_032062135.1. Taxonomy (NCBI): domain Eukaryota; kingdom Metazoa; phylum Chordata; class Amphibia; order Anura; family Pyxicephalidae; genus Pyxicephalus; species Pyxicephalus adspersus. The sequence goes on from NC_092859.1 coordinate 70,100,242, forward strand.
ATCACCAAGGTTTTCCCGGAAATTTTTGCAAATGGCTATGGAGATAGTGTACCTTTATGCTCATAGTACCACCCACTTTTAATTTTTAAGGCCAATTTTTGTACCAATTCTTCATAATTTTGTGTTACCCAAGATGTTCTTGACAACCATGACATAGCTGTGCCAGGCAGAAGCTTCAGTATCAGTCATGTAAGTTGTGAAATTTGAATCATTTATCAGTTTCGGAATCTGGGTTCCATCAAAGATTCCGTTTTTTAATTTTTTTTAATACTCAATCCAGGGAATCTTCAAATGTATTTGAAGCAAACACTGTCCCTGTTCACAGCTCTAACAAATTGCTTTATTAATCCCAACTTTATGTGTAGTGGAGGGTGAATGTTTTTTTGTCAACCATTGGCTCAGTAATGATGTTCATGTTTAACCTTGGAGGCCATGTCACTTTTCCCAGTGATCCTGCTTTGCTCTACTATCCCACAAGCAGATGAAACATGGACACTTTGTGTATCCACTTTGCTGTTCAAGTAGGAAGTTTTGCTGTCCAAATAGAACTGCTGGTTTGATGAAACACTTCCTTCATATTCACTCCCACTGCTAACTCCTGGATTACACTCAAAACCCTGTATATCCTCCATGTCCAATAAAGGAATATCAGGGAGTGTACTGAACACTGGTATGGGAACATTAGCACCATGCGGCACAGGTCGTCTAGCTGAATCCAAATCAGGGTACTTGTACTTCTTGTAACAATTGAAACCTTTTACATTCACAGCACAAAAATAACAATCATTATAATGATTTTTGGGCTCTCGCCATACCATAGGTACACCAAAATTTGAAACTTTTCATTTTTACATTTTTCCACTGACGTACCACTCTACACAAGTTTTGCATACCATATGGGAAGCCCAATACTTATCTTGGTCCCCCAGTTTAATACCAAAAAATGCAACACATGCTTGTTTCACAAATTCTGTAATGCTTCTTCTGTTTTTGCTGAGATTATAGATTATTTACCACAAATGTAGCAAAATACTTTAGGGTCATTTAAACAACTTTTTCTTTTTTTACAGAAATATGAGTTCTTCAAGAAGATGTATGAATAAAAAGAAGGCAAATGAGAGTCTCGTGAAAATAATGCTACATTAAATATATAAAATGCTAAACATCGGGGTAAATAAAGATTGATAATATGCCGTGTTAAAATTTGTTGTTGGTAAAATCGGCTATTCCGATTCTTGTATCACAAGAACTAGAGCCAATTCAATGAAACTGATGTCATTTCTGGATTCAGCAAACTTGAAGTACCTTAAATATATTGAAAAATCCTTGGCAAGTGGAAAATAATGTTTTTTTTTTGTTGAGCTGTGTAATAATATTAATACTAATAATAATTAATAGTAATAATAAAGCCTTCATTTGAGTGATACCAGAAAACAAATGCTGTTTTATGGATAGTCTATAACTTTAATATTCCAGTATGACATGCTTTTTCTGTCTACATAAACACACACTGGTAAATTAAATCTTTTGCATCTAACACAATAGGGAAAAAAATCACCTTGTCCACCAAGTACAGAAAATGTTTAAATGAGGAAAACATGAGGAAAGCAGCTGTGTGCGTCACAGTCGGGTAAAAATGTTCTGTAGGTGGGGATACAAGAATAAGGTTTTTGTATCTTGCTCAGAATACCATACCAAGGAGTTGATAATGTCCTCTATTCAGGACAAGCGTTATCTGCCCACTCTTCAGTGGATTCATGCATATGAAAGGACACTTTGCCTTTGTACTGTGTACTTGGCTTAGGAAAGTGCGGAGAACATGAACCCTTTCAGTGCTAGAGGGATAAATGTTCAAGTTCTTAAAAGCAAATGACTTATGTTCATAAATATTCATAAAAATAACTTACAAAGTAAATATACCTTTGAGGACCACTACCATGAAAATAATTGGAGAATACTTGAACTCTCACTTCCTTCAGCTTGGAGTGCATAGCTTCTAGGGTATTTTTCTCTATTCTTGATAGTACTGACAGGTTGAGATATGATAATAGTGCTGGACAGTCCATCACAGATAGAACTCTGGCTTTCTGTTTCAACACAGAATAGGTTTTATGAAGTTTAAAAGCATCATATACAAACATAGATCACAGAAGTTGGAATTGTGACTGGGCCCCTTACTCCACAGAGACCATAAGGGCCCTCTGCTTTCCAGGAATGAGGGGGTCAGGCTTGTAATTAGCATAGTGCTTCCCCTGATAGGTTAGGCTGGGAGAGGCCTCCTGGATAAGAACTGGTAAGACAGGGAGTGGTACAGGTTTTTGCAGGGGTTTATCATTGCTTGCCCTAAAACATGCTAGGGGTTATTAGTGCCACTGGACACCTCATTTTATTCCCACAATCTCTTCATTGTACCCCAGGCCCTTATTTCAAACCATTGCAACGGGTGAAAGATGACACAACAAGCCATACACTGTGAGCAATGCTACATATATTGGGTGGGGGAATGTGGGCACAGTGAGAGTTTGCAAAGGACTTTAGGCTGAAAATCATTTTTCAGTGTAGCAGCAAAGTGCTATTTTGTCTGTACTATAAAAATGCTTTTTTTCCCCCAGTTTGCCATCCTTATTCAAGACAGTAGAAGACATCTTTGTCGAAAATCCTATTTTTTTTTATAAACATGAAATATAAAATATTAAACCATGCAAAGATATGATTTAGTGATGCTTGACTTTAAAAAACAAAACAAGCTTATTTCTTTAGGATTCCAAATGTTTGAATGCTAGCATACATTCAGCTCAATATGATACAGAGGTGTTTTTTTTGTCTATTCCTTGCATAGTCAACAATACAATGCCTATAGCATTCAGAAGACCAAGCACACGTCAAAGTGGAAGTACTAACAATCTGTTGAAAAGGGCAACTGAACTGTTGGATTATGTAAACAGATACCGGAAACACATAAATTAGAAGTCATCAGAACAGGTTTTTAGTAACCACCTAGCGTCACATAGCAACAGATTTAACAATGACATCTGTCACAATAATGCCTTAAACCTGTAAGAGACAAGACTGAGAGGTCAGGGATACTCTGCCATTAGCACTGTACAGTAACAAGTTCTGTAAAGAAGGATGTGATCCAGGCATACTGTAGGAAACTGTGTATAAAACTGCACATTGTTTTACATGCATGGGATACGTTCCAAAAATAAAAACCAAAGTAAACTTTGGTTTATACAGTAGAGATTGTACAAATTCCTTGATTCAATAAATAAAATTGCTTCCAGTTAGAACCTTCTGTCAAATACCATCAAAAAGCTTGCCTATTGTTGAATGGCCAGAATTTGCAGCTTTATTAGGTTAGCTAGCAGGATCTTCCTTTAAATTCACATCTTCCTTACAATTATTTACAACCTCTTATTGTTTCAGTGTTCTACCTTCTTCCAATTATTTGTTACAACTTTGTAATGCCTGCCCCGTTAGTATATGCAATTTTTCTATTCTATGTACACAGGCCATAAGTGCTGGGCACCTAGGATTGGTAACAGGCCATAAGTGCTTAGCCCAGCAGGCCCATGCTGGCTCAGCTTCCACCTTTTCTCTGATGCTCACTTGTACATCCAGAGCTGCTTGCACTGCGCATGCATTGGATTGAACACTTTTTTTTTTTTTTTACATTATAAGAAATCCTCTGAAGGTGCATGCACACAAGGAGCAATGCAGAGCCTCTTGGGATATGACACAAATATCCCAGGAGGCTGTGGATTTCCCCTTCGGTCTTTACTGAAATGGAAGTGAAGAATGAAGGGGAGAGGTCCTGTCCACAAAAGTGTAAAAACAAAAAACGCACATTTTTCCATTACATAACAGATAGTCACTCTTTAATATAATATGTGGAGATGCTTTAATAGCATGTGATATCAGAGGACAGGACAGACAGTGATCCCCTCTCATCACTGCCCATATTCTATATAAAAACACTGTCTGTGACGTTTATTCCCAGTGTGTAATGTCATCGGCAGCGCAGTGTGATCGCTATGTGAGTGTAAAAGCTGCATGTGATATTCTGCAGCCTAACAACTCGCTGTGTTCAAACCTTCAGATCTCCTAAACCGTTGGTTGTATAAACTTGAAATTTTTAAGGTACACGTGGAGGCATAGGAAACTGAAACTGTAGGTGCAAGTGGGGGACACTTGTGGCTAAACCCTTCTAAAATGTAATTAGTATGGCATTATGAGAACATAAATCTCTACCTAGCAAAATGTGCTGCCTGCTCTGTTACACACATCTGTCTGCATCTTACCTCAAACCCCAAATTCTCCAGAGTTAAGAGGTGCAGGGAAACAAAAATATAGGTGGAAGTGGGAGACACGTGTGGCTATCACCTTTCATCACCATGGCATCATTACATTACAAAAAAAACTGTCCATCAAAATGCACTTCCTTGTTACACACGACTGTAACCTTCCTGTACCTCAACCTCAATAACATTCAGTGGGCAGAGTTCATTTTCTAATGATGCCATAGTGATGAAGTTTTAGGGGATGTTAGTCACAGATGTTCCCCACTTGTACCAATATTTTTGGTTTCTCACACCTCCCCATTCCCCAATTGAAGTTCAGAATGTTAGATAAGTGGACAGGAATGTGTAACAGGGCAGGGAAACCCATTTTGATGGGCAGAGTGTTTTATGTTCTAATGATGCTGTAGTATTGAGATTGTAAGGAGAGAATGTGCCCGCCACTTGTACCTATATTTTCAGTTTTGTACCCCCCACCTAGGAGAAATTGGTGTACAAAGAAGAGAAGCAGACAGTAGTTTTATAGGTATAGATTTATGACAGGTAGGTATATATTTAGGGGCCCCACCCCAATGCTACTTGCTATGTTAGTGGCTCCGGGGTCCCCAATTTGCACTTTCAATTTAGGACTCCTAGTTGCACTTTCCTCTGAAACAGCAAAACCAAAGTTCAATTTTCATAACTTTTTACATTTGTGACCCCCATATCTTGAAATTCTTTACAGCTGGGGGGCTGTAATTGTAATAACTAGTATCTATGAGGGTCCCCTGTACACCCTGAAAATTACAGGTCATTGTGACATACATATTAGGAGATATGGAGGTTTGTACACACAGAGCTGTGAGGATGCAGAATGACACGCAGAGCTAGAGGTGGATACATTTCACAGGCAGAGCTCGTGCTATGAGGTGGGGGCGGGGCTGCCTGTGTCTCCTTCACATGAGGGCTGAAGTGTGTGCTCACCTCTCATCGGCGGCAGCAATCCTCTGAACGGATGACACAGAGCAGCCTCACTGAGATCCGGGCATGCCAGGAGGAGAGCTGCCGAGAGCTGGGCGGGGTATTCAAAGTAGCCGGGCGGAGCAACCGGCTAAAAACCTCCAGGGAGAACTATGTGATATAAGATACCCCATTTACTGGTTTGAGCACTTTTACCAGATTTGAGTAACTATTGAGCTGCTTTGTACTTCAAACAACAGCAGATACCCATAAGGTTACATCTGCAAATATCGTACAGCTTACAATTACACTTCAGAGATCAAGAACTGATTGACAGGTCACAGTAAATACAGATACAACAGACACCATATAGATCTGACATTACCAAGTAGATTAGGTCAAAAGGTATCACCAGGTCGTCCAAATACTACTCTGTATTTATCTATCTGTCCTCTGAAGTCTATGGCCAGGTTAAGTCATGCGATACGGTCAGATTCAAAACACACACACAGATGGTTTGCAACGACAACCACAAAAAACTGATCTTCACCAAAGTCTTGTAGCCAACAACAAACCATGGGTATCCTTTGCTAGTCAGCTATCCCTAGCCATTTCTCACGTTAATGGTGGAAGGATTGTGAATTTCAAGAAATGTTGTTAGATAACCACAACCACAAAGGGCTGACATAAGGGGGTGCAAAGTATCACAGCGTACCAGGGCCCTGGACCATCCTCAGCCAGCAGAGGACCCCAAAGGCGCCCATGTCAGTTCTGCCACTGTTGGCTAAGTCAGCCTTCGATAACCACTGTGTTTGGAAACCATTAACAAGACCCTGTCACCTGACCACAATTGAAACCAAAATATTCCTATAAGACTATGTGTGCATTTATTACATTTATGTTTGTTATGTATATTTAAAAGACTCTCCTGTGTAGACATCTGAAAGTTTTAAGACAGCTGCTAGAACTGCCATCCTGGATGTGATGCCAGAAACCCCAGCAGAGAAAAGCGACAATTTTATTTCCCTTCTATCCTTCACTGGGTGCTCCATAAAATATGTACGTGAAGAGATGGGAGAAGCAGATAATTATTAGATTAGGATAATAGGTAGACACTCCTAGAAGAGTAGATGGCTAGGACATGCAGGTCAATGGGCTGTGCTAAAGAATTGACACAAAAAGTCACATTTTCTAGCATGTTCAAAGACAATGCAAGTCAACTTAACTTAAATAGTTTATGCAAAGGAAAAACAGACACTACAAGTAATTTGTAGATGTAAAAAAATGATTTTCCTTTGCTTTTACTCGTAATTTTGTTTGTAACAAGGTACTTTAAAGAAAAACAGTTTTATGTAGTTCATTAAGTTTTTGGTTTTAAACTATTTTAGGCTTTTCTGCATTTAGTAACAGAACAGCGAAAAATGAATGGTACACGCAAGGTGTAGTAACCTACAGTAACCAATCATGTTGTAGATTACCTTGGCTTTATCAAGTAAGTGCATAGTCCTGCCGAATAAATATGTAAACATAAAATATTTATGATTTTATGTTTATCAGGATTTTTTACATTACACGTTAGTCATTCTAGAAATGAGATTCTGACTTTCTGCAGTTTTTTTTTTTGAGATATACGAGTGTAGTTAACCAGTTATGGAAGTAGGTTTACATTGGCTTGTCACATTTTATAAGACACCTTCATCCCACTTTCTTCTGAGCAGCATCAAGAAAACCCTGGAAAAGGCCTTGTATGGTATTAAACAAGGGTATATTTAATTCAAAGTGTTTCACAAGTATTCAGCACATTAAGTTTCCATGACATAAATAATTATAAAAGAAACAGAAAGATACTGTGTATGCAATACTTGTGAAAACACTCCTAGTAGACCATTAAGGGTTACCAGTAATGCCAGAGATGCATGCTTGTATGCACACTGTTTACACAGCTCTCAGCACTGTTAGAGTTTGTGTTTTTCTGCCACAGGCATTGATACACTAATGCATCAATGGACAATATGAAAAATTGCATGTGGAAGACATAGGTGTCTATAAACAGTCTATAGAAATGCAGGTCAGACACCGCTACAAAGTGAGTAGATGTAGGGTAACTTTGCGTCCATTACTTTCATTCTGTGTCAACTTCGAATTACAATTCACTTAACCAAATGACATTATATTACGTGTGCATTTTAAATGCCAATTAAAAATAAATGACATATATTGAATTTTAAACACGGTTGATTAGGCAGTTCAGTATTGAAGAAAGGGATAGCTGATGTCACTTCTGCAATAATCAATTTTACTTGCCTGATTGTGCCAGGGAACTGTCAGAATACTTTACTATTATTAATATTACACAGTATTTATATAGAGTCATCATATTACACAACACTGTACAATGTCAATAGTCAGGTCACTAACAGTCCCTCAAAGGAGATCACAATCTAATGTCCCTACCATACCTGGCAATCTCAACTTCCACTGCACGTGCGGAGACTGAATGAAGTCCCGCGCAACTGCGCATCCCACCCCAGCTCGCCCAATCAATATGGCCAAATATTAGCATGCTGAAGAAAAGAAGGAAAATGGCAGCACCAAAAATGCATCCTTAACCACTTAAGTCCACATTTTGTCCACAGAAGGCAAAAACCTGAATAAACAGTTACTTCTTACACACATAGTATTACTGTATTAGCACAAAATATTAATGGCTATAAGTAATGCATGCCAAACATTTTTTTGCTTTTAACCAAACACTCCTTAAAGAAGCTCCCGTGAAAGACAATTCTACGATAACCAACCCATTTCTCTCACTTAAAAAAAGTATTTTGTGTCCCCTGTGGTTATTTTATGGTAAAACTGTGCTTCTATTTTTAAGGAACAGCATCAGGATAGTTACTAACATTACCTGGTGGAAAATCTAATACTGCCAAAAATGGACATAGAACATTCTCTAGCAGGAATGTTTAGGTGATTCATGTCTGATTAACCGCTTTAAAATGGACCCCAAAAACTTACATTGCCATCCCCATGCAATCTTTATACTTATTTCCTTATGCAGGCAAACAGGCATGATTGTATAGGGTAAAACAATGTGGGAGCTTATTCTCATATATTGATCCCATTTTCTATAAAACTTCCTCTACACTCGCGTAAAGTGCACATGCGTAAAGGTGTTGAAAGTAAATTTTCTTTAAAAAGCAGACCAAATAGAAAAAACCTGCCCCCTACCAGCAAGCTACGGAGGAGGACCCATACTGTTTTTAAGAAATTGGCTTTATTTTGCAAAAATGCCATGCACCTGCTGAGCAAGACCTATGACTCTTCAAAATAGTAGAGCATGAGATTTACCAGTTGTGGAGCTTTGGCTCTTGCCTAGCAGAAAGTGTGTTGAACTCCTGTAGGAAGAGAAGTCTAAGGGTTCTAGTCTGCAGCATGCTGACAAGACAACAAATTTCTTGATTTTGTGACTTCCCCCCTAAGAATGCCAACTCTAGGACTGCACATCTTTTTTTTTTTTTATGCCCCTGGAATTAATTTGGCTGATTTAAACTGAGTCTTTCATTGGCCTTTGAATGGCATAGCAGATTTACTACATTCCAAAATAAACCCTATGCTGATAATGTTCTTAAGCAACCTTTTGTAGTGCCAAGGCACAGGCAGTTGGAATAAAGGCAGATAGGTACCTCAATTTAGCAGGTCTAATGTATTAAATAATAATAATAATAAACAATTAGTGCAATTATTACATACTTTAAAAGCTTCTTCGCAATACAGTAAAATCTTGATATATTAGTTGATATACGTGTCTACTTACCCAAAGCTTGTTTTCATAATAAAATGCCCCAAGAAGCTTGACAATGTTAGGGTGGTTACAGCTTGCCAGAATGTCTATTTCAACCATGTAGTCCTCTAGTTCCTCCTCATTTTTTGTGTCTATGACTTTGGCAGCTGCAAAGATACCAGTCTCCTTGTTCTTGGCCTGTCAATAAAAGAAAGTAGCAAAGTTACATATTTTTTCCGTTGCTTTTTTCGGCTCGCTTAAAAAATTAGAAAAAAATGTGAATCCAGGTCTACACTTCTCAATATTAAAAAGGAAATTTTAAATGCAATATACAGAAGGCTGTAGAGACAATCCAGGATATTATCCAGGAAAAATTACCATTAGACTGAAGTAAACAGAAAGCAAAAACGGATAAAAGCGGATGTATAGGACAGAACTGGATGCTGTCAGGCAAGAATAGCTTCAGGATGAGTTAAAGATTGCAGATATCAGCACAAATGTACCCGATGTCCAAAACAGATGATATTTAACTTTTGCTGAAATTCCTTGTTAATCAAATCAAATAGCTACATCTTCTTTTCATATATCCCGAGTAGGCATTTGTTTACACAGCAATTTCACCTAGTGCCGAATTTATCCAAGGTAAAAATAAATTGGCTGGACAAAACAGACACACCTTGACTCCTGTCTACAAATGGCTAGATCTACACACACAAACATTAAAACCATTGTCTAACATATAAAACACAACATGCCAATGCCACACTGATTGGTTCAAGCAGCACAGATTCAAAATAAGGTTTTTAGTGAAGTAAGCAAGTCAAAGACTAAATGAACATTGGGCTGCAAAATTCCAGATGCTCAGATAAACTTTTTAAAAAAACACACACTGTGAGAAATCTGAAAGAGAAACAAACTCACAGTTTAAAAAGGAGAAGTTTAGCCGGTGGCCAATTTCTGCAAACCACAATGCCATGCTTTTTTTTTTTTTTATAATTGAATTTTTGCTTAAGACCATGAGCATGAACAGAAAGCATAAGAGAGGACAAAAAGTCAGCAGTCCAAATAGCATATTTAAAGCCCTTTGCTATTAAAAGAGGGAAAGGGAACCTGTTAGATACTGCACATAGGGATGGAATTCAAAGCGAGAAAACTTTGTTCAAGTTATTTTACTTCAAATCTGTTGCAAACCATTTTTTTTACAAGACCGTGCAGTTAGAACCTCCGTTAGAATCCCATGTTTTACCAAACAGATTATTTGCAGATTCTGTCCTTGCTTCCTGTCTTGCAAAACCATTGTCAGTAGGAAAGAAAGTGAGGGTAAATTTTTAAAGGGAAGGACTAAATAAAAGAAGTTTTAATACTTACATTGTCAATACAAAATTAAAAAAGTTTTTGGCATGACCTGCACAAATTTTTCCAATTTGAAAGGAACAAACCCCACTGATGGGCATGTAAAAAGAAATATACCCCCTTACAAAGTATTATGTACTGGGGGAAAAAATTTTGGTCTTTAGTAGGTTCCATAATTATTTATTTCTAACCTCATGGCAAATTAATGAACATTGGGGGATTGCTGTACACTTGTTAGATTTTTGCCCGAGACATGTACAACCATTAGCCTTGTGTGATGATTACCTGATGTGTGTACATAGCTTAAGAGTCAATCAACTTTCATTCCGTCTTTCCCCCTTTCTCCTTAAAGCAGAACTAAACTCACTAGTGGGTGGTGGGCGTCTGCTGTAATCAGCAAGTATGCACTTACATTATCCTTGTTACATTATCCTTGGCGGCATCCTGTGTGTGTGGCGATGTCACGCAAAGCTCTAAGCAATATGGCAGACGATCTGTTTAGTTTAGAGCTAGAACAAAAAGCCACCAGGAGCCATGTTGAGTAAGATACTTGACAAAATAGACACTGCACATCTCTTTTGTCAAACAGTACTACCACCTGGTAGTTTTTTGTTCCTTTGAAATCAAATTTTTTTTTTATTATTTATTTATAAACTGGATAAACTGGTTTATTAGGCCTAACGTACATTACTTGGGTTTTGAGGTTAAAAAACTGTGCCTTCTGTCATCACAAAATTGACTGAACCCAACGTGATAAGGAGTGAAATGGCCCATACAGTTGTCCATATATAACTTATACTTATAACTGAGACAACTACCCTTCAACCTCCTGACATGATGACTGCTATTTATGAATAAAGGAGCATTTTTAGGAAGCGCACAAGAAACAACTTTTTTAGTAAAAAAAGGTAAAGTTGGAGACTGTCAGGTTTAAAATGCATTTTTTGATGCTATTAGATTTATCTTACTGTAGGACCATGCACCAGACACTTATGTGCTGTTTAAATATTTTACCTTAGTGCTATGTGTTCAGAAGCAAAAACACCTCACCATACATCAGTTATATATAGGCAGCAGTCTTTTTACTTCAAGAGATTAGAGGACCTTGAACAATGGCAAACATGTTATAACAAAACAAACAAATACAAAAACCCACATATATGGCCAACACTTCAATCACTGTGGGCGAGTCAATTAGGAAATGAGTCAGCAAGCAAGACTCTACTTTCCTTCTAATCAGGTTTATAATAGGTATATCCATTTATGTACAAAATCATATTCTTTTAGAAAACATTAATGCACTTAAAATATTTTAAGGCAACTAACTAGGGCTCATTTATTTATTTATATAGTTTGACAGTAAGTGTAACAAGTAACAAATTAGAATATAAACATCTATGGAAACTGTGAGTTACTTTATCAAGTACATTCAAGTACGGTCTTTCTTCATTGTAAATCTCAAGCTGAGACTGCACCACAATTTCCCAATACGTGCTAAGTACAGTGAGAATGGGAGTCATTATTTGGTCATGTCCTAGGTCTTTGCTGGCTAGCCAAGCAGTGAAGTACTTGGATAAATGCAATATAGAAATGCCCATCGTATAGATTGGACCTTTCTGAATGCTTTTGACTTTTTGCACCACTGCCTAAATAAAGCCATGCTGCTATGCCGGGAGAATTTTGATTCATACGTTGAAATTTGATGTATACACCTCAAGAGGGTTTGAAACGACCTGAAACCACCACCATCAAAACAGGTATAAGGAAGTGGCAAACAAAAAAACATAAGATTGTAAACGCTTCACGATATGGTTTTCTCCTCCTCCTGTATCACTGTCTGTATCTGTCCCTCATTTGCAACCCCTATTTAATGTACAGCACTGCAAAATATGTTGGCGCTATATAAATCCTGATTATTATTAATAATATCTAAACTTAAGTAAAAACTAGTAAGGAAATGTTCCTTTCTGCAATATAATAAACTTACTTGTCTAAATCCTAACCTGTCCTAAATTACATTCACCTCTTCTGGCTAAGCAAAGAAAATAATACAACAGATAAATAAACAAAAAAAAACACAATTATATCAGAGGCGCAGCATTTAAATAGGTTAATGTTAATACTATGGGCACGTGTCTGCTTTAAGTGTAGGTAACACTGCAATGGGCTCAGACAGAGAGCTGTCAAGAAATCATGAAAGGTGTTGGTCTTGGTATTAAAAATGCTTCATCTCTGCTGAGCAACAAAATAAAAACCAATTTAGTCAAGTTAGATAGATTTATTTTAGTTGGCTTATACTGACTGATAAAATGGCTGCTTAAAGCTATGTACACATTCCAGGCGAATGTCGCCCGAGAAGAACACTCTCACTCATTCCACACAAAAATCTAGCATGTACTTTGTATATAAGTGTATGTCAGTGTTGTCCCCAGCCCTATTTAGCTGGGCACACCACACGGCACATTAACCACCTGCCTGTTTTTGGGTAGTTACTGATAAGTTGGGTCACAATACAAAGACTGCCACCTGCCTAAAATTTCTTACCACCCAGTTAAAAAAAAATCCTGGGTTGAGCACCATATGTGTATGTTGCAGTGCACTACCATTCATATAAATATATTGTCCTAAATCAAACCTGCACTATTGTGCACAAAGAACATAAGGCAAGACCTGTTTGAAAATTCTATGACAAATATGAAATAATCCTCTGCCTAAAGCAACGTCTAAATGCCCTGTGTTGCTGATTTGTGGCGAGAATGGGCCCCTGGCCCCTTTAGTGGTTTGGCTTTTTTTTAGTCCTGTACAAAACGAAAATGTATATTGCTTCTGAATACATTTCCTTATATACTTTTTAAGAGTCAGAAACAATAAAGAAGAGTAAATGTGCTTACAGGGCCAGAAAGTTACATTACATCTTTGTATGCTCGGTCTAGAAAATGTACTATTCCTATCTACAGCTGGTCTGACCACTTCTGCCATCATACATATTTATAGGAAGGATACATTATAAGCGTGGTTTGCTCATACTTCCGAACAGAAATGCTTTACTGAATGTCACATGGATTAAAGTGAACAAGCAAGTATGGACTGTATGGACTGCATTTCAAGCAAGCATTCACACTAGCTTTGTTATGTTTGTATGTGGGTTATGCTGGTTTTATCATGACAAGCAGGGAGGACTCAAACATATGATAAGAAATTACAGTTGGGCGTGCACAGGATGTAGCATTCCGCTGAGATGGCTCAAGACCTTGCATTTACCACAAGCAAGAAAAAAAAAAAAAAAAAGCTGAGCAAAATATTTCGCATAATAAACATACTTGTACATTACGGATACAGCATGCCTTGCATGAAAGCATACAAATGAGGCTTGTGAAGCAAGTATTACATAGACATAAGACAGGAAAAGTTACTGATAACATTAATGAAATAGTAAATACTTTAAAATAATTAAAACTATTAAAAATATAGCAAAAGGGCTGAAACCATAACGTTCTATGTATTCATTGCGTCTACATGCAACAGCCAGCTAACAGGCAGGACAAATGCTAGAGAAGTTTAGGTCCTCATGCAGATGGTCAGTGCAATCAGCAGGCTGATAGAGAAAGCAGGTTTTTGACAGGTAGACAGAGAACACACCGACAACAAGGGTAACAAACTGATGCCAAGGATTAACATAGACAAGCACAAGTTCCAACATACAACAGGCAGTTTGCATGAGACAGAAAATAAAGATGGCTGAAAATCACACATCCCTAGGTATGCTTTAAATATGTCTAGTACAACATTTTTTTTCATAGAATGTAGAAGGATTGCTGTGAGAGATGTTATTAGAGGGATTTTCTCTCATTTCCTGTTTTGTTGACCTTGGGTTTACAAGACAGGAATATATCAAGGCAACATCTTATTCAGCAACAGAGGCATAAATAAAATATATGGTAGAATTCAAGCAAACCCATCATGATTGGTCAGACTAGAACAACATTCAACCCCCAATCATGTGCACAGGAGTTTATTTATTCCTGGCAGCCAGTAATGCGATTAGAGACTAAACAGGAAGATAAATTTGTTATTTATTGCAGAAATTATTGCAACAAATAACCTCCATGCTTACAATTTTTTTTTTACTGTTTAAGTCAAGTTCTGCTTTACTTTTTGTTAGATTTTTCCAATGCTACAAATTAAGTCAATGCCAGTGACTCAATGTATTGAAATCATGATACCAGTGTCACAACCTCCATCTACTCTCGGAAAAGATATGCTTTCTTCAACATGAAGGTGGATATATATATATATATATATATATATTGCCATTTGGATATTATATGTACCACATTTATATGCTAGTCACAGAAGGCCAGAAGAGGAGGCCAACTAGAATACCTTAAGTTTTTGTTTTTTTTACACCTATATTTAGATGAACTGACACACACACACACACACACACACACACACACACACACACACACACACACACTTTCAGTCCTCCAGGACACCTGTCTAAAAATTTACTAAAGTGGTAACAAGAAGTTTCAATTGGAGTCTATGGGGACAGTTGGGGCAGCAATGCTGAAAAACATGAAAAGAAACAAACCCAGTCCAATTTACAAAATTCTTTGTACAGCGAGTACAATAGTTTTTCCTGGCACAACATATCTGAAAAAAAAAGATACTTAAAATATCCTCTGCTCATACAGCTACCAAATGCAACACAAAGAAAATGTAAAGAAAAAGTTACTCCTTAAAGCAAATTTTAGCTTTTGCTAAACAGGTTTGCCTACTTAAAAAAAAAAAAAAAAAAAAAAAGTCTGCAGGCATAAGAAGCTTTCACTCTGTCAATCAATGAACCCATTACTTTTGGGTATATTCTACAGGAAGCTACAACCCAGAAATGGTGTTTTTAGGGTAGAAAGGTACATAGAACACTCTCTGTACTTTCCCACACTATCCCACTCAGCATCGAAGTGGTTAATTGCAAGGCCCAAATACCATCACAGTCAAGCAGGCTGCACACATACTGCAGTGTTTTTCAGTAGTGACAGGAGGCCAGAAGAAGAAACCCCACTATTCGCGCGCAATGCAACGGAGCTCAAGTCACATAGTAGTCTAATGTACTATACTATGCGAGTATATTACATGTGCTTTTTCTAGGCTTACTTTTCCAATTAATCAGATTCAGCTTTCCAGACTGGTGGCTGTGAAGAATGAAGAACACACAGATAATCAGTCTCTGCAATGTGAAAGGCATCAATGAGCATGAAGAGAATTTGGTCTTCCTATGATTACTTCTTAAAATTTATGAACAGGAGAGCAAAATTTGGGTTTTCAATTCAACATTACCTGTTAGGTATGAGCTGGGATGAGAGGAGGGGTGCACTGGCCCAGAGAAGGGCAAGGAATGGATTGTCTAGAAGTGGAGCAGTTTCCTCACTCCTAATTAAACATACTAAAATCAAAAAATTAGGAACACCAAAGACTACTGTGTAGCAATTTTCTGTAGAACAGTATACCAGATAGTATTTTCTAATTAATAAAGCATCAGCCATCGGGGAAAAAAAAAAAAAAAAAGGTGGAAAGGACCTTCTTAAGACAGGTGCATTTTGAAAAATATTGACATTGTGCAGCTTTCCATGCTGCTACATCAGCATAGACAATACCCCAGCATTTATATCCACACTGCACAACACCTTTTTTCCTAACTTAATCCAATCCTTGGTGTCAGGAACTCAGCATCGGTGTGAAACCTTTGAATTATGGCTGAAGTGTGAAATGTTGTCAAAATATCATGGTAGAGATGCTAAAGCAGCATGTCATTTCAATTACCAAACAGACAGTACTCAACTCCTGCAATACCAAAAGGTAAACAAGAGTTACTCACTATGCATTCATTAAACATTTGTGGAATGAACAAAAAAAGGTTAAAGTTGGGCTTTCCTCTGGTATAACTTTGTGAAACATTGTATAATCAAGGTCCTTTGGCCTTTGACAAACAACTACTTCAAGGACAAAGACTGAATTACAAACATCCATTGTGCAACTGCTAGAATCTGGCATTTAATCCAGCCGATTAATAAAAAGAAACTTGTTTTTGTAGAACACAGTGGCTCAGTTATGTCATAATCTATCTGACTTATCTAAACAAAAATATATTAATATGATATATATAATAAAATAGGACTGCTTGAGGTAACTGGATGACTTTAAAACTGATAATTAAGGCAAATGTCAAACATCTTTACAAAGGTTGGTAATGGCTTGCATTAAAACTCATTGCTGCTTGGTACTATCCAAGTATAGTTTTGTATACTTTGCAATATATCCCCCCAGCACCTACACTGAAAACTCATACATTCACCTGTGAATGCTCTTTCTGGCTCCACAATGTCTGGCCCATGTAGAGTAAAACAGCCTCCTCTTCCCTGCCTGGGCCACAATTCTGTGCATGCACAAAAAAATCCTGTTTAATCCTTTAGAAAGGCTATTTATCATAGGGACATAATTGATAGCCTCTCTAAAAAATTAAAAAAAAAAAAAGAATAGAAGTTTTCTCATACATGAGCATAAGACACTGGTTGGAGTCATAAAGGACCACATGGTATTTATATAGCAAGATTATTGACAGGTGAGTTGACGAGGTAAACTCACCAAAGAATAATTATCCAAAAGAATAGTCATCCTTAAACTCCCTATTAAGCAGTGCAGAGGTACCATGCATTAGGTCACCCTTTTATATAAGCTGGAAAAATACCTTAATACATGAAACAATTGCGAATACAATTTTCTTGCAATTTACATTGTGGTGCTCTGCAATGTGCTGCACCATTACAGCTAAATTACAGTGATTTCATTGCCGTCAAAACAAACGACACCAAGGTGCATGTGTTCATGAATGTTGCAATAACATTCCATAAAGCAGGAGTAATGCAGGTTATCATAATGAGCCTTAGAAATTTGTAAATGTGGCCAGGCCTAAAACGTTCCAAGTAGATTTATTTTAGAGCTGGAGTTTAATCTTCTTGTATTTAAAGTGAAGTTTGCATTGTCAGGCAGATCAATATTGCAGAATGAGATGGGCAATGTCCCTTTGTCAATAATGCGTCTTACCTGCCTGCGTCCCTGAAGTCAAAGCTGAGATTGTCCAGAAGGAGAAGAGAAGAAAGTTGGTGGCGACCTGCATTAGAACATATATAGGCGAGCCATGCAGATTTAGTTCCACTTTAAAGCAGAACTAACCCCAAAGTTATGGCATTGGTGCCACCATATTCTTCATCTCTTCCTGAAGACAACCATATTATTTGGCTGGGCAGGAATTTATTCAGTCCAGCTGCATATGTACAATTCATCATTTATTTGACAGATAAAGACACCAACCAGCCAGGTAATGTTTTATTGCAGAAGGGACGTCATCTGCCCCTTAAAGCAGTAAAGACCAGCCCGATCCCAGTTCTACAAAGTAAACTTTAATTTGGCTTTAAACAAATCTAGTCCCCTGCTTTCTCACCCCCTTCTTAAAAATGCTAATTCCATTTTTAAAGTAAATCTCTTTTCACTACATATCCTTTTTTGACCCAGAGTCCGAATTCTCTGTGTTTCCCAATGTAATAAAAGCAGATTGTGGCTGATGGAAGTGTAAGGCGTTGGGCTGGCACTTGGAAGACGTTTAGAAAAACAAAATTTATTGGCAGGTGTCTGTCTGGAGATGTGGACAAATGGCATTTGCTTTTAGGCCACCCTAGGTAATGTCCAAATGTGATGCTGGGCCACAATGACAAACAAATAAAATGATAAAAAGATTTGGACAGGGTCAGTCAGGGTGGAGAGGAAAGGGCTAGATAATGCTGGAAACCAGTGTGCTGATTTATAGTAAGCTTTTCCAGTTTAAAAGAGGAGCATGTAAACTGGAGGTAATCAGACAAGGACAAGGTATGCCTGGACTTTAGCATCAAAGCTTCTCACTAATTTTTAACGGAAGAATAAAAATGTTATATTTTGACAGAATATAGTTGGCAAATCTGAAACCATTTGGCGGATATCTCAGATTCCAGTAGGAAGATTTCTGTCTATTACAAAAAGGGAAAGTAATGCTTCCAATACGGACATCTGTTTCAGTGACAACTAAGAAGCAAATCCTGATTTCTGATTTCTGTACACTAACAAGAGTTTTACACCCTACTCCATTCTAAAACTAAAAACAAAAGTTTTGGCTACAAGATTTTGCTAAACCACAAACCAGATTTAGTGATGAGATCCGCGGCCTCACACCCCCTCTTTTTACCAACACAAACCCTCACAAGGACCTCTGACACGATTTTTTTGTCATAATGTATGAGATAATGAAGAATGTAACAACCGTTATACCCCTTCTAATGCTCCAGCTAGACTGAAGCTATGTAGTTAGTAAAGCATGGAGTATGAGGAGGTTAGTTGTCCCCATAAAAATAGAATAAAAAGCACTAACTTATGATTCATATAGCAAGCAAGCTGAAACAGGTCATCATGATCAATAGCAAACAATGCTTAACGCATGTCTGATAATTAGTAATAGGTACAATAATATGATTGGTATTCAGTATTTAGGCATTTTTACAATTGTATTTCTTCTATGTCATATCTAAAAGTATGTAAAGACAAAACCTTTTGTTGGTTTTGGATAGTGAGAAAAGACCACAATCCACAATGAGGATCCCCACATTACCGATTCTTACCATTCCCACCAAAACAAAGTAATGAAAAATGGAAAATGCTAAAACTGACAAAAAGGAAAAAGTTGAAGCGAGGTCTTATGATGGTGACACATTTTCTACAGACAACAGTCTAGAAGAATTGCCCTCACTTAACCTGGGAGATTATCAAAAATTTAAAAAGGATTATTAAAAGTTTGTAGAGAAGAAAAAGTAGTGTACAATGCAGTGCTCATCACAGAAATGTTTTTGAGCCGGGTAGGAAGAAATTGTAGGCAGGTGGCAGCCCCTGTATTGCAACCTAACTCATCAGTAACCAACCAAGAACAGCGGAGTGGTTACGGAAAAGTGCCGGGTGGTGCGCCCAGCTAAAAGTGGCTGGGGAGGACACTGACAATTACGTAACTTAATTTGCCAACAATGCCAGTTTGACAAGCTAAGAAAAACTTGGCTCCAGTTAGAACACTACATTGCAGTAGCTGAAGATTTCTAACAAGTGTAGAATTATGTTGGGTGCAGCTCTATCACAGGTGCCAAACCAGATACAGCTGTCTAAAATAGTGGCGCTTTAACACCGGGGTAGACCATACACAGCTCTAAGATCGGACACGACCACACAAATTACTAGGGACAGGCGCAGCACGCATATATTGTACAGCTCTAAGGACAAGGACAGCACCCATATACAGCTCTAGGGACAGGCACTGGACCATACAAGGCTCTATGGCAGGTTTAGGAGCCAATATACGCTCCATCAAAGATGTACAACCATACAGGGTATGGAAGGCCATACACCAAGATCAGGACCCTTGTATACTGCTCTGTGACAGGTGCACAGCTCTAAGAAAAGGAGTATGACCATACAAAATTCTAGG
>NC_092859.1:70120752-70129975 GCF_032062135.1 Pyxicephalus adspersus
CAGTACCCAGGCAGAGCTCTATGTACACAGATGTGGAACCATACAGCACACAGCTCTACAATAGAGACATTGCTGGAAGATGAGGCAGATCACCACATGACACATTTAGGATATATGTACCAATCTATGACAGGTGACGTAGGCAATATTCAGCTCTATATTAGTTGTATAACTATACAGGAAATAACTATAACAGGTGGAGGACCCCACACAGCCCTGTGGGAGGTTGGCGGCCATGCAGGGTGCGTCTCCCCGGTTACACACGTCCCCTGTACAGCCCCTCGTATCTCTCACCTTGTACACCTTGCCGAACGCTCCATCCCCCAGCTCCCCCACTATCTCCCACACCAGGTTTGGGTCCAGGTCCCTCCGGACATGCTCGTACTCCCGCAGCTTCTTCTTGTCTCCGGCGAACCGCAAGATGCGCCGAAAGTTGGCAAAAGCCATGGCGGGAGCGGAGTATAGGTTACCCGGGCAACGTGTCACTACCTCCCGGCAAAGGCTCCGGGTACACCGGACTACACTGCGCGAGAAGTCACTTTCCAGATAAGACACAGCAACCTATCACACGCCCCGACCCGCCCATGGGCGGAGTCTAACAACACATGCTGAAACTTCACCTAAGCTGGGCGTGGCCTGAGCACCGGTACTATAAAAACAGCTAGCCAAGTACAAGTTATTTTTGGATGCAGGAGTGCTAGCTTTATGATGTTAGCAGTGTTTGCTGGGTTTCCTTTCTTTTCTGTTGTGTGGAGCAGAGTGTTTAGGTTAATTTTCCCTCTATTTATGTATTTGTAGAAAACTGAATAAAGACACAATGTCAAAGTTACTTTATACAGACATTTAGGAATGACATAACAGCAATGGCGGACGTCGATAAGTGGGCCCCTGTGCAGGCTCTTTGTTGGGGCCCCTGTTGGCTGAGTAGGGTCCAGGTCCCCATGGATTGACACACTTTGCACTTCTCTATATTCATTCCTGCTTTACAGTGTGTATACAATTTATTCCCATCCTGTCTATTGGAGGTCCGGAGGGAAATCATACACATGAGTTGTGGAAGATAACACTGGTCAACAAACATTTTCTTGCCAAACAGAATAAAGACATTTTAGGTTATGTTTGATGCACAGATACCAAATATGGTATTGGTTTAGCTAGATTGGCTCTAGTTTTTGAAATAATAACCTCATAAAAAACTCAATGTCAATATATTCTATATTCAGTATATTTATAGAACTATTCACAAAGAAGTAATTGAAAAACTCTGTTTTGTATGATTTCCTTTTATGCTGATGATCAGGATAATCACGTTGAAGGCTCCAGCAGTAGTCTGTCATCATGTGTCTATCGTATCTGCCCTGATACCTTTCTTCCATCACCTTTATATCTTGATGGAACCTCTCTCCTTGTTCGTCACTGAAATCGCCAAGGTTTTCTGGAAATGTTTGCAAATGGCTATGGAGATAGTGTACTTTTATTCTTATAGTACCACCCACATTTTTAAAGTTTAAGAGCAAGTTTTGTACCAGTTCTTCATAATTTTGTGCTTTATGACTACCCAAGAAGTTCTTCACAACCATGACATAGCCATGGCCATGTCATTTTTTCCCAGTGATCCTGCTTTTCTCTACTATCCCACAAGCAGATGAAACATGGGTACTTTGTGTATTCACTTTGTTGTCCAAGTAGGAAGTTCACCATTTTTAAATCAACACATATGGACCATTGCTGTTCATGATAGCAAAGCTTTTGTAAAACCATTTTGATATTTTCATATTCTTCTTTAAGTTTTGCTGAGTGACCAATTGGAATTGATGCATAGCAACTGCCATTATGCAGTAAAACAGATTTCAAACTTCGAGTGGAACTGTCTATGAAAAGCCGCAAGTCTTCTGCTCAGTATTCTGGTACTCCCATATGGGCTAATAGTCCAGGGATGTTATAACAGTACACAAAGTCTCCATTTTCACTGAAATATGGTAGGAGTGTCACCTCTCGTGTCCTATAAACCGTTATTTTAACTTCCGGTCTCAGACAGTTCTTTTCTTTTAGCCTGGATGCTAAAAGTTCAGACTTAGGTCACGTATTAAATCATTGAGCTCTTCTTGGGAGAACTGCCGATTTGATGAAACACTTCCCTCATATTCACTCCCACTGCTATCTCCTGGATTACACTCCAAACCCTGTATATCCTCCATGTTGGGTACAGGAATATCAGGGAGTGTGCTGAAAACTGGTATGGGAATATCAGTACCATGCGGCACAGGTCGTCTTGCTGATTCCAAATCAGGACACTTCCACCATAGGTACACTAAGTTTCAAACTTTTCATTTTTTTTTCATTTTTCCACTGACGTAGACACTCTACACAAGTTTTGCATACCACATGGGAAGCCCAATACTTATCTTGGTCCCCCATTTTTATACCAAAATATGCAAGATTTGCTTGTTTCACAAAGTCTGTAATGTTTCTTCTCTGTTTTTGCTGAGAATATTCACCACAGATGTAGCAAAATTTATTAGGGTCATTTAAACAACTTCTCATATTTCTGTAAAAAAAAGAAAATGTATGAATAAAAAGAAGGCAAATAAAAGTTTCATGAAAATAATGCTACATTTAATATATAAAATGCGAGAGATTGGTGTAAGTAAAGATTGACATTTGTTCCTGTATCATAAGAACTAGAGCCAATTCAATTAAACTGATGTCATTTCTGGATTCAGCAGATCTGAAATACACTAAATATGTTAAAGAAAACCTTTGCAAGTGAAATTTTTTTTTATTGAGCTGTGTAATCATTGCTGTTAATATTCCACGCTTTAGGTATAGACAATGGTAAAATATATTTATTTGTAACTGGGTCCCACTAAGTTAATATTTTTGGTAACTTTGCTTCCACTTGTGTGTATATGTGTATATAAATGTAGCCAGGAGGTAATTAGAGCAAATCCTTAAAGTGTATCTATCACCATCCATCACCAATGGTGGCTAGTTGCATACGCAGGGAGATCGGCCTTTTTTTTTTTTTTTTTTTCAGCAAGACGCGCTACTCGATTTCTCATTTGCGCAATGCAAGATCAAGTGACGTAACCCAGAAGAACCCAGAAGAAGATTCCAGAAGATGGTGGCACCCCATGCCCAGAACTTCTAGATTACTGGATAAGGTAAGTGTATTTTTCCTGTTTTTACCGTAAGTTGTGCTTTAAGCATGTCATATACTTGTAAAAGTTTGTGTAGACATTCAGAAGCCCTGGGACTGCTGATGGATGCAGCACTCTTGGATGTCACGCCGGACTTTTTTTTACTTTCCGTGCTATGAGTTTACTTGGCAAATAATGGAAAAGCTTGGATCTGCAACTATATCATAATAATTTATTTTAAAATTTATACACTTGATACAAGGAGCCTAGAGGCTTTTCTTCATTCTATAGATTATATATTCTTTCCTGTTTACTGGTTGACTGCAATGTTTAGCAAGTGGTAATACAAACATAATAATATGCTTCATATGTTGCTAGGATGTACAACATGGTACCAGATATCAGGGGCCTTAACTGTGACCCCTGGCATCACCATGGAGCTGCACACTGCATTTGTGATGCAACAAAAATTTGGCCAACAAATATTTACTAAATATATTGATATAAAAAAGCAGATATTATAATGCTGCAATGGAAATAATGCTAAATTTAACACATTATACAGTTTTACAGTATGCTGTTGCTATATTTTTCAGCAATGTGTCGCTTAAGCTACGTACACCAATTATTATCGTTGGTAAACGAACAACGAACGATCCTGCACGATATCTGCGAACGATCGTATAGTACCGATCCTGTACATACAGATAACGACACGATCGTTCGCAGATATTGTACATACGATAGATGCGATCGTTTGAACGATACAGGAAGTGACGTGCACCACAGGAAGTGAGCGAACGTTCGTTCACCGCGCATGCTCAGACCATGGACGATCAATGAACGACCGTACACACGATAGATGGTAAACGATCGTCGTCCAACCCGATCCGCCGGTCCGGTCGTTCATTTCCAGCGACTATTCGGCGTCGTTGGTTACTTTTTTTACGAACGATTTTTGCCCAATCGATCGTTCGTCGTTCGTTCGTCGTTCATTTCCAACAATAAAAATTGGAAGTGTGTACGCAGCTTAAGAGAACAGAAATGTAGGTAGTACAGAAATAATAAAGTGAAACCATCACTCTCTGCAAAGGAAGCAAGTTGCTTTTAATATTTGGTTAAAGCTATACAGCACCTTAAACGACTCATACACTGAAAATACAAAATACAGTAGGGTTAAAGGTTTTCTTTTAGTATTTAAGGTGTGTCTCAAATAGCAATGGTCACATTTAAAACTTCTGTTTGGTTTTGGTGGGTAGTTATAAAAAAAAACAGAGAAATAATTGTTGGAGAGAATTTTGCAAGAGCTCACATAAGTAAAGCTATTCAGTAGGAATTCCACAAGAAATATTCAAGATGATGTCATGTTGTGAGAAATAAAAAATAGTGGATCAGTTAATCAATCCCGTATGTGAGGGACTCATTGAGCAGGGCAATTAGTAATAAATAAAAAAGGGTAACTTACTGTCAGATAACCATAAAAACTTTTAAACCACCTTATTTTGGAACGCTGTAAGGAAACATCATTGTCAAGGTATAATTGTAGACTACATTTTATTCACAATTATTTTTTAAGTTCATACTTTCCAATATGACCCATTTCACCTGATACCCAACACCCTAGGCCTCCTTTATTTCTATCATTTGCTGATCTCTTCCAAGCCTCTTTTAACCATCATGGATGCTCTCACTCCAGTGTTGCTGTCATATTATTGCTATACAATTCTTCCTGAAAGTGATACGTGGCTCAAGCAGGCACAGTATCCATCAGGGAAACATTTAACAGGGTAGCAAAACATCCAAAAAAATAAAATATTTTACAATGACTCTTCATTGAGGTATCAGGTAATATATTAGCAGAGTAGTGATGACTTCATGTGTCCTAGATTGTATGGGCAGGGTCCTCTCCTTCTGTGTCACTGTCTGAATTTGTCTATCATTTGCAACCCTTATTTATGTACAGCATTACATAATATGTTGGCACTTTATAAATACTGTTTATTATTATTAAGGAATGGGGGTCAGATGAGTATAAACAGGGTTTAGTTCCACTTTACGTCCCACCCCTGGAGTATCTTACAGATAGAGGAACTAGATAGGTTATAATTTATCCAAGGAACCTAAAAACATGCATGCATTGCCCTTTACCTGGACATAACAATTACATTTTTCCAAGAGAATATTGTGTTAAGTTACTCTGTGCCACCTAATGTCAAAAGCATGCTGTTTACAAACCTTAATACCTCAAGCTATTATATACACATATTTACACAAGTTAAGGGGTAAGATCAGCAGCACATTTCCTTCCCACCCACTCCCTTTATATAGCATAATGTTTAATGTGCGTGCACTATGCAAAAACCCATGATGCTCCTGGGTCATTTGTAATATACTTTATATATGGTGATATAGCGGGAAAAAAAGATCTAGAATGTCTATTTTCAACCTTTTGAATTTATTATGATGCGTTAAAGCAGTGTTCTTCAAGCTATCATTAACAAAAATGTGACATAAAGAAGATTACTACCCACTTACTAATACATAATTATATATATAATGCTAATTTTGAATTTACTGTACTGTTTTTAGTCATTTACATTCTTTTTACATTATAAATGCATTGTATTTTTGTCCTTCAGTGTTGTAAATCAAAGCATGACGATAACGTTGTTTTTCAAAGTCAGAAATAGTTGGCTATTGCACTTTATTATATTGAAATGTGAAAACAGTGAATTCCTAGACTGGTAGTACCATAGCTGTTTGTTTTCCTGTATTAAAGGTAATGAGATCCTCTGCTGGTAACTTTCAATATTACAGCTTTACTAACATTAAAGGAAAATTAAAGTTACAAACCTTCTGAAGATACTAATTTCCTTGTAGTATTTGGCTTTACCTTTAGAACAAGTATACAGTAAGCTAAATCCGAGTTTATGTGTACTTGTTCTGTGTAACTGTAGTTATAGAGAATAATTATTGGATCAATATGACAACCAGACAACCAAATTTTGCAATAGGTGAACATTTGTCACTGTGAATAGCAGTGACAACCTGCATATTTCCATAGTAGAGACTTTCTTTAAAGTATGCTTTAAAGGTTGCTGAGCCGATCATTTGTCTTCATTATTTCCTTAGTCACTAATGTGGAACAAGCATGAAGATTAGAAGATCTGACATTAACTTGTATGTACAAGTTGTATTTTGTCTCAAGTCAAGGAGTACTGAAACTACAGCCAGGCAAGTAGCATTTTCAAAAAGACCAGAGTTTATTGTAGCCCCCATATCTTTCTTAAGGATCTTTTCATTAATCACACCCACACCCCACTATTGGTATGACGCTTTGTTCAAACAAAAATAAAATATACTGTCTGCATTTACACAGTTTACAGGGTTTTAAAAATGTGTTTGTTTTGTAATGTGTTAATAACACTTGGTATTCTCATTTAATGTATCTGTGAATACCTAAACCAATGAAGCCCCTAATAAGATCATAACTACAGAAGAGGTTTAAGTTATGATGAAAGCCTTATCATCACATAAAGCGCCGGGACCAGATAGCCTTACAAATTTGTACTATAAAACATTCTGTCCTCCTCAGGGCTGTGGAGTCGGTAGATAAATCCTTCAACTCCGACTCCTCAGTTTCTGGTACCCCCTACTCCGACTCCTCTGTATTTAATACTAATGTATTTTTCCCGTTCGAATTGTTGCCAATTAGACTAGGCTACACAGACTCACAATGTCTAACAGGGCAAAGGTAAGTGCCCATAGATTATCCCATCCACAGGAGCCTCTCTTTCTTTCTTTCTTTCTTTCTTTCCTTTTCTTTTCTTTTCTTTTCTTTTCTTTTCTTTTCTTATATTAATATATGAACACATTGAACTCTTCTTAGATGATTGCGATTTTTTCTATTTCTTTGTAGTTATTGTTTTTTCTGGTGTTACTATTGGTTGGTTTAATGTTTGTCTATCTTCTTTTAAAACAATAAAAATAAAATTATTTAAAAAAAATTGTTGGTTGTTGCTTGGACAGGTGCCATTTAGGACTCATCTCACTGCTTCCTTGCTGAGTGCTCTTCAGCTTGGATGCTTTGTATTGGCCTGCTGGGCCTGCTGTACTGTATGTTCCTGGCCTGCCTCTGGATTATATTTCTGATTGTTGCTTGGACCCTAGATCTCCTGTTATCGACCTCAGCATTTTCACCTGACTTGCATTAGATTTCAGTTTGATGCCCTATTGCCCGCAAGTTACCAACCCTGGCTATCTATTACACAATGTTTTTGTCTATGGTTATTAACAAACACTTGGGATCACAATAGTTGTTAAGCCCCATTCAAAATGAAAGTACACAAGTTAGTGTGCATCAGTTTGCAAGTCAGACGTCTGGCTATACAGTTATATTTATCTACAAGACTCACCTAGCCTAATGTAGGGCAATCTTCTAATATAATCTAAAAAGCTAACCAAAACCTACTAGATATATCAGCAGTAACGGCAGAAGCATGCAGATCTAAAAAGAAAAGGGACAGGGGAAGGAAGCCCGGGATGAAGACAATAAAGACAATAAAGAAGGGAGATTAACCTGTAGATTCACTGGTACGGTTGTTGTGGGCTAGTTCTGCCCAAGGCAGAAGTTCAGACCAGTTGTTCTGCTAGGAGCTGGTATACAAATTAAGATATTGTTCTAACGACTGATTGATTATTTCGGTTCTTTTTCAGTTATCCCAGAGTGTGATAGGCAGAGAAGTACAGCTCGATCTCCAAAAGAAGGGAGAGGGCCCTCCAGAAAAAGTAAATTGAACTCCACCATCCAAGTCAAAAAAGGAGTTCCTTGAAGAAGATTTTTGTCAAAGTAGGGGCAGACAAAAGGTCAGCTCTAGGGATGAAATGGGCCATTTTTGAGAATTGATCAACCACAACCCAAATCGGGGAGAAACCATTGTAGAATGGGAGGTTGGTAATAAAGTTCATAGATACTCATATGACAGAATTTGAAAAACTGTGCGCAGGTGGACCCTCTTAGAGGGGGCTAATTTCTGGGATATACTTGTAATTAAATACTGAACCGGCATGCCCTTTTGTCAAACATAGTTATATGTTTAAATGGGAAGGTATCCTAGGGGGAAAATAACCTTTGGAAATCTAGAGAACCATATGAAATAGTGCCCGTAAGAGCTCAATTTGCACTATATATAAAGAAAATGCATACAAAATACTTATGCGGAGGTACTTTATTCCAAAAAAATTACATTCGACTTTCCCGAATGTCAACAATATATGTTGGAGATGTAGTACAGAGATTGGCCATAATTTCTGGGCATGTTCGCTCATAGGGCCCTATTGGGCAAAGGGTAACACCCTTCTTTCTGAGATACTGGAAATTCCTGTATCGCTCGATGTAGTTACTCATCTGCTGGGCCTCCCTATGTCTAATCTCACTAAGTTGAATAGAAAACTAGCATGTCACATACTCGCTGCAGCCAGGTGCCTTATTGCCAGACACTGGAAATCCACCTCACCCCCCCCGCATCATGGACTGCCAGGATAAAAGAAGTTCAACTTATGGAACATCTTACAGCTAGGATTTATGATAGACATGAATATGTTCCAACATGCGACTGCTAATTTTCAGCTAGGACCTTCTAATAGATCCCCTCCCATTATTCTCCTCGGGAGTAACTTCCTCTAATTAATTAACATATATATATTATTTTCTTCCTGATCCACCAAGAAATCTCATGTTTAGACAACTGTATTATTGGATTTGCTTATTGCATAAGCTGTGGTTTACAGAATAAATTTCTTGAATAAAATTCTTGATTTACCTTTTTTTTTTTTGCACCTTAACCAGAAAGACTATAAATTGTAATATATTATTTTTTACGTGTTATGCTGTAATTCTTTCAATAGGTATATATATGCTACTTTTTCCTGGTTATTGTTATATCGTTAGATTTTACTGTGTATTTCATGAATGTCTTCTTATACTTTTTTTTTTTTTTCAAACCAATTTTTTATTAGTTTTATCATTTTACAGAAACAACATAAGAACATCAATTACAAAGGGATAGAACAAAAAGGAAAAA
>NC_092859.1:70130214-70136741 GCF_032062135.1 Pyxicephalus adspersus
AAGGAGGTGATGACTTGTTCCAATGTGGGAGGTAACGGTTGAGTCCAATTGCGCATAATCATTCTTCTGGCAGCCAACAAACAGACATTAGTCCAACGTTGTAAAGAACGGGGCATACCATCCTGGGTGGCCTGTTCCCATGAGCCGAACAGAAGGAGGGAAGGGGTGTTAGGGATAAGATATCCAGTAACTTTTGACACAAACACAGTAATCTGGCGCCAGAAATGCTCTATATCTGGACAGAACCAAAGGCGGTGAGTGAGAGAGGCATTGGCACTATTACATTTAGGACATTGAAAATGCCATTGCTCAGGTTGTACATCTAACGTTGCAGGCCGGAACACCTTGTAGGCTCTATGTAACAGCATAAACTGCGTCTCTCTCTATACCTCATTTACAATGGACTTTCTGACTGTCAAGTAACCCTGTATAACTATATCAACAATCCCCGGATCAGGAAAATCTATTTGCCAAAGTTTTACATTGGAGACTGATAGGGGTTTAATAAAGGATGGCAACAGATAGGCATGTATATTAGATATGCTCGGAGGGGATAGCGTTAAGAGCCTGTCAAAGCCACTGGAACCCAAAAAGTTTACATTCTGCGGAACCAAAGATCTGAGATAGGACACCGCCTGGCTATAGTACAGGGGATGGAGCGCCCATCCATTATTATATTATAATATTATACTTATTTTGGAGAGCTGAAAGGGGTAGTTTAGACATATCCTGTCCAAAAAGATCTTTAAAATAAATCAGGCCCTTCTCTTTCCAAATTCTAAATGCTCCATATTCCTGTGCTTGGGGAAACAGGGGATTGCCACATATAGGAAGGTATTGAGAGAATCGGAAGGGAAGTTTGAATTTTTGTCTAATCACCTTCCACTCAATTATCGTATCCCTGATTATCAAGCTATGGCGCAAAGATGGTGGAAGGGCTGCCAATTTGCAATGTAAAAGGGCACACAAATTCCATGGATGTGACATAGCACTTTCAAGGTACAAATTGGAATAATAGGAAGTGCCTCCAAGCCAGTCCACAACATGTCTGGTTATACAGGCCAAATTATAGAGCCTGATATTTGGAAAGCCCACTCCTCCCTCCGTCTTTGGTAGATATAATTTCAAAAGCGAGATTCTAGGGCGTCTACTTGCCCAAACAAATTTTGTAAAAGCTCTGTTAAGAGCGTTAATATCAGCGTGAGTGAGTAAAAGAGGCAAAGTCTGCATGGGATACAACAATTTAGAGAAGGACATCATTTTCACCAAATGACAGCGGCCCAGAAAAGATAGTGGCAAGTTCTCCCACATCTTCAATTCCCGCATTATTTTGGTGATCAAAGGAGGATCATTCAAAGCGTACAAAGAGGAGGGCATACGACCAATGTGCAAACCTAGGTATTTTATAGAGTGTAAAGCAATTTTGAACGGAACCTCCGCTTTCCAGCGGTCAGCTACCGTCCTAAATCTAGCTAAAGAGAGAATTTCACTCTTAGCAAAGTTTATTTTAAGGCCCACAAAACTTTCGTATGTACAGAATATTGTTCTAATAGCATTGCTATCCCCTCTAGGAGCAGATGTGAATATCAAAATATCATCTGCAAAAAATGCGGTTCTCAGCTCAGCATCATGCACCGGAATACCATGCAGAGATGAGGTGGTGTCCAAATATCTAACCAGAGGTTCTAGTGCAATGTTGAATAGGAGAGGCGATAGGGGGCAACCCTGCCTGGTTCCTCTATACAATGTGAGGGGACCAGATAGGAACCCGGGTGTAAGTATATTGGCCTTCGGGGATGCATACATCGCCGCCAATAAGTTCAGAAATGAACCTTCCAGCCCAATATGACGAAGCACCTTAAAAAGCCATGCTATATTCACTGTGTCAAATGCTTTCTTATACTCTTTTATGTTTGTTGTTTTGTTTAATATTTACAAAACTTAGTAAAAATTTAAAATTTTCACAAAAATAAAGTCTATAGAGGTGTGCGACCAAGGTTGTTCTGGAATGGGAAGCCTAGAAGAGCACCAGAGGGGAACCTTGTGTTGGGCACACACAGAACATGTAGCCACAAATTCAACCACATCTTGCTTTAGATTTGGCCAACAGAATTTGCAGTTTTCAAATTTTCCGTTGCCCGTGATGCCCAGCAAACTTACAGGCATGCCTTCATTGAAAGAGCAAAAGGCGCAGGCCCTGTTGAACAAAGGACCCTGGAGGAACTTGATCCAGCCAGACTGGGGTCATGGGCACAATTGGAGCTGGGTCTATGATGAAGGCTGGTTCCTATTCGGGATCCTCCTTCTCAAAGAAGCGAGAAAGGGCATCTGCTTTTACATTCTTGGAACTCCATTGGAAGCCAATAAGTGAATATGAAATCGAATCTAGAGAAAAAGAGTGCCCATTAGGCTTGGCGGTGATTTGCACTGTCTGTAGATATTGCAGATTCTTATTATCAGTGTATATTGTCACTGGAAGGCGAGCTTCCTCTAGCAAATGGCTCCATTCTTCTAGGGAAAGCTTGACTACAAGCAATTTGCAATCTCCAATAGAATAGTTTTTTTCAATGGAAGAGAATGTTTTAGAAAAGCAACCGTAGGACTTGAGCTTGCTGGAAGCATTCCTCTGTGAAAGAACTGCACTAAACCCAACTGAAGAAGCGTCCACTTTCAGGAAAAAAGGAAAAATAAGCTGTCTGGGCGAACCAAAGCAGGTTACCTTCTTAGGTAAAGACGTAATAAGAGCAAATAATGAGGAAAAGTCTTGGATAAACTGCCATTAGTAGTTAGCAAAACCAAGAAACCGCTGTATAGGTTTTAGACTGAGAGATTGTGGCCAATCAAGCACAGCTGAACGTTTGGCAGGGTCCATCCACAACCCTTCAACTGAAACAATGTACCCCAGGAATGGGGCTTCAGATCGCTCATTTTTCAGGCTTGGCGTTTTTCAGGCTTGGCGCAAAGTCTGTTGTCCCGAAGTCACTGCAAGACTGTTTTGACATTGAGTGAGTTAGCAGATCTTTTCCCCCAGATTCATAAAGAGTGGAACAGTGGCATGTTGGCTACAGTTGGGCAGGACTATCCAATTTACCACAGAGACCACTAAAGGTTTATACAGGGGTACTCACAGGGATATGGTGATCAAGCACGTTCCTCGGGAGCAAGTCAACCATGGTCCATTTGCATAGGCTCAACTACCTGATGGGAGTCAGGGTTTCAGTAGCCAGGGTTTGGAATCTCAAAGCATACTGGCCAACAGGGAGGGAGGCTTGACGTAGGCCAAAAATTTCCTAGGCTGCAGAAGAGGCTTGGCCAAGTTTATCAAATAGCTTGCGGAAGGTCTGTAGAAAGATATTTAAGTCATCCAAAATAGAATCACCCTTTTCCCAGAGGGGTGGAGCTTAGGCAAATGCCTCCCCTGTCAACAAGAAAATGAAAAATGCCACCTTGGTTTGTTCCATGGAAAAGTTCCAGGGCTAAAATTCAAACTGAATTTCACATTGGTTCACAAATCCTCTATAGTGCTTGGGTCACCAAAATAGTGAGGAGGAGTAGGGATCCGGAGCATAGACTAAGGTGGCATGGAGGCTGAGACTGGAGCAGGAACTGTAAATGGAGTCACAAGAACAGAAGCTGGAGCCGCAGGAGGTAAAGGAGTCACAGAGAGTTATATGACCTGGAGCAGGAAGTGAGCAGAGACAGGGCTCCCTGGGCAGAGTTAGTGCTGGCAGCAGGGGAGTGCAACGTAGGTGACACTAAAGAGGGCACAGATCCCCTGGTCCTGCGGGGATCTGTGACAGCAATCACTTGGTCCTAGAAAATAACTTAGCTTTTATTAGGGCAATTCCCAAACCAGGTAAAGATTTGTCAGAGTTTGCAAACTGTAGGCAAATTTCTTAAATGAACTGTGACCTGAAATTTAAAATGAAGCTTCTAAAAACCACATTGGCATCCTTTTTGAAGTAATCTGGACCAAACGGGCAGGTCTATTGAATAAATTTCTTTAGTGTGCTCTAATTGGGATGGTGGCCCCAAACATGGAACTATGCTCTTGTTGATTGGCCTAAAGTAGGCATTTGATAGCCTGTCATGGGAGTATCTGTTAACCACCTGGGCGTTAAACCCGACTTAGTTCGGGGTAAAAACACTTGCAAAAAGTGTTAAAACTGAACTTTTCAGATGGTTAAAAATATAAACAAACGTTATATTGCATTCTGATTGTCATACATTGTATGACAATTGGATTACAACTGAAAGAAAATACTTACCCGGTCCCCACAGCTCCTCCGGACACATCTTCTCTCTTCCTTCTTCTCCCAGCGAGTGCAGTGACGATCTCCGGGGTTTCCCAGTGACATTGCTGCATGCGTCGGTGCAGGAGGCGGGGCGGGAAATTCAAATAACTTTGTATTGAGCTCAATACAAAAAAGCTGTATTGAGTCCAATACAAAGAAATCTTTATATAATAGAAATATAATTGTATTATATATATTTTATATAGGCTACTGTACAATTACATTACATTATACACTATTTTTTTTAAAGATTTTTTTTTTAAAGATTTTTTTTTATGTTTAATAAAAAAAAATTTTATTAATAAATTTATAAAATTTTGGGCATGTTTCGGTGAGTTATACGGTAATTCGGTGAATTATAAGTAATTATTGAGTAATTTGGTGAATTATAGCCCAGAATCTAAAATAAATTTCCATGGAAAAAATTTAACACTTTTTGCATGGAAGTACAGAAGTTCGGAAAGAATTAGAGCACCCGGCGTTCGCGTACGCGTCCCTCTGCGATTCCTGATGATGTCCATGCATGCGCCCGTCGATGGGGGTCACAGCGGGAAATTCACATATTTTGTATTGGATTCAATACAAAGTCCTGTATCCAATCCAATACAAAATAATACAAAATATATTTATGTGGTTTTGTCTATAGGTATGTGACGTTGGACTCTGTTTTAAAATTTACCACGCTAGGGAGGTGTTTTAGAAAAATATATTACTACACAGTATACCGAATTATTGCATTTTCAGTATTTTTGATTTATTTATGTATTCTTGTTTAAGCTGATTTTTGTGTTTTTTATTTATTTTATTAAAAGTAAATTTTTTTGTGTGTTTCAAACTTTTTTATATTCATGATATCTACTAGACCCTTGTTCGGACATATTTCTGTAAGTTACAGGTCTACAATTTAAAAAAAAAAAAATTAATGAAAAACAGTGTACCGCTTTTGGTACAGAAATCCAGACATCAGTGAAACGCCTAGGTGGTTAAACAGAATGGGCATTGGCCCAATGTTCCATAATATTATTTCCACTGTCGGTGATAGCTTTCAGCTCACATTATCTGGAAAGGTGATAATTTTCCTCTGGTTCCCAATAGAGGGGGAACTAGGATGCCCCCTCTACCCTCTTTTGTTTGCTTTGACTATTAAACTATTGGCTACTGCAATATATATCCAGATATATCAGGTTTAACCTCTGGTTTGACTGAACATAGGTGTGCCCTGTTTACTGATGATATCCTCATATATATTATCACCTTTAATAACTTTACCTAATTTGTTCCAAATACTAAATGGAACAAATGACTAATTTAATAATATAAATTTGCCACCTGTTCCGGCATAAAAAAAAATAAAATAAAAATGAGTGGCCCTACATATCAATTTACTAGATCCCCTTCTGGTTTTTCTAGAGGTGAATTGCAAGCTCATCTGGGGAGCTCAGTCTTTTCAACACTCTATAGCAGCTACAGTGGTCGCCAACCGGTGGTCCGCGACTCTGGCCGGTGCGCCCCCAAGTGGGGTTAGATGAAGGGCCTCGCTGGGGGGATGCACCGGCCAGAGCTGCGGATCATGTCCCTCACAGATTCCAGGCTCAGGGAAGTGGGCGGGATGTATTGCTGCACACATCACAGGCTTAGATCTGCGATGGGAAAGTGGGCGGGGTTCTGTCATCATGAACTCACTATGAGGGAGGGTTTTTTCTCCCCCTATGAGTGACACCCAGCTCCCCGCGCATTTATGATCTGGAGCCCGCAATTTTAGTGGTCTGCGGGACCGTGCACTTTTTCACCAGATTTATAATGAAAAAAAAAAGGTCTTCCTCCTCGATCTTGGTTTAGTGGGATTGCCACTATAAAAATGAATGTCCTCACAAGTTTATTGTATTTGTTTTGGACCCTACCTATTCCAGTATGTAGGAAGGATTACAAACTTGATTATGAAATTCATATGGGGTACATATGAAGCAGCTCAGATAGCTCGACTTGCATTAAAACCATTTTTTAGACCACGATGGACAGGCATTGGGACGCTTTCTTACCCCACACACAGCATTGATATACATAACACCCAAACTCAGGCTGGCAATAGTTACATAGTAGGTTAGGTTGAAAAAAGACATAAGTCCATCAAGTTCAACCAATAGTGAAATAAACATATCCCAGGTACAATTTGCTTTAACAGGGGAAAAAAATATTTCCTGATTCCATGAGGCAATTGGATGTTCCCTGGAT
>NC_092859.1:70137497-70191453 GCF_032062135.1 Pyxicephalus adspersus
TACATCCAGGTCTGCTTGTAGATTATAGACATCCTGTATGGACTTAATTCCATTACATAGTTTGGTGTCATCTGCAAACACAGAAATGCTACTTTTAATCCTAAACTCTAAATCATTTATAAAGATGTTAAACAGTAAAGGTCCCAACACTGAACCTTGGGGTATACCACTAATAACCTTAGACCATTCAGAGTATGAATCATTAATTACAACTCTCTGGATGTGATCTTTAAGCCAGTTCTCTATACATTTACAGATTGACTTTTCTAAACCTTGACTCTAACTTGCATATTACCCCTCTGTGGGGTACAGTGTCAAATGCTTTAGCAAAGTCCAAATACACTATACCAACTGCTGTTCCACTGTCTACCTGTTTACTTACTTCCTCATAAAAAAAAGTAAATTTGTTTGACAACTTTGGCCTTTCTTGAAGTCATGCTGACTTTTATTTATAATATTATTTTTTTAACAGAAACTCCCCTATGTGGTTCTTTATCAAACTCTCCAGGACCTTTACAAATATGGACGTTAAACTAACCGGTCTATAGTTACCTGGTAATGACTTTGCTCTCTTTTAGAAGATAGAAACCATATTGGCCTTATGCCAATCCATTGGTACCTTGCAAGTGACTAAAGAGTCTCTAAAAATGAGAGATAATGGCTTTGAAATAACCGAGCTTAGCTCTTTGAGGACATGTGGATGTAATCCATTGGGTCCTGGTGCTTTGTCAAGCTTAATTTTTTCTAGCTGTTTCTCAATCATATCAATTCTGAGCCATTGTGACTCATTTAAGGCAGTGACATTGCTATTATGAATTTGGACTTCAGTTTTGCCATTTTCCTTTGTGTACACAGAGCTAAAAAAAAAGTGTTTAGTAAACCTGTCTTTTCTTTATCCCCAGTTACCAACCCAGAGACATCCTTTAAGGGGCCTACATGCTCAGATCTGATCTTTTTGCTAATAATATATTTAAAACATTTGGGGGGGTTCCTTACTTTCCTTTGCAATCTGTCTTTCATTTTGAAGTTTTGCACATTTTATCGCCTTTTTACATCTTTTGTTATATTTTTTATAGTTTTCAAACGATGAATGTGATCCTTCATTTTTATATTTTTGGAATGCCCTTTTCTTGTTTCTCATGGCTTTTTTAACATCAGCTGTAATCCACATAGGTTTTAATTTTAGCCACCTAAACTTATTACCCATTGGAATATATTTTTCAGTGTGCTTTTGTAGAACAGACTTGAAACATTCCCATTTCTGTTCTGTGTTCTTTGAGGACAATATTTTTCCCCTGTCCCCAAGTCACAGAGAGCTGCCCTTAATAATAAAAAATTTGCTCTCTTAAAATGAAATGTTTTTATCTTTCCTGTTTTTGCTTTCCTGTTTAGCCTGTTTAAGGCTTACATTAAATGAAATCATATTATGGTCACTGCTACCCAGGTTCTATTTTATTTGCACATTTGATATAAGCTCTGCATTGTTAAAAAGAACTAGGTCCAGCAGAGTATCATTTCTAATTGGGGCTTCTATAAACTGTACCATAAAATTATCTTGTAATAATTTCACAAATTTGCTCTCTTTTGCTGTTCCTGTAGTGCCATCCAGTGCACTCCAGTCAATGTCATGGTAGTTGAAATCTCCCATGATTAAAACACTTTTTGCTGCTTTTTTGTGCTGGTAGTTTATTTTCTATATCTTCCTTAGCACTGGGGGACCTATAGCACACTCCAATAAATAATTGTGTGTTATTCAACCCCACATTTAACTCCACCCTGAAATGCCTCGACCTCATTGCTTGTTCCATCCGCAATTTCTTCTTTCACATTCACTTTTAGATCACTTCTCATATACAGACACCACCACCCTTTCGTTTGACTCTGTCTTTGTGAAAGAGAGTATACCCAGGAATATTGACAGCCCAGTCATGCAAAGAACAAAGCCAGGATTCACCAATGCCAACTAAATCATAATTTTCTTCACTCATTAAGGCTTCTAACTCCCCTATTTTGCTTGCAAGACTTCTAGCATTGGTGAACAGGCTCTTTAAACTATTGCTGCTTTTACCATCGTTTGCAAAATCGTTTTGTTTTTCAGTACAACTAGTAACAACAGTCCAATGTTTGTTTGTAACATGGGAAGTTCCATATATTTATCAATAACCCTCTCCCCAACTATCCCCAATCCACCCTCCACTAGTGGCTGACTAACCTTTCTGCCACCTTATTTAACTGTCCCACCCCTCTCTGTCCTAATTTAAATATCCCTCCACCATTCCCCAAAATCTTTCCCCTAGCACAGCAGACTGCCTTACATTTAGGTGCAAACCATCTCTAGCATACAGGTTGTACCCAAATGAAAAGTTAGCTCAGTGCTCTATGAACCCAAACCCTTCCCTTCTACACCAGGACTTAAGCCATGTGTTTAGCTGTCTAAGCTCCTTCTGCCTTTCCTGTGTTGCGCATGGCACAGGCAATATACCATAGAATATACCCTATCTTGTCATTGGTTCCAACATGGACCAAGACAGTTGGGTCATGCCCAGCCCCTCCTAGTAATTAGTCCACTCGGTCCACCAAATGCAAAACCCTGGCATCAGGGAGACAGCAAACCATTCGGTTGAAGGGATCTGGGCGACAAACTATTTTATCTGTCCTCCTGATTATAGAATCCCTTATGACTACCAATTGTCTTTTCCTTCCTGCGTTTCCCTCCCCACCGCTACTAGATGTGCTGCTCTCCCGGCTGTTAGGGGTAGCAGTAACATCTAGAGTTGCCACCACTGGGTCTGCCACTTGCACATCTTAACATAACTTTGCAAATATGTTGGGTTGCTTAAACACAAGGCTGGCCTTCCTTTTCTGGGAGCCCTTACCACTCCCTCAAGTTACAGTAACCCAACTCTCTACATGTTCATCCTGACTAACCTCTCCACTCTACACATCTAAGCCATTACTTGCCTGCTCAGTGAGCAGGAGACCCCTCTCAAGGTGATCAACTGATCTCAGTGTTGCAATGTTCTTCTCCAGCTCTCCAATGCGAGATACCAGAAGGGTGACTTGCTCACATCTGTCACAGCGGTATTCACCTACGAGATGTTGCTCCATTTGTGCATACATATGGCAGACTGTGCACTGAACCAAACCTTCCACCTTGCTACCACTCATTTTCCCAGTTACAATGTTTGTTTGTTTACAAGGAGTTATAAAAGTTTACTTAGTTTGTGGTTACTATAAGGATTAAATCCTTTTTAAACTCCTGTTTTTTCTAACTCCACTTGATCGAAAAGCCACTTGTTTCACCAGCCAAGAGTGAGCAAGCTCAAGGTGAGTCTGCCAGGAACTTAAATCATAGATCCCTTGCTGTCTTCTCCCTTCATGCTCCACTTACACCTCTCTAGAAAAATGTTCTACATAATGAATCAGCACAGTACTGACACAATTGAAATAATACCCACAAAGCTCGACTTACCACCAACTTTGGGAACAAGTTTGTAGCAATGCAATCTGTACCATTTAAACATGGCCATAAACCTGCACACAAAGACAGAATACCTATTCTACCGTCAGGTAGTGCATTTTGGTTCTAATAAAATGCAAGCAAACCCCTTTTAACAGAATGCACTAATGGTCGAGTGTGTATCAAGATACAATCTTCAATGAAAGCTGCTGCTGCTTGAAGTGATAACAGCTAGTTAGTCTGAGCCAAGAATTGTTTCTATGATGTGAGGAAGTGCCAGTCCTCCAGCTGTAGATTTTATGAGCTGACAGAAACATATTGGTAGTAAACAAAAAATAAAGTAAAAAAAGTTCTGGCTGGCAAGGTGATGCCTTAGCGACCGTGTGGCCCTAGGCCAAGGCCTAGGTGCTCTAGGCTGTAATCTGTCTCTGCTGGAGAGACTCAAATCAAAATAAGGGCAGCATCAATGAACATTTGTTACAACTTCCCATGTTACACTTTTAATAACAAGTGTGTGAAAATTATTGTTGCAATCAAATATTGAATACTAGTCATTATTTAGTATGCATTACTGATTGATTAGGTTTCAATTACTGAAAAAGAATCCAGATAAAATCTGTCTGTATTGAGCAATCTAGAGATTTCTTGCCACCTCATAGAATTATTATTATTATGCTACTTTAATGGCTAAAAGGGGGGGACAAGTGCTTGCTGGATTGTAAGACCCTGAGTAGACAGACTGATCCTCATGGACATACCAAAGAACTGTCATTTTCAAAAAAGTCTTGCTGTTAAAGCTTTGTGAATTGAAAAAAAAAATTGGTTAAACGTAGCTATTGGTCAGTTAGCTGTGTCATATAGTAAAGTACCCGGTACTCTACAATTGACTAGGAGGGGTGACATTTGCTTGATGGTTAGTAAGGCATTGTGCAGAAAAGGTGATCCCAATAGACATACAAATTGTCATTTTTCAAAAATGTCTTGCTGTTAAAACTTTGTGAATGTAGAAAAAAAACTGGTTGGACAATGCTTTTGGTCAGAGTACCCTTCAATTGGCTAGAAAAGGGCATATGAGCTTGTTGGTTTAAACAGTCTTGTGCAAACAGACTGACTTTTATGGACATACCAAGTAACTGTCCTTTTTTGAAAATGTCTTCCTTTGACCAATAGCACCGTCCAAAAAATTCACAAAGCAGGACCATACAAACCAACAAGCACATGTGCCCCTTTCCAGCCAATTGTGGGGTACTCATCTGACTGACCAATGGCATTGTTCAAATATTTCACACTTAGATGAGTAATCTACAATAGGCTAGAAGTGGGCACATGTACTTGCTGGATTGTAAGGCCTTGTGCAGAAAGTCTGACCTCTATGAACATATCATATACAGTAACTGTCATTTTTAGAAAATGTCTTGTCATGTGAGTCAGTTGGACAATGCCATTGGTCAGCCAGCTGTGATGCCATAGAGTAGATGTAAAGACACTGAAGCTGTGGTTTTTGTACGTTGCTGTAGAGGAGCCTCTCTGGAAGCATCTCCAAAGCAATTTGACGGAGTCCTTGTTCCGATTGCAGTTTTCCATTTGATTTTTTGCTGACTTACCTATGCCTACACCTCAGTCTCTTACACTTTCACCCCAATCACATACACGTACACCTGAATCAACTACATCTTCATCTGAACCACCCACAAGAGCATCTTATACCATCGGGATGCCAAGACGGAATGTGGGAGGCCGTTCACGACCCAACATCCATGAAATGCCATCACATGAGAAGGAAGATCAATATTCTCAAGTGGCTCATAGAACCAGATCCAGAGCTGTACTTCAGAACGGAACACCAGAGGCAGAGCTGCCTCAAAGATCCACAAGTTGAAGACGTCGGAACTGACTCCTCACAGAGGGGGAGAAGCCATTCGTCAGTCGACCACAGGGTTGTTCCTGAAAAACACCCAGAACCAGAGA
This sequence comes from Pyxicephalus adspersus, assembly GCF_032062135.1. Lineage (NCBI taxonomy): Eukaryota > Metazoa > Chordata > Amphibia > Anura > Pyxicephalidae > Pyxicephalus > Pyxicephalus adspersus. The sequence goes on from NC_092859.1 coordinate 70,142,926, forward strand.
ACAGACAGACACACCAAGCCAGTGACCAGCAGAGTGAGGAGCAGTCAACCTGCAGCATCTGCTTGGGTGAGTTTGAAGAGGATCTGCCTATTGGTGAACTAACCTGCTGCCACGTATTCCATGATGCCTGCATCCGGAGATGGATAAAGCAAAAACCTACCTGTCCTGTCTGCAGGGCAATTGTTCTTTGGCTGGTTTCTTCACGGGGTGAAGGTACTGATGGTATGTGTTGGGTTGTCTTTTGGGTTGAAGAACTTCAACAAGATGTAGAAATCAACATCCCTATAAATTTTTGTACGGTAAAAAGAGTTTTCGGGACTTCCGGTTCGGGCGCCCCGCAAGCAGGCAGCATGTAAGCCTGGCTCCTGCTCGCCTCCGGGATTCCAGCTTAATGAGCCGGCACGATCTCCGCTACCCCGCCCGCATCTCAGCGCATACTTACCAGCGCATGGATGGGTCGATTTCTGGAGCCGTCCTCTTATTCTAAACAGCAGGATACCATGGGGAAGAGGGATAAGATCCGCTCTACCCCCTCCAAGATGGCCGCCGCATCCCTTTCTTCACATGCCTCCAGCGTTGCTGAATTAAAGGTACAGTCCTCTGATCATTCAGATAGTTCTCAACCTGAAAAAATAGCTGATGCTGTCGCTGCCTTGCTGAAACCAACACTACAAGAGGCCATTGATGCTGCAGTACAAAAATGCATACAATCTGTGCGGAAGGATTTAAAGGAACAGTCACATAGATTAGATAATGCTGAGCAGCGCATTACACTGGTTGAGGATGATGTTACCTCCGCTAGGATTACTTTATCTACGCTAGAAACCAAAGTACAAGCGTTGCAGGATAAAATAGAGGATTTAGAGAACAGATCCAGACGCAATAATTTGCGTGTTGTGGGTCTTCCAGAAAATATTAAACCAACACAGCTGCATGATATCTGCTCTACGATATTACCCAAGCTATTGGGCCTTACTGCACCATGTAAAGTTGAGCGTGCTCACAGGCTGGGCCCAGCCCGCACGGAGAGGTCTAATCCTAGACCGGTACTTGTAGCCTACTCCTATTATGCTGATAGAACCCGTCTGCTTCAAGCTTTTCGGAACCAACGCAAGCTGCAATATGAGGGTGCCTCTCTTTTACTATTTGCGGACTATTCGGCAGAAGTCTCACGCAAGCGACGCAGCTTCCAACGAGTATGTTCCATGCTATACCATCATAAGCTGTGTTTTACCCTGGCTTATCCTGCAATCCTACATTTCACTGATGCTCAGGGGAGAAAATATTCGCTCACCTCAGCCAAGGAAGCTGAAAATTTGGTTCATACTTTAACATCTGAGCTGTCACGTGCACCATCGGAAAATTCTGATATCTCCCCACCACGTTTAAATGGGCGCTCCTCGATCCCGGTGTACTCCCCAAAAGTACCTAAGCAATCGGATGGTCCTCCCACCAAGAAGATCCGTGATGCACACCGCTCTGAGAAGCAATCAAGGGCGAGATAACCTGCTTCAAGATCGGCTATGCCAGAAAGTGCCTTATTTTTTATTGTTTCAAATTGAAACCTCCCATAATTATATCCCATTATGTGAGGCGTGAGCTTACACCTACTACTGGAATGATGCGTTTTCCAATGATGTTGAGTTGGAATGACTTTTATTGCTCTGCGAGGAAAAAAGGAAAGTCACTTATCTACAGTGTTTGTTTATCCCCCCTGGTCACATCCCTGACCCTTCCCCATGTTCCTATTGTTGATATGGGACACATTTTTTCTGCTGGTTTCTGTAACAACCTTGTTAGCTTTATCGACCATGTTTGTGTATTCTCCGGGGAGTTCGGCTCACTGCTTGTTATATTTCATGTCATGATCTGTGCTGATTACTTATCGCACTGCCTGTATTTTTGGTATTTACATAATATACCAATATTCTATTGCAGTAGGTAGGTCAATGCTATGTATAAACCCTGTACCCATTTAGTATGCAAATAGTCTCCTGGAATGTTAAAGGGCTGCGTTCCCCTAAAAAAAGCATGTCCATATTACGCCATTTGAAAAGATTGAAGGCAGATATTATCCTGTTGCAGGAAACGCATCTGGGGGCCAATGATTTTCATAGAATGAAAAAATTATGGGTAGGGGAGGTTTATGGTACTCCCTCTGTTGATAGGAAGGCGGGAGCCATGATTCTGTTTCATAGGTCTTTCCAAGGTAAGGTCAAAACAGTTCAATGCGACTCAGCTGGCCGCATTCTGAAATTGCTTATCCAATTTTCCGATTTCGATCTATCCATCTATAATATATATGCACCCAATTCGCCATCTTCCTCCTTTTTTCAGGAAATTTCTAGTTGGATAGCCCAGGATACTACCCCTTGCAAAATAGTTGGGGGAGATTTTAATTCTGTTATGGCGCAATCGGAAGATAGACAATCTACTCCGACCCCAACTAATGCCAAGCCTTCACCCCACTCTGCACTAACAGATTTTGTCCAAGCTATGTCTCTGAATGACATTTGGAGGCAGTACCATCCCCTAGAACGCCAATTTACCTTTGTATCCCAGGCCCATATAGCGCAAGCCCGCCTGGATTATTTATTTTGCACAGATGCAATCCTGGAGAGATTAGAGTCCCCAGAAATACATGTCTTGGCACTATCAGATCATTCCCCTATATCTGTTACACTGCGGGACAGTTTTCCCAAAGGTGACTACATACCTTGGCGTTTTCCCTCTTATTTATGTAAAGATCCTGAGTTCCAGGGAATGCTAACTTCATCATGGCTAGAATATACTCAGCATAATGCTGCTGGTTTCTGTAACAACCATGTTAGCTTTATTGACCATGCTTGTTTATTTTTTTGTTTTTTATTGAAGTTCGGCTCACTGCTTGTTATATGTCATGCTACGATCTGTGATGTTTATTTATCGCATCCCCTGTATTTTGGGTATTCACCTAGTATACCAATATTCTATTGCAGTAGGTATGTAAATGCTATGTATAAACCCTGTACCCATTTGGTATGCAAATAGTCTCCTGGAATGTTAAAGGGCTGCGTTCCCCTAATAAATGCATGGCCATATTACGTCATTTGAAAAGACTGAAGGCAGATATTATCCTGTTGCAAGAAACGCATTTGGGGGCTAATGATTTCCATAGAATGAAAAAATTATGGGTCGGGGAGGTTTATGGTACCCCCCCTGTTCATAGGAAGGCGGGAGCCATGATCCTGTTTCATAGGTCTTTCCAAGGTAAGATCAAAACAGTTAAATGCGACTTAGCTGGCCGCATTCTGAAATTGATCATCCAATTTTCTGATTTTGACCTATCTATCTATATTATATATGCACCCAATTCGCCATCTTCCTCTTTTTTTCAGGAAGTTTCTAGTTGGATAGCCCAGGACCCTACCCCTTGCAAAATAGTTGGGGGAGATTTCAATTCTGTTATGGTGCAATCGGAGGATAGACAATCCACTCCGACCCCAACTACTGCCAAGCCTTCTTCCCACTCGGTACTAGCAGATTTTGTCCAAGCCATGTCTCTGAATGATGTTTGGAGGCAGTACCATCCTCTGGAACGCCAATTTACCTTTGTATCCCCGGCCCATATAGCGCAAGCCCGCTTGGATTATTTATTTTGCACAAATGCAATCCTGGAGAGATTAGAGTCACCAGAAATACATGTTTTGGCGTTATCAGATCATTCCCCCATATCTGTTACAATGCGGGACAGTTTTCCCAAGGGCGATTATTTACCTTGGCGTTTTCCCTCTTATCTATGTAAGGAGTTCCAGGGAATGCTAACTTCCTCATGGCTAGAATATACTCAACATAATGCAGTTCATAGGAACGAACCGATACTTTTTTGGGAAGCTGGTAAAGCCTTCCTACGGGGACAGATTATTTCCTTTATGACCAAAAAGTAAAAGCTGACCCTTTCTCATTTCTTGTCTGCTCAACGCAATCTTAGAGACGCGCAACAGGCGCTTACTGATAATCCCTCCCCAACTGCTAGACAGATATGGTGTGACTCCAAACATCAATTTGACTTAAGGCTATACCAATATGAACAACTGAAATCTAAGTATAGAGATTTGGAGTTTCATAAATTCGGTAATAAGTCAGGCAAAATGTTGGCGAATTTGGTTCGTGCAAAGTATAAACCAACTTATATTCCAAAACTAAGATCATCTGAGGGTGCTGTGGTTACCTCGCCCAAAGAGGTGAACCGATATTTAGCACAATACTTTCAGGATTTGTACTCACTCCCAGTTACAGATGAGACAGCTGGTTCTGCATTCCTGTCATCTATTGATATGCCCAGATTGCAACAAGTTGATTTGGAGATACTAAATGCCCCTATTACTAAAGAACAAATTCAAAGGGTTATCACGCACTTGAAAAATGGGAAGGCCCCAGGACCTGACGGCTTTACAGCCGAATTTTACAAATTTCTTGGAGAGGAGGTGGTTGATGACCTTCATGCCATGTACTCCACCTTTTGGGAGGGAGGCACCTATTTTCAGTCTGGGCAGGAAGCCTATATAAAGCTTATCTTAAAAAAGGATAAGGATCCATGTGATCCGGAATCATATCGCCCTATTTCCCTGATAAACATTGATGCAAAAATTTTATTCAAAATCCTAGCTGATAGACTGGCTAGGTTATTGCCTTCTCTTATCTCCCCTTCTCATGTGGGCTTTGTACAGGGCAGGTCTGCAGTTGCTAACATCAGGAAGGTGTTGGTTGCGCTGGAGATAGCGAAACAGCAACAACTCGATCCTGATGTGGCTATAATTGCAATAGATGCGCAAAAAGCATTTGACACGGTGAATATTACATGGTTTTTTAAGGTGCTTCGTCACATCGGGCTGGGAGGTTCATTTCTGAACTTATTGGCAGCGATGTATGCATCCCCGAAAGCCAATATACTTACACCTGAGTTCCTGTCTGGTCCCCTCACATTGTATTGAGGAACCAGGCAGGGATGCCCCCTATCGCCCCTCCTATTCAACCTTGCACTAGAACCGCTGGTTAGATGTTTGGATACCACCCCATCTCTGCATGGTATTCCGGTGCATGATGGTGAGTTGAGAACTGCCTTTTTTGCAGATGACATATTGATATTCACGTCTGATCCTAGAAGGGATAGCACTGCTATTAGAACATTATTCTGTACATACGAAAGCTTTGCGGGCCTCAAAATAAATTTTGCAAAGAGTGAAATTCTCTCTCTAGCCAGATCTAGGACGGTTGCTGACCGCTGGAAAGCGGAGGTTCCATTGAAAAATTGCTTCACAATCTTTAAAATATTTAGGCTTGCACATTGGTCGTATGCCCTCCTCTTTGTACTCTTTGAATTATCCTCCTTTGATCACCAAAATAATGCGGGAATTGAAGATGTGGGAGAACCTACCACTATCTTTTCTGGGCCGCTGCCATTTGGTGAAAATGATGTCCTTCTCTAAATTGTTGTATCCCATGCAGACTTTGCCTCTGTTACTCACCCATGCTGATATTAATGCTCTTAACAGAGCTTTTACAAAATTTGTTTGGGCAGGTAGACGCCCCAGAATTTTGCTTTTGAAATTATATCTACCAAAGACGGAGGGAGGGGTGGGCTTTCCAAATATCAGGCTTTATAATTTGGCCTGTATAACCAGACATGTTGTGGACTGGCTTGGAGGCACTTCCTATTATTCCAACTTGTCCCTTGAAAGTGCTATGTCCCATCCATGGAATTTGTGCGCCCTTTTACATTGCAAATTGGCAGCGCTTCCACCATCATTACGCCATAACTTAATAATCAGGGATACGGTAATTGCATGGAAGGTGATTAGACAAAAATTTAAACTTCCTTTCCGTTTCTCTCAATATCTTCCTATATGTGGCAATCCCCTGTTCCCCCAAGCACAGGAGTATGGAGCATTTAGAATTTGGAAAGAGAAAGGTCTGATTTATTTTAAAGATCTTTTTGGACAGGATATGTCTAAACTACCCCTATCGGCTCTGCAAAACAAATATAATATTCCTGGGTGGGCGCTCCATCCCCTGTACTATAGTCAGGCGGTGTCCTATCTCAGATCTTTGGTTCATCAATATGTAGACTTTTTGGGTTCCAGTGGCTTTGACAGGCTCTTAACGCTGTCCCCTCCGAGTATATCTAATATACATGCCTATCTGTTGCCTTCTTTTATTAAACCCCTATCAGTCTCCAATGTAAGACTATGGCAAAGAGATTTTCCTGATCCGGGGATTGTTGATATAGTTATACAAGGTTACTTGACTGTCAGAAAGTCCATTGTAAATGAGGTATGGAGAGAATCGCAGTTTATGTTGCTACATAGAGCCTACAAAGTGTTCAGGCCTGCAACATTAGATGTGCAGCCTGAACAATGGCATTTTCAATGTCCCAAATGTAATAGTCCCAATGCCTCTCTCACTCATCGCCTTTGGTTCTGTCAATATATTGAACATTTCTGGCGTCAGATTATTGTGTTTGTGTCCAAAGTTACTGGACATCTTATCCCTAACACCCCTTCCCTCCTTCTGTTCGGTTCATGGGAACAGGCCAACCAGGATGGTATGCCCCGTTCCTTACAACGTTGGACTAATGTCTGTCTGTTAGCTGCCAGAAGAATGATTATGCGCAATTGGACTCAACCTTTACTTCCCACATTGGAGGAAGTCATCACCGCCTTGAAAGCTTTATTTCATACTGAGATGTTGGACGCCTGGATTCAGGGTGATGATCGTATAACTTGTTTCTGGCAACAATGGCACAAATTTATGTTATGTACCTTTACGAACACGGAGAGCTCATCGATTTTGAATGAGTTTCAATACTCTACATGGTATATTACAAATGTTACATTTTCTGCAAATACAAATGGTTGATAACTTTTGTATTTTTTTCAGCTTTAAGTGTCCCCCCCCCCTTCTTGAGGGGGGTTCTCCTTAATAAAGAGGCTGCAAGATTCCAATTAGCTTTTCACCCACAGAACCCACAGCACTGGGGTCACGATGTGGGGATGGGGCCTCAGGTTGGGCACTGATTTTCCCAAAGAAAAATTGGCTACCTACATTTTGACCCTTTCCTATATTGCAAGTCTACACGCGTTTTTTTTAGCTAGGAGGGGGACACACAAGCAAGCTGCCGCCATTTTCTATCTACAAGGTTCACAGGATTATAAAAGGGTCTGGTTTTAAGAAATGGAGAACCTTACACAAAGCTCTGATTTCTTAACGCTCTCCAAGGCTAGAGAGGATACACTTCCAAAAGTGAAGCTGGGGGATCCAGTAAACCTGGAATGGATCTAGTCCAGGATTCAAAACATTTGCTAACAAATAGCTTTAAAAAAAAAAACATTCCTGGTTTGCTGGATCACCCAGCTTCACCATTGAAAGTGTCTTCTCTCCAGCCTTGGAGAGCTTTAAGTAGAGTAATCAATGATTCCTCTATTAAATTTTAGAAATAAAGAAAAATGAACATTTCATTAGGAAAGATTGGTTGTAATCGCATGGCTCCTTCTTTAGCCTCATTCCTTATTTGGGAATTCAGATTCCACAGGCCTTCTCAATAGCTAGGGGCGGTGAACATGTGCTCGCTGCCCCCATTATCTATCTATGATGGTCTTAAGCTTATTAAAGGGTCTGATTTTAATACTAGGAAAGACTCCACAGTTTATTTTTAGCAAATAAAAAATGCTAGAAAGACACTTTAGCAAAAAATTCTATAAAAGACCCCTTCACAAAAAAAACCCTTTCATTTTAAAAGAAATCTTAGTCTTGAATGAGCATGTACCTGTAAAAGCCATACTTATGCAGACATGTAGTATTTGTGGAATCTTACGTTTCGATTTCCCTGGAATGTGCAAAGGTAAATATTACAAGTTGACAATCAAAAATTCGGCCCTCAAATTTCTGATTTCTTCAGTTTCGCTGCATGAATTTCGGAGTGCATTTTGAATACAGGGACTGTAGTACACGTTTTGGCCACTAATGTTTTGATGGCGATGTTCTCCAGAAACAGCTGTTAGGTCTTGCTTGCTACACTAAATACACGTTGAGACGTCCCTGCTCCTTGGATGTCCGCGGGTGCTGCAAGAGAAAGGCTGGCCTGTGTGTGGAGGTAAATATAACCTTCAAAAACCCGGAATTTTCGAAAATCCGGCACTCCTAACGTCCGGAGGTTGCCAGGTTTTTGAATGTCAACCTGTACTAAAAAATAGAGTAACAGAGACATTTTTTCTATTGTGTGGTGTTCATTTTTGGACTAATTTATTCCACTTTAAGAATGGGAAAGGGATACCAGGGGTGCCGGTGAATTGGCTGAACAGATGTAAACAGTGCAGGTCCGTGCTCAGTTGGGCATAGCTCCTGTCATTTTTTTCAGAGAGTACAGCTTGGGACAGCATTCCCCAGCTCTCCTGGCTTGATTTGCTGTGTTCGGTTGCAATCCTCTAAGAATAAATATACCTGTAAAAGCTTTCCTTGGATAGAAAGATCAATTTATGTGGGATGCCATATTTGGACTTCACTGGATCTCACAAAAGTAAATACTAGGGAGGAGCGAGCGAGATTTGTAAATGTAATCTTGCGGCAAATCAGGCCTTTCTCGCTTACCGAACATGTAAGCGAGAACAGCCTTGTAAATTTGGCCGTCGAATTCAAATTTTTCAGGACCTGCAAGAGCAATCAGGGGGGCGGAGCTGACAGCTATGCTCCCCTGATAGCTCTTGCAGCCCCACTAGAACTGTAGTATGTGTTCTTGGATAGAGTATCTCTATCCAAGGACACAGAAGTCCCACGGCTGTGCTTATGAATGAATGCAGCTGGGGGAATCATCCTGTAATGATTCCCACGGCTGCAATAATTGATGAGCACAGCCGCGGGACTCCCACTGACAAGAGGAGTACCGCGGTTCTGCTCATCAATGAATGCAGCCGTGGGAATAACACTGACAGGAGAAGTACTGCGGCTGTGCTCATCAATTAGTGCAGCCGTTGGAATCATCCTTTGACGATTCCCACGGCTGCATTCATTCATGAGCAGAGCCGCGGGACTCCTCATGTCAGTGTTGGATCCCCGGGTACTAGAGGTTAAATGAGGACAAGGCTCCCTATTCATCTACTCTAGTGCTCTCTGATTGGCTGAGGAAAGGTAAACCCTGATGACACCTCAAGCGTCTGCAGTTCAACTGCATCGTTTCATTTAAAATTAATTGTGCTAATGTACAGAACCAAAATTAGAAAAAAGTTGTCTCTGTCCAAATATTTATGGACCTAACTGTATATAGTGGCTCTGCTTTTGATATATTTATCTTTTATTTTTTTCACGCTGAATGGTTTTTGCACTTTTCTACACTTGCACTACGCTTGTTGCCCATAGGTTGCAATGACATAACAATGAAAGTTGAAGCAAACACTTTAAACTTAAAACACATGTCGTAAACTAAATTGACTCCATAATCATACAGCTCCCAAAAAAACTACTACTCCCTGTTTGTTTAAAGCCTGGTGAAAAATGCCCTCAATTAGTTGAGAAATATTTAGTAGTACTAGTGATTTATGGACCAGCGATAGAAACAAAATTAAAGGCAAAGAAGCAATTCAGGTTATTAGATTTTAGTTCAGTACCCTAAAATATTTGTGCTTTAAAATTAAATATGGTAGTAGTTTTATTGTATGTTGTATGGCTGGTAGGACCTTAAAAAGAGAAAAATTGAAACGTATTTGGTCACTTTTTGATTCAGTAATATTTAAGGCACTTCCCAAAAACCATTAAATGTGTACTGTACCTTGGTTTTGTAGCAATGCTTGGGACAAAAACAATCTCCACCAAAAGTGTAAAAAAATACTGAACTGATTGTGGAATTGCTATCAGAAAATGGCAAAATATTATTGCATACCAAACTGGCTCATAATTTCAAACTGAGGTTTCTGGTGTGCAAAAAGCAGACATTGCACACGTAAATGAAGGCTACCATAAAAGGGAGTTGTAGATCGTAAATCTTTTCAAAGTTCCAACAAAACATTTCTCTATTGGTCTGTATTTGTGCAAATACTGTGCCATATCCCTGACATTAATCATCCAAGAAACAAAAAAACAAAACAGATATAGTGGGACTTTTTAGACAACAAACTATAAATCAAAATAAGATAAAATGCATAAAAGTACACTTCTTTATTAGGTTAACCAAAAAAACATTTAAACCATTGAACATTGTTACTGTAGTCTTCTCCCCCCAGCTTGAAAAAAATTCTATACTGAACACAATGTTCTTTTTTATTGTTATCTTAATAAATGTACTTTTATGCATTTATTGAATATTTATTAGTAGTGTGTTTGTTGCCCAAGAAGTCCCACTATATGCTTTATTTTTTCGGTTTCATCGTTTCTATAAATGCATAGGTCTACATTATAAAAGCTGTGTGGTGGTCACTTTATCAGTATGTTAGTATGAAAATAAAATGTGAAATGTGAAATCCCCTCATCAACGTATTTTCATCACCAATAGCACAGTGCTGGATTTCAGAAAGTAGTACATGGTTTTACGTTTGATTACTCTGTTACTTAAGTGAGAAAGAGAACAGTAGGGTTTTTTTTTTTTTTGCAAACCCTAAATACCGTATTTTCCGGCGTATAAGGCGACTGGGCGTATAAGACGACCCCCCACTCTAACCAATCAGTTGGGGGTCGTGTTATACGCCCAGTATTGTACTGTTCCTTCTGCCTGTCAGATCTCGCTATTGTGCGAGAACTGAGAGGCAGAAGGAACAGTACAGTACTAGTTCTAAGCAATGAATGGGCGCGTTCCTTCCTAATGAATTGGCGTGTTCTAGTGGAGAGCCAATCCAGGCTTCCCACTGGAGAGCCAATCCAGGCTCACGTCCTCCTGTGCAGGCTCGCGTTCTCCTGTGCAGCAGTACCGGTACCCGGTGAATAAGACAACCCCCAGCACAGATTTTTCGGGGTTAAAAAGTCGTCTTATACGCTGGAAAATACGGTAACTTAAAATTATTGTTTACTTATAGTTTGACATAAAAATGAATAAGTACCTAAATGTATGTGAATACATGGTCCATCCACCCAGAGACAATGTCCACAATAGGGTAGTGGATTCCAAACAATGTTTAGTGCTTAAGTGCATCCCACTCTAAGTGGATGGATGATCTATTTGTATGCTTTAGGTGGTAAATATATAGAGCAGGCTACACAACTATCATGCAATAGTATCGTACAGTAATCAATTGCACATAAATAAAGAATTGGGTGATCATGTAAGGCTGATTGCTATAACATGCTGCTTGTATAACCTCCACCGCAAGCCATTTGATCCATTTTTTGACTATTTCAAACAATTTACTTTCTAGCAATTTTAGTAGCAGGGCTAGAGCTAATAAAATTTTCTGTGTAACTCCAGCTCAGGGGTTCTATAACTTCAGTCCTGCGTTTTAGATTTGGCAAGCCAGTATATCTGACAGCAGTAAATTAATGCTGACCTAAACGCATGTCTTTAAACTTTGGCTTATGGATGATATGAGCTCAGACCTATCTGTCCATTTGACTTTCGTTTACCCCTCCTAAAATGTCAAAAAACTTCTTATCCCTCTCTCTGGGCTCTCCATTGCCAAGATAATGTAGAGAAGGCTCCAGCAGCTCATGGGAGATTGACATTATCAGTCAAAAAAGAGTTTAGAACCACTGCCCTGATTGGTCACAAGTTTAGTGCCCCCCCCCCCTTTCCCGTCATATGATAATGCTTTAAACTCTCCACCGCCACAACTGTCTACTTATGACAGATGCAGATGTTGGTTTCAACTTAATCTAACTCCTCAATAGGGTGACTGCACAGATTATAGTGATAACGCGGATGGGGGGGGTGATGGTGGCCTAATCTGTAGTACCATCTATTACATTAGCACCAACCAATCACAGTAGACAACACACATTGACTGATTGGTTGGAAAGACTGGGCGGAGCATGAGCAATGAGGGAGGGCTGTGGGGGGAGAAGATGGTCAGGAGGGAATGGCAATTTGCCACACACAAGATGACCACTTCCATACATATGAAATTGTAGATATAATTGTTTTGTTTTTCATGGATGCAAGCTGACTCCAAGGGTACTAACTCTCCAGTGCAAGAAGGTGAAAATCGATAGCTAATATTAAGTTTGATGTTAAGGTCCGCTTTAAGTAAGGAACTGTTTACAAAGAGTAAAAAGACCAAAAAGACCAAAATCCGTAGCTTGTATATGTGTAATTGAAGATTCCTGTTCCAGCCTATCCAAATGACTGTCAACAAACAGGTATATCTCTCAGAAACAAGAGTTATATTGACAGTACATCCCTAGTTTATAGGTTAAACCTGAATATTGCTATAGGTATACATCCTTGTGAAAATGAACGTTAAATACACTATGCTTTCCCCATATGGTTTCTAAAATGAATGTTCCTGCTAGGCTGCCTATACCTTTAAAATTTTTTCTATTTAACGTATAGTTCAGGGTAGTAATTTTGATAATCAGGCTGTGTAAATGTTAACTTTTTCAAGATTTTTGTCCAATATATTCAATATGTAAGCAGGACTATCAGCATTCAAACTTATTAAATCAATGAATTTGGAAGAATTGTCACAAGCTTAGTCACATCTCATCTGCCTGGCTAGGTTTGGTATAACTGCAGAAAAAAATAACATACAGCAATGATAAAACTGACAAACAACTGGTTGTTTCAAATTTTCATTTTTTTCTTTAAAAGTGCAATGCTAAATACTCCACTTACAGTCCAAATCTTTATAGAACAGATAAAAAAAAATTAGTTTTCCCATTGTTATAAAAAGTCTTTTTCAGTACTAAGAAATACAATTTAACTCCCCCTATGACTTTAGAGGAAGGCCCGGCTCTTCCTTCTGCAGTCATATGTCCACTGAACCCGCTACTGAAAGTCCCGTGCTGCCAAAGAGACCTGCAATGTCTTACATTGCTCTGACAGCTCAGGACTCAATATCTGGTGGAAGGTAAAAAAAAAAAAAAATAAAAAAAAAAGTTACAGGCTGCGTACAAACATAGCAAGGAGTGACTTGAATTAGGAGAAGGACGGTGTGCATGTCTGAGATGGTCAGTTCTCTACTGGTGTAGGATGTGGAATGGGCTGGCTCACTATAACTTGTACTACATAGTCCTTGGGAATCTTCAACTCCTCCAGTCTCATTTTGTCTGTCAGTGGTCGCCCAGAAAAAAACCATCGCTGACTGGCAGGTTCAACTCCTTCTACAGTGTGGAGGCGCCGCTTCATATGATATACAGTGTCTGTGCTGCGCACCAATAGTCTAAGGTCCTTTCCTGTGGAAAGGCGAAGTCGTAGCTGGCATTCATGGCCAGAATTTGGAGGTGGCTCAGGTATGTCCAAAGTTTCTGTATCACTCTTTTCCTCAATCATATTAATAGGTGGGGCAAGGCAATAGACAGGTAACTGGTAGCGGTTTCCCAGTTCATCGTAGCATTCAGTAAGGGCACCTAGGAAAGATGAAATATGCACACATTTGTTAGAATAAATAATACCCTTGTAGTAAGTAGAACAAAATATAGAAACTGTATAGTTACTTACAAATGTACAGAACATGACCTAAAAATCACTCTAATATCAGCTACATGGGTAAATACTATTACCAGAACAACATTTTTAACCACAGACTGACTGCAAAAACGGAATAAATAAAGCATAAATATTTATTCCATTCTGGTAGACACCTAATATGCCATTGGTTTGTGCCCAAGTTTAAATGTTGTTCTGGAATTCCAAAACCTAAAACACTTAAAAAAAAAAAAAATATTATAGCAAGTATTTAAAAAAAAAAAAACATGGTACACAAATTCCTACATAAATTTACTTCCGGCTGCATTTGTGTTAAAGGCAGCAATTCCCAGAAAGGATGTGGTTATATTGATCAGTTCAAATTAAAAAGTGAAACAGAATTGATATTCACGGTGACTTCTACTATCCTGACAAGGACATCAGTTGAAAGTAGTTTATCCTAACCCACAGAACAATCGAATGACACGACCATAAATATTTTGACATGTTCATTTCAAACATTTAATAAAATTTCCTCTCAATATGACCAACAGTATTTTCTGTTTATCCAAGCATGGATTTATGCTGCAAAAGTGGCCAGGTCTTGATCTCCACATGACTGCTGCAATCCCCTAAATAAAATGCTACTCCCCCCCCCCCCCCATCCTCCAAAGTTATTTCTAAATTTTATGATTTTCTAAGAACAGATTTGTTCTACAACTAAAACAGGAATAGCGAGGTGGCACCAATATTTACCCAATCTACCCAAATGCTAAAATTTTACAATTGTATAGAATATCCTAGAAAGTGATACCTGTATTGTAAGATGTTTTTACGTCTCTCTCAAAAGAATTACATTTCCCCTAATCGAGACCATTTTATGGGACTCTCTGATGAAGATACCTGCTTTAAATGGGGTGCCCCTGCAGCTACTCTCTTTCATAATTTCTAGGATGGCCCATATAATAAACGATTCTGGAGTTATGTGGTGAACTATATCTGTACGAAACTATTACCTTTTATTATTTATACCATTTACCCCTGAATGGGCTGTTTTTGGAATGGTAGAGAGTTCTATTTTTGGGTTTTCTAAAGGAGCGAAACGCTTGGCATTGCTACATAGCAAGGAAAACTATATTGCACTGCTGGTTGGAACCCTCCCCCCGACAATACGTCTTTTATGGTCAAAATACAGAAATTATTAAGGATGGAAAAGGAGGAAACTGCCATACATAAAAAATCCAAAATGCAATCTTTCTTTCAAACATGGGAGAGTTTTATTGCTACACTTAATACTCCCACAAACAAAAAAATTGTACAATTGTTTTCGACACACCACATGGTACCTAGAAAGGGAGCTGGAACATGATCCTTCTAAAGAGGTTGAATCACTGCTGATGTAAGCACTTATGTTTACTGATATTACTGTTTGGGCTGCACGTTGTATTATATATTTTGTAACTGCACTATCATCTGTATGTTGATGACTATTGAGATTTTATTTTGTATGCGATACTGTTCACCGATTTGTGCCTATTTCTGTGTTATGGTACTTGCACTGTTGTTTATGCCTTGAAACTCTCTTTTGTAATATCTTGTAAATGATTACGTGTGTATTACTGTTTATCACTATTAACCTTAATAAAAATTTTGAAAAAAAAAAAACCTCTCAAATATTTAGGTAATAACCTCACAGGCTCAACTTGTGATTTTTCTATTAAATGTGGCAAACAAAACTGTGAGCTTGAATTGTTTTTGTAGCACACCAGTTTTTGACATCCAGAAGAGGATGCTAAGATCTCATGCTCCACCTTCAGGCAAAACATGGCATGAGCACTTCCAATAATTATTTGACAATTATTCTGCAAATGTTCCTCATAAAAAGTGAATGAGCATTTTTTTTATATTGGCGTCAGCTGGTACTGCTTCATGCAGTCTGATAATGACACAAAGATATGCAAGCACAGTGTATGCGGTTATCGTGCACCTTCTGTGTGTGTTCACTGACCTCATTCTACATAACAGTAATTAGCCATAATGATTCTGGTAATTACATCTCCTGGGCTTTGTAACACAACACCTAAGATAGGAAAACACTTGACATAAAAAGAAAACATATTATCAGACTAGAGTCGAACCCCCAGACTAACACACATTTACTTAATACACTGTACCGTTCACTATAGAGGCCAAAAGTATACACAAATATTAAAAAGTTATTTTGTAAATTATGGGAAGCTGATCATATTTTAATAAAAATGGGTATGTATATTGAAAATTTAGCAAACCAAAAAATATTTAACAAATGGTCATAAATCCCATTTTTATTGAACGAATTTCATAATTAGTAGGGTGAGAACCCCTAGACCTCTGTTGGCTTTTTGTTGCCGGCTGTGCCCCTATAGATTTTAAACTTCCTTTGTGAGATGCAGATTGTAAAGGCTCCAGCTTCCAGGAGTTGTGGATGATGTCACCAAAATAATACCATCAGGCCTTCTTCCACGTCACAATGAGAATAAACTTCATCGGAATGTGCTGATCAAAATGCATCAGTATAGAACATTGGTCCAGAGGTTAGCACTCTGGCGTTTGCAGCGCTAATATTATTATTATTATTATTATTAATAAACAGGATTTATATAGCGCCAACATATTATGCAGCGCTGTACATTAAATAGGGATTGCAAATGACAGACTAATACAGACACTGATACAGGAGGAGAGGACCCTGCCCCGAAGAGCTTACAATCTAGTAGGTGGGGAAATTTCACACACACACAATAGGATGGGAGATATGTAGTGGTGGGAAGTAGTGGTGGTTTCAAATGACAGAAGCTAGGTCCCAGGTTTAAACCTTGGATAGGGCACTATCTGCATTGAGTTTGCAGGTTCTCTCCCTGATTGCGTGCGTTTCCTCCCGGGTTTCCTCCCACATTCCAAAAAACATGGTTAGGTTAATTGGCTCCCCCCCAAATTTACCTTATACTTAAAAAAAAGACATATGACTATGGTAGGGACATTAGATTGTGAGTTCCTTTGAGGGACAGCTAATGACATGACTATGGACTTTGTAAAGCATTGCGTAATATGTCGGCGCTATATAAATACTGTGTAATAATATTAATAACAATATATATATATATAATAAACTACAGCCATAGGAAGCAAATTCTACTATTGTGAATGAGCCCTGAAATTATTAGATTGTATTTTCCAGCAACAATAGGGTGCATTACAGGTAAAGGAACTTGTACTTTATTTGCCAAATAAACTTCCACAGTGTTCATTGAGTAACATAACCAAAATGTATTAGCAATAGTTCTTTCCCGCCTCATTTTGTCACCTGTGGATGTGAGCATCGACTTAGACCATGACATAGTGATGGACTTTATTGAAAGGGAAAAAAATAAGCAAACACTTATGGGCAGGAAATATTTAAAGGTAAATTTGTTATCGATAAGCTATAGTATACATTTGTCTTGACCAAGGAGTGTGCAGTATATAACCAACACGTTTAATAGCAATTCCTTATTTTGCTACGCTTCTAAGTATTTCACACAAAAGGTGATCATTACACATTTTAAGAAATGGCAGTTGTCAACTTTATTATTAATTAAAAACATAACTGGAAAGTCTGTTTGCATTTATTAACTTTGCAATCAGATATTAGGTTTATCACAAAAGACTATTTCCAGCAACAATTATTTAATATCTAAAGTCTTTTACAAGGCTTTATTTAAGAGAACTGTGCATACAAATCAGCAGGATGCAAACAAGAAATAAAAATAGATAATTTACAATAAAAATACAGCATCAGCTCAGCAAGAGCAATAAAGCAGACCTGTAGTAGCTACTCCAAATCAACAATGTTTTACTCTGTAGAAAAACACCTGACATACCTTAAAAAGCGGTGGCAGCTTTATAGAGAACAAATGGTGGCGGCAGTGAGCAGTACTAACAACTCTCATTGCCACTAGCTGTCAATGTGCAGATGCTGTTCAAATATAACTGCAACACACCTTAGATCATTTGTGCCACATGTGTTGCCCACCCCGAAATGTGTTGGCCTAGAAGAGGCATGCATGTTCAGGTGCATTCATAGCATATTTAAACATGATTGGCCTGTACAACAAAATGCTCTTTAACCTACAAAAGGCAAATATTGTAGTATTCCGTGGTATGGTGTGAATGGACCTTTAAAGACAGATTCAGGATACTAAACATGTTTTTAGCAGTCCAACTATCTATTCCAAGCTACACTTACTGGCTATTTTATTAGTTACTGTCACAGCTCCACAGGGCAAAGTGGTGGACCCTTTGTGTCACCAACCCAGTGTGTGGGTGGACAGGGCCCAGGGTCTAAGCAGTAGCTCGGTCTTCTCCAGAGCCTCTAGAGGGGAGGTTGTTGTGCGGCGAGCTGCTGCCAGGTTGCGGCCCACGTGCCCACCAAGGCAGATGACAGGAACAGAAACAGTGCCAGAGTGAAATCCAAAGAATAGTCAAACAAGCCAAACGTCAGGGCAGGCAGCAACCAGGAGTCTTCAGGAAACAAGCCAGGGTCAGTACACAGATAGATCAGGAACAGGACTTAGAAACTGGAGCAGTAGAAACCTGGAAGCAGAACCACAAGGAACTCTTGTCCAGGCAACTTCCTGTTGCCAGCCACTTCCTTAAAAGGGGATGTCATGTGATGAGTATGGGTCATGTGAGCTGCAGACACCAAACCCACAGGCAGAGGGAGTGCTGGTGAGAGACAGTCTCAGATGTTGTTCACATGCCTGCCAGTGGATGGAGAGCATCTGTGAAACACTAGTCCTCTGAGGGAAGGGAACAGCTGATTGGGAATCGCATGACCTGGACCTGGAGGTGTGCAGAGAGTTAGATCCTGAAGCAGAGTTGGTGCTGCCAGCAGGAGGGTGCAAGGTGGGTCAAGCAAGCAGGAGGCACAGATGCCCTAGACTTGCAGGGATCTGTGATAGTTGCGTTCATACAAGTAATAAATCTGACAATCACATGGGAGAAACTCAATGCATTTAGGTATGTGGACAACCCGCAGAAGTTCAACCCAAGACATCAGAATAAGGAAGAAGGGTAATTTAAAGGGCTTTAAAGGTGGCATGGTTGTTTCTACCAGGTACGCTGCTCTTGGCGTTTCAGAAACTTAAGTTCTGCTGGGATTTTTACACACAATCAACTCTAGGGATTACAGAAAATGTTATTTTTTTTGGACCATACCAAGTGAGCTGAGTTTCTCAGGATAAAAACAGCCTTGTTGATAACAGTTGGCAAAAGTTCAGCTAGACTGCTTCAACTTGATAAAAAAACAAAAACAAATTGCGCAACAATATTTAAATGCCCACTCTTGTTACTACCAAGGAAAAAGGAAAAAAAAAACTGCCTGGTCTGAGGAGTTTTAATTTCAGCTGCATAATTCAATGGGAGGGTCAGATTTATAATATTCTGTAGTATATATTCTTGGCACATATTGGGCTCCAATTCAGTATTGTTTAAATACCATTGCCTACCTTGGTAAAAGCGTGTACAAGGAGTTTGGTGGTCTCTGGGGACAGGTAGGGGCCGAATAACATTGTTGTTAACAGTTAGAAATATGTCAGGAGGAGATTTGGGATTTGGGAGGGGTGAGTTTGGTTTTATCCAAGTTGAGTTTCAGAAATCCGGAAGCCATCCATGACAAGATGACTGACAGGACTGAGGGAGGGAAGGCAGGGTAGAAATATGTCATCAGCAAACACATAGTACTGTAAACCAAAGGAGGATATGAGACTACTGAGAAGAGGTGTACGGAGAAAGGAATTACCATAGAAAGAAACTTGAAAGGAGCAATCATACAGATAGGAAGCAAACCAAGAAAGAGAAGTTTCACGGATACCAAAAGAGCGCAAAATTTGGATTAGAAGGGAGTGACCAACAGTGTCGAAAGCAGAGGAAAGATTTAGGAGAAGGAGGGAAAAGTTGCCTTGAGACTTAGCTCTGATGAGGTCATTGGGAACTTTAGTAAGGGCTGTTTCAGTGGAATAGGCAGCTCAAAAGCCAGACTTGATCAAGGAGAGAGTTAGGCTACTACAATACCTAATGCTGTACATATCAATTTTGGGACAATTTCCCATGCATTACAAAAAAAATTTTGGGCTTTTTGTCTTCTATTTTCATCTAGTGGTCTTGTCAGTAACACACTTCCAGCCCTACAGTGACAATATTCTACTGTATCTATGGAACAGCAGATTATCCTAGAACAAGAAATATGTTATGACTACAGAAAATCACTCCCCTTTCCATAACTTTGGGAGGGTGGTGGTGGTGGGGCGTACATCTTGTTCTGCACAGGATACATGATTAGGCTAAATTTCTGGTAAAATCAACGGGAATTGCTTTGAAATTATTAAACTTATAAATAGGCAATTAAAAGCTTTGTTCCAACATCCCAAAAAGGTAGAAAATGTAAAATGTTTATCCTCAGGGTTTAAATACATGTTACATACAACAAATGCATTAATAAATTATTTGAAAGAATTTTTAAGTGTTATACAAATTTTGTTAGATAACAAGTTTGTAAATGATCTGAGCGTATCCTGGTCTTTGTCCTCATCTAGCATGCATTGTTCAGAACACAGGGGATCCCACAGACTGCCAACATTAATTTAGTACTTGTGTCCTACACAAGTACTAAATTGCAGAATTTGAGACAATTTAAAACTGCTGCTTTCTCTGCTTAAACACAATATAAATGCAAACGGCCTGTTTAAGGAATTCATTAAAAACCCCTAATGATGATGGTAGAAATATTTTTTAGGACAATAAGGAACACATTTGTGCTAAATAGCTGGGTATTCAAACGACATTCCTCACGGAACAGACAGAATGTTAAGAAATATTTATTGCAATCGGTTAATCAACTATATAAATATTACATTTTTTGTAACTTAGACTATACCTGTAACCTATCAGGTAAAATATTGCTTCAAAATTTCCAGTGCACAATAAACCAGTTAGACAAAATACTAGTAATAGAAACAAAAAGATATTTAAAATTATAAACTCGGGACACAAAAGTGGTTTGTAATTCTAATATCATACATAAATCAAAATGTCACATGAAAATATTTACGAAAATACTGAAACCAGCCCCAGTACCAAAGTTATTTATTCATATTCCTAAAAAATTCCCACAAAGGTCCCAGGTATACACAAACTTTTCAGTATGTAAACATAACCGGGTACTAAGCACTGCAGGGACAAAATGGATTTGTGCTAAGTGCCAGTATTTACTAAATCAAGCTCTTAATTTATTCTTTAAGTCTTGAATGGTAGCATGAGCAGAGGTTCCCTGAAGAACTGAAAGGAACTTCAAGTGTCCAACCCCCATGTTAAAAAGGTTGAGAAAGGCTGCCTTACACATTGAAACTTACAAACCAATATATGTGAACACTGTGAGCCAGAAGGCAAGTAACCAGTCAGGGGCCAGGTTTACAATGTAAATAGAGGGTAGTGTTCCTATTGGCTTGTAGTTTGTTGGAGGCAGTACTAACATTATCAAAGAGATGATAATGTGCAATATGACTAGTATTTTTACAGGGGGGGGGGGGGGGGTTAAAACTAGAAAAGATATGTATTATTCTGAATGTATAGTGGCAAAGAATGTATATTCTGGCAAATAATTTAAATTGGAATTGAATATATAAAATGAACTTCATACTTGCAAATTTAGCCCAGGTAATGTAAGGTAAAAAAAAAACAACTTGTCCCTTCATGGGTACCAACATATTTACCAGGTCATCTTATGGGATTCAGGATGCACATGAGTTAATTCATTCTCAGAAGCCAGGTAAGGTATCCCATGGTCCTATACGAAGTTGCACTTTTTTTTTTTTTAGTACGCTGTAATATTGTACACCGAGCTGCTGTATTATACCAAGATATGCATGTATTTATAATTTCCTATAACAAAAAGGACATGAGATCTACTTCTAAATAGAATTGTTTTTCTACATGTTTTTATCCTAAATTCTGAGAATATGAATTTGTGAGAATATTTCTGTGGGAAACCGTTTTTAATGATTTTTAAAAAGGATAAAATATGTATAGGTTATTCTTTTTTAAGGTGTCTATATATTTCTCATTTATAGAAATCTGTAACTAAAGCTATGACAAAAAATACAAACAACTGTTTATGACACCATTCATATACCTTTGATGGAAGGCCACTAGATTACAGCCTTCACACAGAAAATGCCATCAATAAATTCCTCTGTGGTATCAAATAATCAAAATAATGACCTGCTTACAAGTACGTAAACTACATTCAAGGCAGACTTAAGCTGTGTAGTGTGGGTCTATGTCCTGCCAGACTGCCTTAGATTTCCAATCAGAATCTAAACAAACAATAACAAATACACAGCTTGTAATGAACAGAAAGGGCTTGAGTGTATACAGCATGCACAGTTCATATAATGGGATAAACATGCACACCGCAAATACTTTAAATTTTTTTTTTTTTTATTACCAATTTTTATTTAAAAAAAATATCAAAGAGCTAGGTACAGAATATCAAATAAGTACAAAGAAGTACACAAACAAAACAGAACAACATATACAAACTACATGTGTACAAAAAAAAAAAAAAACACAACATTGGTAGCGTCATACAAACAATAGTAGCAGCAAATCTTGAAAGACAGCCCCAATGCCAGTGTGATTCTAGGACTAGGGTGGTAACTGAAAAAAGGGGGTAGTAAAAGGCAAGGGAGGAGAAGGGAGCAGGGGAAAGTCTGTGCCCAAAGCCTGCTATAATCCTCCAAAGCACCAAGAAAGAGAAAAAAAAAAAAAATAATATTATTAAGATCTCCACACTCTCAAAGAATTGCTGAACCCCGGGAGAGCAGGATGGCCATAAGCAATCTAGGGGGTCCCACACCTCTAAGAACCAATCATGGGTATCGGTTAAAATGCTGTCAGGTCTTCATTAACCCTGAATGCATACAACTTGGATTTGATTTCAATAAAGGCCACACTCTCAGACCTCCAGGCCCTGGCTCTTGCTTGCTGCGCTTCCTGGAGGGACAGAGAGAGTGCCAAATCCGGAAGATGTAAAAGAGCACACCAAGGGTCTTGGACCATGGGCCTATTCAACAAGGAACCAATTGGTTGTAGACTGGTTTCCAGAAACCAAAACATAGGGTATGTCCACCAAATATGGAGCATGTCACCAATGGCATTACAACCCCTAAAACAGCAACACGAGGACTCGGTCAATATGTGCCATCTGTGAAGGTGTTAAACACCAGTGAAGTAAGATTTTTGCGAAACCACATTGATGGAACAGGAGTATACAGACCTCCCAGACCTCTACTGGCTTTTCCAGATCCGCCTCCCATCTACAGACATACGGCTGTGATCTGGTTGAAGGGAGAGCGATGAGTTGCCTGTCGAGAAGGGAGATAAGGCCTGGAGATAATAGCGCCAGATAGCAGACCCTTTCAAATGAGGTGAAAGTCAGTGTGCAATTTACATGTCTAACAGAGGGCATCAGCCAATGCCACAAAACTCAAAAAAAAAAAAAAAAAAAATACACTTATCCTAAATCCTGCAGGGCAGTCCGATCCATCCGAGGGTGTCCTGAATCTGGTCCCGCGTCCTCCCGGCATCCGTCCCGGAGCGAGATCGGGTGACGTAGGATAAAAAAAAAAAAATTTGCCGATCTCACTGTGTAGCGAGACCTAGCCAAGACAGCGGAAGAGAGGCCAGGAGCGAAGCAAGGATTGCAAAGAGCCAATCAAAGGGTGGTAATTGGTGGCATATAGTGTATGTGTCCTAGAAATTTTAACCCTCAAATAAGTAATAGGAGAGAATGACCAGGCAAAGGAAAAAGGAGACTTAAGCCAGGATAGGACATCAGGCAGAACAATGAGGCTATAGGCCACTGATTTTTCCATGTTCACCTCTAAACCTGAAAACAATGAGAACTTCCACAAAGTATAGACCAGGTCGGGGAGGGATATCAAGGTCAGCCTAAGCAGCATATCACCTACATATAAATGCTGCTTATATTCTGTTCCCCCCACCTGCACCCCATGGATAGCATCCAAGCATCTAATATAGATCGCCAAGGGCTCCACAGTTAGCGCAAAATATGCAGGGGGCACCCTTGCCTGGTACCCCCCCTGATCATGAAGGGGTCTGAATAATGCCAAGCATATTTAACAGTGACCAAAGGACTTATACAGGGAGTAGACCCAGTCCATAAACTCCTGAGGAAATCCCCACCTATCTAGGAGAAAGCAGATATACTCCCAGATACACGGTCAAATGCCTTTTGATCAAGGGAAAGCAAGAAGCCCGCCTGATTACACTTCTTCAAGATATGTACAAGATGAGATACCTTCCTAATGTTATCTGGAGCTTGCCTTTGAGGCATACAGCCAATCTGGTCCTTATGTATGAGGCTCTCCAGAAAAAGGTATTCAGCCTGGTGGCCAATATTTTAGCCAGAAGCTTAATATCCAGGGTTGAGAAGGCATATAGACCGATAATGGGTTCATGGTCATACTTACCTGGTTTGGGAAGCAGAGAAAAAAGCTGCCACCGAAGCGGAGTGTAGAGCATACCCATCCTTCAATGAGTTAAAATGTTTAGTGAGGCTGAAAATCCATCTGGTCCAGGGGACCTCAGCAGCTTTATAGCAGCCAGAGTCTAAGCTTTATAGCAGCCAGAGTCCCCAAAACTGTAATATCTGCCTTAAGGCGTTCTATGCATGATTGGGGAATAGGTGGTAGAGGAAGATCCTTAAAAAAATCCTTTGTAGTATTTACAGGGAAGGAGGGTGGAGTAGACAGAAGAAAGAAAGGAAGCAAAACCGGTAACTATCTTGGCAGGATCAGAAGTGAGGGATCAAGCACAGGATCACACTCGCTACAGCTTAAAGGAGTGAACCCCCATGTGTAATTGCCTGACCAACATAGTACCAAATTTATTGGCCTGCAAGCAAAATTTCTGTCCCGTCCAGCGCATGGATTTTTCGGTCCAGTCATTGAGCAGAAGATCTAGTGCGAGACGTGTCTGTAACCTGTTTCCCCAAGGGCTCTCGAAGGTGCACACTTCCAGGCCTTTTCGAGGGTCTAAAATGTTTGAGTTAGGTCTGGTATCTGGCCCAAACGCTCCCACTTCAGCTAATTGTATAAAATGCTGCTTAGATGCCAATTGTATAAAATGGCCTCTAAGGGTAGCCTTATGAGCCTCCCACAAAGTTATTGGGGAAATACCCCCTTGATCATTAAGGAGAAAGTGCTCATCCAATTGTGCCTGGATCCGTTCTCGATTCACCTGTATAGAAATCAGAGAGTCATTCAAATGCCACAAACCCCTATAAGGGCTAAGGAGAGTGGGGGAATATGTGATGGAGACTGGTGAATGATCAGACCAATGGAACTTAATGGATCAGAGCCTGAACTACCTGTTGCAGAAAAGACTGGGTGACCAGAATATGGTGGATTCGTGAATACGAGCCATGTGGATGCGAATAAAAGAAAAAAATTTGTCATAGTGGGATGGCATTCCCTCCATGAATCCTGAGGGATGTAAATGAGATTGTTTGTCCAACACTGGATCTATAGCACCAGGTTGGAGTCCCTGCAAATTTTCACTGGACCCTGGGAATGCATAGATAATAGGTGCAGTACATGGGTAATAAAATGACCCTGATGAATGTTGGGGGCAAAGTATGCAAGAAAAGTAACATCATTATCATATAGGGCCCCCACCAATAAGAGACACCTCTCATTGGGGTCAGAGATCTGCTGTCTACATTCAACAGGCTTCTGAGGCGCTGCACATTGTGAGAAAAGACTTTAATACCAGTCATAAGAACAATGGGGGGGGGGGGTAACCGAGGACCCCGGAGGACCACAAACACCGCAAGCTTCAGGCACAGATTGGGGGTAAAAAAAAAAAAAAAAAAAAAGGAGGGGGGATTAGAATTCGGGTGGAGAGGAATAATACACAAAGAATGTCCACTGTGTGGACAGCAGTATCATTGGGAGACACTAAGGTCACCAATCAAGTGGTTCTCACTAGAACGAGTCAGGGCAAGGCAGGGGTGTACCCACCCGAACACAACCCTCATACAATAGCAAAAGGTAAATAATTTGTGCAAGTGGAGCAATTGAACAACCCAAAAGATAAGGAACGGGGAGTAAGCAGCAAACAAATTAATGACTATCAATTCAAAGATCCAACGACAAGCAAGAAAACCAATACATCCCCCTAAATTGAAGGCCCCCCCTCCCCCCCAACCCCAACATATGCACTGTATTGTAAATACAAAATTCAAGTAAACAGACGCCACTACATGTGACAAAGCCTGTATTAATAGTGCATTGTGCAGGAAGAGAAAGGAAAAGGGAGAAACGGGTAAATAAACATTAAGGACAGAGTTGTCAACTAAAATAATCAGAAAGTAACAGCAATGTCACCAGAGGTGAGGAGTAGTATCTCAAAGAGGTTATACCCACAACTAGACGAACCCTACAGGTTCCAAAAAATGCAGAATCTTGTGAGGTCCCCCAAACAGGAGCAGGAGAAGATGCCATAGCTGTCTTCCTTTTGCACGTAACTGTAGAACAAACTGGTTGTAGCTCCCGTCGCTGTGGCTTAAGTGTTGAAGGCTCCGGCTGGGATCCACGTGAGTACGGCAGATAGAACTTCTGCAAGACTCAGCTGGGCCTGAGACAGTGTAAAAACAACTTTCATGCATGCATTATTGCATGAATTGCAGATGGAAGGGGAATCCCTATCTATAATGGATGCATTGCTTCTGGAGTCGGACAGAGATCTCCATAGATCTGATATTAGAAGCCCTGGAAGGATAGATTTGTTTTAGCATGAGCTGCTTGCAGAATAGATTTCTTCGTTCAGTAGAATGTGGTTTTAAGGATCACATACCTTGGCTTACCATCAAAGCATTTGGTGCCAAGTGCCCAGTGTTTCTATAAAAACCAATCTATCGATTCGGATCGATGGGGCCAGTTCCTGAAGCAGGGCTGTTACTGTAGATTGTAAGTCCAATCTCAGGGATGCAACAGATCGGGGGACTACCACTGCGGTATCTATTTTCAGCATCCCCAAGGCGAAGAAGAATCATATCCACATCCTAGCGGGTAAGGGTGCTAGAGACAGCCTTCCCTGCTGAGTGTTTAGATTTCTTCCCCATAGGGACTCGGGAGGTTAGGCAAGGCAGACAGCTGGGAATGGAGTAGAAAGAGCTGCTGTGATAGCAAATGATAGCAGAGTCTTAGTGTCCGGGTGGTGTACAGCCTGGTTAGACTGCGTGCGTCATCTTGGCTGCTTACTCACATCCCCCTAAATTTTATTTTTTTTAAATCTGGGCTGAGTTCGGCAAACTAAGTTTTAGTATAGGTGATAACTAGAGGCCCATGGCTTTAGTCAGATAAATCATAACAACTAACATTCTCCTTATGCACATTAATTGAGCATTCTGGAATTCACAGAAGCAAACAAGATAGCTCTTGGTTTCAGGAAAAAAAATGTTTGCAACTTTAATTGGGAACAAAATCTTTCAAAAAATTGGGAAGGCCCAACTCCTCATTCATATAGCTGTTGTTCAGGGATAAGTGAGATGACATGCTTTGGAGCTTGGTTATGTTGGCGTTTGTCCACAGATCAAAAAAAGCCCAAACCAAACATGAGATTTTGTTTTTGTTTTTTTTAATTAAAAAAAAAAAAAAATTAGACCAGTACATGTTTAGTCTAATCTTGGACCTCCATACTCTGGTTCCATTCTTTCTTTCTTACAGAAATAGATGCAGTGTGCTAATGTCATCTATGAAAAAGGAATACACCTAAAGAAAAAGTCGCCAGTCTCACCTAAACAGGACTTTATGAAAAAAAGTTTCTTTAAAACATAATAGCAGATGAAATGAATTTGGAATTTCCCCTGCAAAAAAAGTAAACAAATGTGATTCTCACAGGCTTTTAAAATTAACTAGAAATAAACACCCCAGGCATATTGGCTTTGCTTACACGCAAGTTATGTGGCCGGAAGATCATTCATTCAGTGCTTTGGACAGATGACAAAGCCAGCAAAGCCTCTGATCCTAGTCCCTTGTACACAATAAGGGGGTGAAGGCCATGTCTGGAAGGTTAATTGGTATGCCATGGCCACAGAAAAGTAATTTTTTTTTTGTAACATATCTCAATTCGTCCAGGCTCAGACACAAATAGACACTATTTTGGTTTTGGTGGTTGCTACAGCAGTAGTATATGGCCCATTTCCGCATACAATAAAAAAAACTGTTGGTACTCCTATAGCTTCGCTTTCTAAAAACATGATTAGTAAAATCAAATGTCCCATGTATACCATCACTCCTTATATTATGGAGCGTTTGACCCTGGTACCCCATGTAAACCGTGTTGTTGTTATGCTTCTACAGCCTAATGCATGTTATGACCACCTGATGGATTATTTTGCTTAGAGCAGTGATCCATGTCAAGGTTTGCCTGACAGCTATCATTATATGCTTTGGTGTCAGTTTTGTGAAGAACTGTTTTCTGAATTAGAAAGTCAGCTCTCTCAAAGCAGTGATGTGCATTGACCTTTGTGTATCTGTGTCTACATCCTCCTATCTGGACCCATTTTAAAGAAAGAACAAAGCAAACATTCTGAGTTATTAATTGCAGCATTTATGTTAAAGTAACTTTAAAATGACTTTTACAAGCACAAAATTTAATATTTTTTTTTCTGCTGTAACAAATGTAGTGTAAAAATGCCTTCACTAACAAACAATACCAAATCTGAAGAACAAGGTATTTAGTATACACAATGAGGAGTCTATTTTCACAAAACTGCCTTTTATTACCTTTAAAAGATATTGTAGCATAATATTTTATCTTTGAAGCCCTGCTAATAAAAAAAAAAAAATATACAAAATATATATTTTTTTCTACACAGCCTAAATGAACGCACAAAACAACTGACTAAAATATGTGTAAACTATATGTGTATTTGAGACAAACTTCCAACTTTCAAAAGATTCCACGATTTTGAATGAATTGGTCAGTAGCAGTGGTTTATAACCAGCAGCCACACATTCTGTAAACATATTTGCCTTCTTTTGCATGTATCAATATTAAATTTGTAAATCAAAAAAGGCAAATAAAACAATAAATCCATTGCCAAGAAAGAAATAAATGGAGTGCCATTTGTGATAAATTGAGCAAGTTATATAACCTGCTCTGATAAAATAAGGCACTGTGGTGTAAAAAGCAACCTCTGCCAGTTTTTGCAGTAAAATAAAATTTGTTGTAGATCACATTTATCACACTTGTTACTTTTGGAAATGACAGGAACAATTTCTTCAAAAATTGTCAGCACCAGATTCAATCTGTGTCATGTTAAAACTATTTGCCGATATAATTTGCGATATTACAAAGGAGTGCGGTGGGGGAGCATGCTCTGGTTCATGCCTTGCTCAATTGAAAACGTTTGTCCTGCCATATACTATATATCTTGTTTACAATTTAATTTTCTGTTCAATTCAATAAAGTCTTTTTAAAGCCAAAAGGCACTCATTTGCATGCAGAAAATACTCCAGGACAAGATGAAGAAAAGCTTAGGGTCAAGTATGCTGGGCATAGCTCAGTATAAGGAACCAATTATTGTCTGTTAAGCTACAGTAACGACAAATAAATGCCAAACAATTTTATAACAATGTAAGAGAATAAGTGAAAAACTGCTGGTGATAAGTCAAACAACATTTTACACTTTGCAAACGCAGTCATTACTAAACATATTGACCACCCAAACAATAGCATCAAAAAGTTTATTTCAGACTTGAAGAATAATTGCCTTTAAAAAGTGAGCTGTCCCATTATTTGTATCAAATGGGTCTTCATCACAACAGACAGCAATGCACATGGCTGTGCCTTGCATATAACGCACAGCAATCTTAAAATCATCGAAATCTTATACTGATCTGCGCATCTCAGTGTACATGATAAGGTAGATGGGCAAGCTTGTTTTACAGTAAATAGCTGCCTGCTCACATTTTTTATTTTTAAACTTCAGATTCACTTGAATGAATATTACTACTTTTGTTAGCACATTTTATTTATAATTAAATGCATATTTCTATGCAGGTCAATATGCCATAGACACGGGTCCCAACAATGCCAGAGGTGCTTATGACATCGATCAATTATTTTCATGACTGACATGCAATGAAAAATATACATAGAATTGTGTAAAAAAAAGAAAAGCATTAATGAACAGTATACATTACAAGTATTAATTGCAGACCGTCCTTTAATCTCAGAGCCTTAGGTGAAAAGGAAAATGATAGCAACAATCAAATGATGAGATAATACATTTTAGAGACAAACAATCCAACCTGACATGTTTATTCACCGGCCTACTAATGTTACATAGTTACCTGGCTCTAATATTTTGCATACTGTCATCTTCTCCACAGAGTTTGCATATTTCCATGCGTTTGGAGATAAGGAAATGCATGGCATAGGGGAATTGTCTTCTAATATTGCCTAAAGCCTATCTGAATTGCTAAAACAACCCTAACATTTTTTGGACTTTACAGTGAATTTATGTAAAAACATACAACAATATATACTCAAGTGAAATTATAGTTGAATTGATTATTTAGGGCTGTGACGACACACACACACAGTGCCATTCTGTGTTAAAAATCATTGCATGATCAGATAGTGATAGGTATGAAAATCTTTTTATACAACAATAAAAGACCCTAAAAATGTGTTACAAAAAAGCTGCAATATAAAGATTCTGTTAAATTGTAATTTATTTAAAAAACCCTATTGCAATCTAGTGGTCTAGAGTTACCGATTCACTAATATTTTCATGCACCAGCCTGACATTTGCCCCTTCACAGTCAGAAAACAAAAACCTACCATGTGGTAATGTTATACTTGCACCATCAATGATTGCTTGGGCCAGTTCATGGTCATTGCTCTCAAAAGCATGAGCTGCAGCTTTTAGAGCATCCCAAATCTCTTTACGACCTTCAAATGCCGGTGCAGTATCCCAGAATTCATCCCGTTTGCTGCGCAACTGTCCATCAGTCATAGGGTAGTCACTTTTCCATTTAGGCTTGTCTTTTTTCAAGGGTTGATTACGTCCTAAGGCCACTATAGAGAGAGAATAAAAAAGAAGAATTTAAGTACATATTAAAGTACACCAAACTTGTTATCCAAAAGACAAGAAAATGTATTACACCTGAAAATATGGAACATGAATGGAGGGCCCTACAATTCTGGACTTCTACAGCTCTTTCTGCTTCCCATTATTACTAGACCACAACTATATTATACTCCATGACCAAACCTTACCAAGTGTGCTTAAACGCTCCAAGACAGTAGCTGCTGAAAACTGTATAACAGAGTGCCCACATTTCAGGAGATATCACACACTGTACAAGGTGTATCATTCATTCATGATTAAACACAGATGCACTCAACCACCAGTTAGTGTTGTTGTGTTCTCAGCTTGGTGTGATGACAACAGGAATGCCTCCTGCTTAATATTCAAAATGCTAGGGTCAAATGTGACTACAAGAAATGAGAAACATCTAGATCTGCTGAAAACAGCAGCTACAGTAATTGCTAGCTACATTAAAGACTGAAGGATGACATAATAAAGATTCCATGCACAAAAGAGCTCTGGCAAAAAGTCTTTACACTGGGCGCCTACAATATCAAGGCTAAACCATTGTAATGTGATTTATTCCTATTGCGTTTAGTTTTTTTAATATGAGGTTATATTTATTTTATTCCAACTGTTAAATAATCTTATTTTTTGGCCAAGTTTTAGCATGATTTGCTTTTCACAGCTGTTTTGCAATATTTAAAACAGACATTCTATATTTAGGACAACATTCACATTATGAAAAAAATAAATACAGTAAAGAGACACTACATACATTGAAGATAAACATTTATATCAGGTCATTGTACATACACATACAGTGGTTCTTTATATTGCAACCAACATTAATTCATTTTCAGTTAGGCGCGGTGTAGAAGTCTCTACTTCCATTTGAAAGGAAGGGGGGAGGGGGCAAGGAGAGTCAGCACTACAGTATGTTTTAGTGCTCCGTAACAAGGTCACCCGTATTTTAAATATTTTAATAACCAGAACTCCTCTTGTGACAAACAGAGCAAGTCAGACAGTAAATTCAGCAACATGACAGCCAGATCACCATCTCCATTCAGAGATTTGCAGATCCATAATTCTTTATCAAGCATGCATAATTTATCAAATATAAAGCAGAAGTTTTAACATCTTCAACACTGTACAAACTAGAAATGTTATAGCAAGGCAGCAAAATCATTCATGCTGTATTACTTGAGAGTATAAAGAATGATTTACAGAAGCTAAATACTTAGCTCTACTACAACCACCACCACATCCCTACACTTGTGGGTTATCCTGATAAAAGTGTTCCCTACTAACCACCAGGGTTCCTTCCACCACATCACTACTGTTTATTTAAAAAACACAAGGATCAGTGAAAGGAAGTGACAGGGTCACTTTAATGGCCACAGAACGCCGCATTTATACAAAAGGTGCAGTTACACATTTAAGCACAATCCTAACCATTTTACTATAATTCAAGCCCAATACACAAGAGCTCCAAGTAAGCACCAGGCCAGTTATTAGCCGCCACAAAGGCATCTAACTGACTCCTGCATAAATCCTTATAAAACTGGTTCTCAATACTCAGTTCTTGACCTATCTTAGGGATACCACGATTTAAGTCTTTAGTCCAACACACTGGAGACATGGCAGGGCTCAAGATGCCTGCAGAGGCTTCTAATGCTTTGTGTGTAAAATAAAAAGCAAGCAGAGAAATGAGACTATTCATTTTCAATACTATTTTCAAGAGAGGATTCTAGTATATGGAATGTATTCTATTCTAAGTATTGAAAAGAGCAAACTCTTTAAAATCTATGTATGCAAGTCCAAGAGCCCAGGTACATGTGGCAGGGGTATCCTCACCAGTGTTTTCGCTGGGCAGGGGTACCAGGCAAGGTTGCCCATTGTCTCCTCTTCTCTTCAAACTAGCTATTGAACCTCTAGCAAGATATTTTTGAGATCTAAAAATTTATGAGGGAGTGGAGATAGGGGGTAAACAAATTAGTTTGGGGATGTTTGCAGATGATATAATGCTCTTTCTTCAGAATCCGGTCAGAGATCTACATAAAATCATCCAACATATACAATTTTTTTGGTGCCTTCTCAGGAATTAAAATTAATTAAACGAAAAGTGAATTGTTGGGCCTTTCCCCGATCCCATCTAGGGAACTATTGGTCTGTGCAGAGTCCTTGGGTCTTAAGCTACCGAAATCATACCTCATTTACTTGGTATTTAAAAAAACACGCTCTACTCCAGATATGTACAATTTAAATTACTCCCCACTTATTACTAAAATTCTGGATGAGTTGAAGCGGTGGAAAACTCTACCTCTATCATTGATGGGACGCTG
The DNA here is from genome assembly GCF_032062135.1 of Pyxicephalus adspersus. Lineage (NCBI taxonomy): Eukaryota > Metazoa > Chordata > Amphibia > Anura > Pyxicephalidae > Pyxicephalus > Pyxicephalus adspersus. The sequence continues at coordinate 70,176,053 of NC_092859.1, forward strand.
CCATCTTATCAAGATGATCAGCTTTGCGAGACTACTGTATCCTATGCAGACATTGCCTTTTTTGCTACGTCATACTGACATTCAGAAACTCTACTTGGCTTTCACCTCGTTTATTAAGTTATTTAGGTGCCATATAGTGCCAACTATTGCTACCCATCTGCGCTCTACACCTTACTTTTCTCAAGGTCTTGCATACAAGGCATTTGAAATATGGGATGAGAGGGGCCTTAGATGTCTAGGACAAATGTTGGATGATTCTTATAAACTTCTTCCATTTGACACGCTTCGACTCATATTCGCACTGCCAGCACATCACTTTATATATTATTTACAGGTTAAAACCACCTTTTTTGGGTCCGTCGCCTTTTGCTCCAACCTATCATTACCACCAGTAGCCACACTTCTTTTGGGTGGAGCCTCTGCTAAACACTTCATATCTCTGCTTTATCCTTGCTTAATGGAAAGTACTGTTCCCACCCGTTTTACAGTCCTTTGTATTGAAATGGGTTTATTATTTGGACCTTTCCCCCACAGATACTCTGGATCTTTTGGAGACTAGTTTGGAGCGTGTGCGCAAGATAATGATTAGTGAACACTGGAGAGAAGTTCAATTTAAAAATATCCATAGAGCATAATATGCTTTTGATGTACCTGTCAAACCTGGTGCGCTTGCCTCCAGGCTTACTGCATGTCCTAAGTGTGCCTATAACAGAGCACCATTAGAGCATGCTCTTTGGAACTGCCCTGTTATTTCCCAATTCTGGAAAAAGGTCTTTGACTTTATGCAAATAATCACAGGGCAGTCTAGACCACCACATTTGGCCCTCTTCCACAATACCACCCCCTCAATATGACACAAACACAATCTCCAATTTCTAAATTTGAGCATCTCTGTCTTTTAGCAGCCAAGAAATGTATACCGAAACAATGGATAGAACCCCTTCCCCCCACTACCTCGCAATTTTTACAATATATCCAAGGTATAATGATTATAGATAAAACTAAAGCCACTCAGCATACCCATCCACAAAAGTTTTTTGACATGTGGATGAACTATTTACGGCACACTTTGTCACCCACCCAACTTAACGATATTATTGAGCTTTTTCGACATACGGTCTGGTATAATACCAGGAACCTTCACCCATCTTAATATTTCACTGGTTATGGGTGATTAGTAAGGTGTTGGTGAGATATGAGTGAATTAAGATCTGTGAATGCTGTATGTATCTCCTATTTGGAAACCTGTGTATGTTTTGCTAGGGCGCTTGGAAATGTTGAATAAGGGTGTTCGATTGTTTCTTGGACCTCTTGAGCAAGAGTTCAGCAACTGATTTCTGGCAATACTCATTTGTTATGTTTTGTTATTAGTTATGTACTGTTAATTTTGTTGGTTTTACTTTTTTGTATTGAAAATGGTGTAGGAGAAATATCTGTTTGATACAATGTTGTTTATATTCTATGAATATTTGTATTTTTCTGTCTGCCAATAAAGAAATATTAAAAAAAAGAAAAAAAAAAAAAAGAAAAGTGAAAAGGTAAAGCTAGAGTTCAGCTTTATGAATCATTGGTCAATTCCTCCATATGAATACAAGACTTTGCCCCAATGCTTGGGAGTGCTCGGTATTTGTTGTATCATAACATGAGAGAACTTCCAGTTTCACAGACATGTGGCCACTAAAATGTGAATATTTTTTAAGTTAGACCTGTCTTACTACACTAAGTTAACTAATAATGCTCCAGTTTACAAAAATTCTGACTTGCTTTGTATAGCTACTGTCACACATGCCAAACAACTCCAGCTATACATATCCAAAAGATATAAAATAGTACAGTTGTCCTTCCAGTGCTACAACAGGATTGGCAGCTCTCATTTAATAAATGACCTTCATTTGTCCTCCCTCTTCTCTCCTGAAATATTGCAATGTGTGTGGTCAAAGCATTAATTGTAATTGAAAAATGTTTATATTTTAACCTATGTTTCTTACACTTATATAATAAATGAACAGTGTTATTTATGTCTATATTATACACAAAAAATGTACACCCAACATTTAAAGAATGTCTAGTTTGTTCCCAAAAAAGTAATGTATGTATTGGCCAAATAAATAGGTTCATAGGGGGGAAAAAATTGCCCCATCATTGGTCCATTAAGGTTATAAAAGTCAAGAGACGAAAGCTGAAGTGGTAAATAACTTATGTGGTGCACTCGGCTCTCATATTTCTGCACAAAGTAAGTGATACAACAAGGGTAACATATCACACAAACAGAACCTATTCAGTGGAAGGGACATACAGATGATTAATGTCATTCAATTAGTTAGGGTGTACTTCCACCTATTCGTTCCCCACTTTATTAGCTGTGCGTATAACACCAATTATATAACGTTAAAATAACAGTCCATTAACAGCTTCATTATAATAATCCTTCTATGGCCAGGTGGTTTATATTCTCTGCTATGCCATTAATGTTTATACATAATTCCCTGGTTCTCTACTTTGATACTGAAGGATATAATAAAATTTGATTTGAACAATAAGTCAACATGTCAAATGAAGATGGATAGAATATTTTGTTGTAAAAGCTGATTCAAAAGGATTTAATGCATACTTTCTTTTGCTAAAGGTCTGTATGTGGGAAGCAGGGAAGGCATGCTACGCAGGGTTCTCCCCAGGCCCTTTTAGCTGGGCGTACCACCCGGCACTTTTCAGCACCCCACCCGGCTGGTTTTGGGTGGTTACTAAAGAGTTTGGTCACAATACACGGGCTGCCACCCACCTACAATTTCTTCCCACCCGGCTTAAAAAAAATTCTGGGTTGAGCACTGCTACGGCTACAGGGCCACAGTGGAAGGGTGAAAACAATAAACTGCCACAAGGGTGCAACAGAGGAAATATGTCCAAAAGAAGAGTGTGGTATATATAATGGCACGTACTTTGTGCATAAGGCAGGAAAGGAGTCCATACGATGACAGACAAGTGCAGAGTGTATGATTATTGCCACTTTGTGCATGAAAGAATGGTACAAAATGCAGAAGTCTGCAGCATATGACAGCAGGTACAATGTGCAGATAATGGAATGCAAGCGGTATTATAGGCAATGTGTGCAGCACACATGTACTAGGAGCGTGGAAATAAAACAGCAGGTATTGTGTGGAAGAAGAGGAGTATCAGAGTGTATATGTCTTATTGACAAAAAATAAAATTTCACACATCCACACATCATTTATAAGATCAGAAACCAAATTGACGCATGCAATCACCAAATCCAAAAATATCAATGTCTACTTTATGACCGTTATTGATATCTTAACAATGGGTAAGTCTCTTCAACTTTTAGCCCACCCAATTTCTTTGTACTGCATGTCAAGTCCTGAACACTTCTCAAAGGACTGTACAGGGTTATAGCTTCAGGACAAGTATTGTCATTTGATTTACAACATGGTAGCTGGCTGGTTGCCAACCATATTGATTATTCCACAAAAGGGTCTGTACATGCAATTATTCATTATTGCTAACCATACTGCTCATACTTGTAGATAGATTTTTAAAACACAAGCACACCAGCTAAAAAGGTAAAATACAGGAAGGTGATTTTTTTTTTTTTACCGGATGCCATGCCAATCAGAGAAACAGCAGGTCTGGATTCCTCTTATGTCTCACTTCTGGAGCCATGACCTAGATAAAATGTCCTGCTGCTATCTAGACACATTTACAAAGCTGCACTGAGAAGAGGAATCAATGTTTCATGTTGGCCAACATATTGTGACGTTTAGTCAATAACCAGGAAGTTAGAACCAGAAGAAGAGAGTTAGATGGCATCAAAGAAATATGTATAACAGCAAACCTTTTCAATCACACCAGGTTAAGGACATCCAAAGAAAAACTTGATGTTTCCGTGCTCCAAAAGTGGAAAATCAATAGAGCTAAAGTAAGTTTAATTTGCAACATAACTATTAACCCCCCTGGCGTTCTAATTCTGTCCGTTTTTTTTTTTTTTTGCGCAAAAAGTGTTACATTGTTTTGCATGGAAATTTATTTTAGATTGTAGGTCTATAATTCTTAGGCATAACTCACCGAAATATATCCAATAGTTAATAAATTTATTAATAAAACTTTAAATAAAAATCTGTTAAAACAAGGGTGCATAAAAATACAGAAACATGTAATTTAACTGTACAGTAGCATGTACAGTTGACAACTGTGCTATACCTTCATGGTGTGTTGTATTGCCATGTAAAATGCACCACAATCCACTGTCCATTGTGGTAATAAAACATATTTATTACCTCACTTTACTGCAGAGTAATACTGTAAACAGTATGTTAAATGTGCAAACAGTGTGCATGTTGATCTTGTTCAATTATGTTATTTTTACGCTGTGTTTAATTTTCGGTTAGTATGTTCTAGTTTTAACTTGCAAAAAGTATCTGAAATATATTTACCAACCAAGATAGAAAAAAAAGTTTCCATTTAAAAAGTAATTACAAAACACAGCAGAAATGTAAATGATACTAAAGTAGAACTACAGTCAAAAATAAAAAAACAAAGCTCTGTCTAATGCTAAACCTTGCCACCAATGCCTAAATTAGTTACAGCTTAAATTAGTTACAGCTTAGGTGCCAGAGGTCCAGTCCTTGGATAATGCCAATACAAAAATGATGCTATCCTAAAAAAAACAGCTGATGGAATTTTTGGGGGAAATATTAAGATCTCTGAGAAAGGTTAACAATCTTGTGTTAGACTTGCATGCACTTAAAGTGGAACTCCAGACCAGTTATTTCCTTTGGTCTTCTAAATGTGCTCCAGTGCATGTGTAGGTTTTTAAAGAATGGTCACTACAAGGATTCAAAGGGCCAGGAAAACATGACAATACTAGAGATATAATATAATGTTATCTCTACACTGAAGAAAAAAAGAAGAGAAGAATATATCAGTGTGAGGGCAGCAGGGATGGACAGCTCAGGCTTTGCTGTAAGGGGGAACATGAGGCAAGCGTGCCATCTTATGCAAGTGTGCATGGTATACTCATACATAGTGTACATTACACTTCTCTTTATGGCCAAGTACACTGTGCATGAAAAGAATCAGATTTTCTTGTAAATCCCGTGTTTTGAAGAATGTTTGTTAGCAAACACTACACACGAAACTATCACAGGCATGGGCAAACTACGGCCCAATAGGGACGTTTCTCCGGGCCCTGGCCCCCGGATCTGAGCCTGTGATGGGAGAGTGGTGGGCTGTGTCCCTGCACACGACCTGCCCACTCTCATGATGGCATAACCCCACCCACTCTCCCATTGGCCCGGCACCCCTGTCAAATGTTTTTTTAGATTATGGCCCCCCCCGAGTCAAAAAGTTTGCCCAACCCTGCACTATCATATCAGATGTAATTATGATAAAGCTGGAAAAAGGCTACATTGACTGAATTTGTTATCCCAGAAGCCTTCACTACAATTTCTTGTGTTTGGGGACAATTTAACAGGGCAGCATAAATTAGATGGACTAGCTTTAAAAATAGTGTATATTTATTGCAGGGTTTACTGCTCCTGTCTACAATTAGGTGCCCAGAAGCAAAAAGTTTTGTTTTTTGCAGGAGTATATAGGTATATTAGTTTTCAATATTTTTTACTGATTTTACAAAAACCCACCACCCCTCTTGACCTGGTCCCAAACTTGTAAGGAATGGGCAAGCATGGGGTTGGAAAGATGTCTCTGCCTGGAGGATGGAATCCACAGTACATTTTCCATTGCCAGCTGTGTGAGCCCTTGCTCTTCCATATGAACCCACAAAGGTGGTCTAACCTTTACATGCTATGCTGTTAACAGAGCAATCTGGGCTGCTACATTGTCGGAGTGTAGCTGTGGTACCGCTAGCCCTCCTCTAGACTTTTGGCGATATAGGACTTGTTTGGAGATTCACAGTCTTTTGGAACCCCAGATAAATGATAGCAACTTTTGCTGTAAAGTAAGCAGCACATTGCGGGGGATCTTTACCGAGAAATTTGGGCAACCATGTCATTTTAATAGGACATCAGGTTAGGCAGGGACACTAGCAGGTTAGATACACATAACAGGACGTCGTCTGCGAAGTGACCAAGTTTATGGTGATAGTCACATACCTTCACTCCGCTAATATCTTGGTGATTTTGTATGGCTATCGCCATTGGCTCCATCACTAGAGCAAATAACAGCTCTAGGCTCTTCTAAACTTTCCTTCATGGAGGCTGGTAATTCATGCAAGGATATTTAGGAGAGGAACTAGTCCATAGCCTTCCTGTCAAAAACTTGTGGTGACTGGTATAGGGAACGCAACCTACCATGAAACGCTTTTAGGATATGCTCTGGGTTACTAGTAAGGCCCACCTTGCTAACCATCAGGCGATATGGGGTAAAGCGTCTGTTAGGGTACTTAAGTCTGTTTGCCAAGAGAGTGTGAGATGTGTTACCGTATGTATAATATTTATTTTTTGTCCATCTCAATTGCTTCTCAGCAATAGTAGTTGTACATAGATTCAATTGTGTCCTGACTAAGTCTAGGCGCTGTCCCAATTCTCAGCTGGGCGAGGCAGCAATTTGATACGCAAGGACGTATATTCTTGTTCTAGTTGTTTAAGCTGCGCGGAGCGTTGTTTTTTTAGGTTGGGATGCTGTTTGAATTAAGGAGCCTCTAATAACGGCCTTGTGAGCCGCCTATAACACTGCTGCAGGGTTTGAGACTTTTTATTTAGCCTAAAATTTTTAGTCACAGCAGTATTTTTATTCCCATCTAGAACAAAGAAAGTTTTAACTTTTAACTTAACTTATTAAAGATACAAGCTTTCAGGATGTTCAGTACATCTCTCCTTGCATCTATAATTTATAATAGGTTAGCCAATAAAGGGCATCACTTAAACTACAATACCTTCTGTATAAATTGATGACTAACACTGTACAATACACAGTTATATCTAGAAAATACAAAGTAGATGTCTTTATTATTAAGTGCTGCACTTGGGCAGCTATAACAATGCCTTTTTAACATTTGTTGTATCGTATTTAAAGAGCAGAAAAGGGGAGATGCCATTTTTGTGATTTCTGATTAAGTTGCATGTTACAAGCTTTATTGATTAGCAAGATGAGAACCTTGAGTCCTTAAAATTGAAATAAATCTAATCCTAAGTGATAAAGTCAACGGGTGCCACTGTTTATCTCTTCTAAAAATGTCATGACAAAAGCATGGGACGGCTATCGCTGACTTGGACATCAGCATGCTTGTTGCAGGTAAGCAACTCAGAAAATGTTAAAGCCTGAGGTAGCCAATCAAACTGCATTTTCAGAGATCAGCAACAGTGGCCTCTGAGGTTTCATTTAAAGTGGACCTATCACCCAAATTTTTACTTTACATAAAAGGGCAGACAACAACCCTTTTTATTTGCAACTCATAAAAAAATACTTTGCAGTTTCCCCACGACTGTTTGGAGAGAGCAATTTAATACATCACATCTCTTGTGAAAAATATTTTTTTGTTTGCATAAAGTAGAGCAGGGTTAGGTCTCTTGTTTGTGCCTCACAGAGAAGGGGGGCGGGAGGGGTGTCTTTGACTTGAAAGATTTAAAGCATACCTAAACTCAGAAATGTTTACTTTAAATAAAAGGGGTTATCTACCCTTTTATGTAAAGTAAAAAGTCTGTTTGTTTGTGCAGCACCGCCCCACTAATTCTGAATGAATGGGAGTGCAGAGCCTCCCGGGATACCTACGTCACGCATCCGCCCAGAAGGGACCCTTTTATCAATAGGGTAATGAATTGCCAATCTCGCGCATGCGCAGTGAGACTGTCAAGTTTTTTCCCAAACTATGTCACCCAATCTCACTCCTGCACAGTGCGAGTCCGGGTGATGAGGAAGAAGAATGCGGGGGAAGAAAAGATGGTGGCCCTGGCGCTCCCTTCTGCGACAGACAAAGACAGATACCAGGGCAACGTGGGATTCGATGGAAGAAACCTCTCGACGGACAGATTGATCTGTGGGATTGAAGGTAAATATGAGTTTATTGTTTTGGGTGTGTTTGGGTTTACTTCCGCTTTAAAGACTGGCTAATTTTCTCTATAAACACATTCTATTAGCAGGTGAAACGTGACTAAAAACATTACTGACCCTAAATAATTCCACTCAGTGATAAAATAAAAACAAACAAATCATTTTTTGTTTGCAATGCAATGTAATGCAAATAAAATGAAAGTCTGAAGTACCAGTCTAGATGAAGACTCCTCCACATTAACATTGTCACTTTGTATACTGAATTTTGGTTTAATCATCAGCAATATATTATTGCACGTGTTGCCATTGTAATGCATTTTACATGTGTTCTTGCACTAGGTCAGCATTTATACCAAACTGGACCCCAAATACACCATCATTGTCCCTATGAATTGTGTTGGGAGCATATAAAAATGAATGAATTGCCTCAATGGATCACAAAGCCATAGTGGGAACTAAGTCTAACGCAGAACATGCTCAAAAGTACATGTAGATAAAAGTAATATCCATATAGACCAATTACACTATACGTTGCAGAGTATATATACATCATTTCTATGGAGATAAATGTCCATAGGCAAAACTATTCTTTGTGAAACTATCTAGAAAAATCTAAGCAACCCTGTTGGCTTTTTTATAATCTTAAACATGTTGCTCTTTTTTTACTTGGGTTATGTTCCCACAGCAGTAGCATTCACATGCACTGGAAACAGGGGTTATATAAAGAGTGATGGGGTTAGGTGACAAGGGAAAAGTCCAAAATCTGTAATTGCACCCCACCCATAACTGCACATTTGCATAGTACAGAGAACTATCCTAAAAAAAAATATTTTTTGTGGGTTATTCCACAAACAAGTGGGGTCTGTAACTGAATCGCTATTCTTTTACAAAAACCCAACATGAGTTCTAATCTTCTGGCACCCTGTTAAAAATTACGATTACCTTTTATGCTCTGCATGCACTTAGAGAATGTTAAATCAAAGCTGGAGAATCAGGGGGTTGGTGAGATCTAAGGAGTGCATTTAATATTTAGGTTTAAATAAAAAAAAAAATTAAAGTGTAGAGCCAACATATTTGTCCATATTCTTAACAAGAGTGCAACAAAAATGGACAACACTATTGTTGCATTGAAAGTTAGTAGGTCATCATCTTACATGTGATCAGCAATGAGAATGCTAGGTAATAACACTGACAGGGAACAAAAAAAAAATCAATTACTTCCTCTCAAGTGTAAAAAATATTGTATATGTATGCGATTATACACACACACACCATCAGTATCTGTGCAGATTGGGATTTCTCTGTAATATTAATCATATATAGCAACTAAAACAAAAATCAGAAACCAATCTGTCCAGAGCAGCAACCAGTACCCATAACATTTTCATATAAAATATCTGCCATTAAAAACAATAGGGAAATAGAAGCAGTCAGTTACACAATCAGATTTTGATCCAGAAGAATAATAAAAAACATACTACCATCCGTGTGAATTGACTATCAGACTGTATATAATTGAAAGGGATTGTTTTGGTAGACCATTATACCACACAATGACTGTGTATGGTGCCAGATATGGGCACCATCTGTCATTTTTTAACTCGATTTACTATCTGCCTCTTGAGATTTATCCATTTATGCCCCCATATTAACCCATTAAGCAATGCTATTTGAAATATCTTGCCACACGGACAAAAGACTAATTAAGGTAACCAGTATGGATCAAAAACAAAAGCACACAAGCCCTAAAGCCCAATTACACCTGAAATTGAACAAGGGAAATTTGAACAGAAATAGTGCTGATTAGTGAATGCAGTGCAAAGAAGCAATGTGGTGGAGAGAATACCCATCACTGAGAGAACAGATGCACAAGAGTTTTCTTATTTTGTAAAGTTCATTTCCAAAGCCAATACGGATAACCCTAACCACTCCGATTGCTTTGTGAAATTAAAATTGCTCACCTCTGGCTTTAGTGGGGCTTAAAATAAAAATCACTTAGTGATCTTCTAATTCAATCCAGTCAATAATAAAACAGAACTAAATATCTAAAGTTCTCTAATACAGGTTTGTCCAAATTTCAAGTGCAAACTAAATTACAGTATATTTAAACCCTGGCATAAACTTAAGTAAAGCACTATTTATCATAAACAATTGCTGTTCTGTATTTTAGCATTTTATTACACATCTCAGTTGGATCTCCCACAAGCTCTGTAAACCCCCCTAGCGTTCTAATTCTGTCCGTATTTTCACGCAAAAAGCATTTTTTGCATGGAAATTTATTGCAGGCCTATAATTCTTAGGCATAACTCACCAAAATATTTCCAATATTTAATAAATTTAATAATAAACTTTAAATAAAAAAAACACAAAAATCTGTTAAAAAAATAAAAAGTAGTGAAACATGTACTATAACTGTACAGTAGCATGTATAATATATATTTATATATATTATATAAAGATTTCTTTGTATTGGACTCAATACAGCCATTTTGTATTGAATCCAATCCAAAATTTTTGAATTACCTGCAGCTCCTCCAACCTGCACCGACGTCACCGGGAAACACCATCTGCTTGTAAACGTGCATTGGAATGAATGGCACCAAACCAAAAATGGTTACATGAGTTAAGGTACGTTAATGTACCGACACACGTGTGTATGGGGATTAAATGTAAAGATTTAAAAAAAGTAATGATCTCAAAAATACACACACACACACACACACCGCAGTCTGAATGCAGTGGAAAAATTAAAAAAAATGTTTTTACAACACAATGATGAGGACTTTTTAACCGTAATCGTTAGAAGCGGTTACTTATGTGCCCCTATACATTTGGGCAGAGATTTGGCCACACCGGTAATTAAAGCATCTAAAACACAATCCAAGCCCAGAGTGAGCAGGGGACAAAGAACAGATGTAGGATGTTACACCAGGGTGGTGCTGGAGCAAAGATCAGCAGGAGGGCTACACAGCTGTCACACAATGAGATGTCTATTTACCAAGATCAGGGAATATTGGCCTTGCAGCAGGTTACAGTTCTCCTGCTGCTCCATCACATTTCTGTCAAAACAAATCAATGTGCTTACCAAAATTAGCACTATAATTCTGCAAGTTCAACCTACCCAGCTGACTTCCCGCAAAATCTAAAACAAAAAAAACAAAAAAAAGAAAGAAACACCTTCAATGCAGACAGTCCATATTTTTACAATTGATGCTCGGAAAAATGAATGCAGAACATATATGTATAAATGACGAAAGTATAAGGGTTTGACATTTTGGACATCTTTGTACGAACATGCAGAATTCACTACAGCTTGTACAGATGTCAAATAGTAAATATATTTGGGTAATGAATGAGGATTTTATAACCCTACTACATAAAAGATCAGTTTGTTTATCAAATCTCTGCAAACACTGGATACTGGATAAACAATATTTACACAAGATAAGCAAATGCAGATACAGGGAAGAGTGGAATTGGTAAATACACAACTATATAACAAATATAGCTTTCATAAACATTATCAAACCAAAACAAAAGCTACAAATTTCAACTCTCAGAGGGCTGATAGATCAGAAATTAGGCTACAATTCTAACTTGTAACAGTAATAAAGCACAATGGATCTAGGTATTTGTATCTTTATAAGCAAAGCTAGGAACACACACAGTAAACATTTTCTGACCCACATGGTTATGATGATCTCATGCAAAAATATAGCGTGTACAGCAGTCTCCTGTGGTGGATCACTAAACAACCAACTGGGGACAACCTCGGTCATTTTGTAGGTGGGAGGAAGCAGTAAGGTGCCTCCTGCTCATTCTCTCCTCTCTCTAGAGATGAGCAGTGTTGTGTGTTAAATGCTTATTTGTTCTACTTTCACTGAAACCGATAATGAAGGATCATTTCCAGGAACAGAAGTTCAACATGTGTACACCGCCTAACATTGCAGAATCATCAGAACTACCAAGTGAAGATGAAGGTGCCATAGCAGGTGAATTATCACCAAAGGGCGGGTGTTGTTTGGTGGTGGTAATCCCAGCAGAACGCTTGCATGGGCACACCTAGTTGTAGTAACAGTTAACTGGAATTCTTCTACACTGTTAAAGACTTCCCACAACTTATTCAAGTAGCTTCCTCATTTTTCAGGGTCAGGAACATACCGCAGCATTTACAAACCGAGGGTACTCGAGGGTCAAGTTCTACAAACATTTTTAATATTTTCCTCCAAAGGACAGAGATAAATGAAAAAAAGGGTCACAAAGTCTGAAAATTACTGCATGAATCCTAAAATCTGGCCTGTATGTGGCTCTTAAAGCAGAACTAAACTCACCTTTGCATGCACAGCTTTTAAAGATTGCACAGACAGGTAAGTTTGTTTTATTGCAGAAGTACATAGTTTGTCCTAACTGCTCCCAGTTTTTGTTTTCAGTCTAGTTCCCTCTTTACTGAACTGAAAGTGTAACTAAAGGACCATTTTTACAAAATGATTGATCAGGCAAGTCATTATTGTAGAATGTAACAGGAGATGTCACTTCTGCAATAATATTAATAATAATAATGTGTCTTACCTGCCTGATCTCTCCGGATTCTGGCCACAAAGCCAAACATGCGCAGCTTCACCTTTGATCGCCAGGGACATCCACCAATCCCGGCTTCCCTTGCATGTTCTGGGAATTATTAGACTCCCATGCAGGCACGTCACTACAATGAGACACTCCATGCATTGTCTTTTGTCAGTCGCCTCCTGATCCACTTCCATAGACTTTAACGCTTTCTGATTGCCAACCAGTTTTCAAGCATTTGTAAGTAAAAATAAAGGGTTTCCACTTCCTAAGCTCCTCAATTGTCTGTGCAAGACAAACACGGTGACCTAAAACTTCCTTTAATTTGGTAAGTACATCAGGGAATGGTAATCAGCAAATCACCCATCCATCCAAACATACCCCATGAGTCCTGATCACTATTTCATCCAGATTAAAAATCACAAAATCATTAACGTCACTGGAGCAATATTATCCCATTGGGCCATCAATTTCTGAGATATCCTATGTCTGCAGAACAGGAAGTGAAAGGAAATCGCCACAATGGCACACACATTTACAAAAATATACCCAGACAAGGGTTTAAAGCCTGACTTCTCTATTCAACATACATACACCTTGAAAAAAAACACCACATACAAGAATGTGCAGTAACATACTAAAAAGTTTGTTGTTGTTTATGTGATACGGCTGATGGTGTGAATGGCTAAAGTATGATCCGGACATTTATTTCTAAGGCAGCCATTGAAATGGCGAAGACACCCTCTGATCATTACAGAACTAGTCCAGTGCCATGGCACAGGTATACCCTGACCTGGATCAATGTGACCCTCATGCATACATTGGAAGTGCATGGCCTCCATCCTACCAGGATGTCAGTGTGATGGAAGGGGGCAGGACGCATAAACCATGGCAGTGCCCCATGTATGTGCCAGGCTGACCTGTGCCCTGATCCCAGCAGTGCCTGGCAGTAAGAAGCACACAGCAGCGCTCCCCAGCTGACAGTATGGAGGCACAGGGCAGCCATGCCTGCCAGGTGATGCCCTCACCCCCTGCTCTTCTGTTCCCTGGGATGGCAGGGGGGTATTATCTGCACCGGGCCAGTATCAGACAAAAGAAGAGCGAATCCCTTTCCATCACTCCTCCTCCCCCCATCTCTCTCCTCCTATTGCACACCATTCTTCCTTCCTCACCTCCGGTCCCATCCGAGTTCTCGTTCAGGCTGCCCGAGGAGTCGTGGTGAGTGCCCACACACCCTCCCATGGGTGCCGGCGGGGGCAGCCTCTGCCGTTTTAGCTCTTTGCCTTCACAGGGCGGGCGCGCTCACGCTGCGCGGCACCAAGCGCGGGGACGAGGAAAAGGAAAGAAGAGCACGGGAGCGCGGAACAGACGTCACAGCTCTCCACCCCCAAGATATTAGACATGGTAGCAGGCCCCTCCCCCTGCCATATACTGCTGACGTCACGCGAGGCTCTGGTTTCTTAGTAGTTATTGAGCCTGTCTGTGTTTGTGCTGCCTTCCTATTGGTTGTGTGAGGAGGATGGCTCCCAGCATGTACATCGCTTCTACCACAGAGCATTCCGCTGCCTCAGCTGTATCTGTGGTCAGCCAGTGTTCTGTCACATCCTGCTACCAACCTCACTGTTAGGGCCCTGCGATTCGCCAAGAGCCACTATAGCTACCTGCACTCCAAATACCAGGAAGGTTTGAGATACTGAAACACAAAGGTAAAAGGTAGGGTGCTAAAGTTTGGACATCAGCCATTTTCAGACTCCTGCAAATATCAGCTCAGGTTCCAGGGGCCTCATCCTTATAACCTTTGCTATAGAAGTCTACCCAAGGGGCTCTGGCTTCAGAATCCAATGGGATTATGGAGCAGGTAGCAAAATCTGACAACACTGTAAAAGTATTTCTACTTTCTGCTCATTTAAAAGAGCCCTAAAACCACATTTTGTCATACTTGGTTACCCATCTTCTGTCTTTTGAAACCGTCACTACTTCCCATCACTCCATATCTCCCCATCTATTGTGTGTTACTTCCCCCACCTTCTAGATTGTAAGCTCTTCAGGTCAGGGGCCTCTCCTCCTCCTGTGTCACTGTCTGTATCTGTTGCGGATTTGTAACCCCTATTTAATGTACAGAGCTGCGTAATATGTTGGTGTTAAATAAATGCTGATTATTAATAAAAATACCATAATATTTTATAGGATTTGCTGGGAACCTGTGATAAATGTAGTGGAAAGACCTGTGACCAATCTGGCAGCATGAGGCACATCAGTGATATAATAAAGTATAAAAGCGTATACTACATTGTGAAAAGTGCAAGGCACCACGTATAAGAGCACTACATCCCCAAATTTCCAAAATGTTGTACACCTCAAGTGAGACTTTAACCACCTGGGCGGTTAGCCTGCGCCTGGTTCGGGGTAAGAAAACTTGATACTATCGGTTACCCCGAACCAGGCGCGGGGTAGCTAGAAATATAAACACACGTTACAATGCAATCCGATTGTCATACAACATTGTACGACAATCGGATTACAATTTACATTGTAAAAGTACTTACTGTGTCCCCGCAGCTCCTCCAGAGACGTCTGTCCTCTTCTGTTTTCACCCGGCGTGTGCAGTGACGATCTCCGGGGTTTCCGGGTGACGTTGCTGCAAGCGTCGGTGCGGGCGGGAGGTGGGGAGGGAAATTAAAAATAACTTTGTATTGAACTCAATACAAAAAAGCTGCATTGAGTCCAATTCAAAGAAATCTTTATATAATATATATATAATTGTATTATATATTATATAAGCTACTGTACAGTTACATTGCATTATACACTATTTTTTG
>NC_092859.1:70191909-70440695 GCF_032062135.1 Pyxicephalus adspersus
GTTTTAGAAAAATATATTACTATACAGTATACCGAATTATTGCATTTTCAGTATTTTGTTATTTATTTATGTATTCTTGTTTCAGCTGATTTTTGTGTTTTTTACTTAATATTATTATTAAAGTAATTTATTTTTTTTTTTTTTTACATAATTGTGTTTTTTAAACTTTATTATAGTAAAATTCAGGATATCTACTAGACCCTGTTCGGATATATTTCTGTAAATTACAGGTCTACAATTAGATATAATGGAACATATGTATAATGGAACATATGTAATCACATACGTTTTAACATATGGCCAAGGATATAAAAAATCACAACACAGCTTCACAAATTGACTTTTGGTCCCAAATTTTAGTTGTAGCCCAATGTCGATGACAAAATGTGTCAGTGGGAGCAGTTATGCTTCATCATTTCTATCAGTAGAAGACATAGTGCCTAAAAACGTAGTGTCCCATTATTGGTACCCGTGGAAGACTTGTGCTCTTTAACAGCTCCAAGTTAATGGTGACCCTACCACTGCTCTTGGTTAAAGTGGACCTATCATCACATTTTTTACTTTATATAAAATGGTAGATTACCCTTTTATATCAGTTACAAAAGTTTCTTTAATTTTTTTTTAACCCCTACCCTCTGCAGCCTCCAGGGATTCGTACATCACAGCAGAAGGGCTTGCTTCTACGTTGAAAAAAATGCTAATCTCAAGCATGCATAGTGCAAGATCTTCTGCCTGCATGGTGCAAGATTAGGCAATGTAAGAAAAAGAATCTGGAAGAAGAGGAAGAGAAGCCCGGTTGCCCGTCTGCTCCGGAACAAAAAGCGAAGACGGGACAACGTGGGACCAACTGGACTAGGATCGTAGGGGGATCAACAACTTTCCACCTGTAAAGATGTTTGTCATTTGTTTAGTTAGATCCGCTTTAACCTTCTTTATCTCCCCCACTCCCCCGCCATGAAAAGTTACGGGTTACTTTTTTAACAGTACACTCAGTTTAAGGCAATGTATCTGTATGTAGTTTGCTGGTTGCTACAGGCCTGTCCTTACAGGCTTCCTTCATGCTGCAATACCTGGGTGATCCTTCCACTACCTGCTTTTCTGAAATAAACTAAGCACACAGAGGCAGATCTTTGCTGGCCTTGTCAGTTTTCAACCCTGGGCAGTGAAGGAGATATGGGATTCAAATTGGAGATAAAGGATATAAGAGCCACACCTCCTGCCAGACTACCTTGTGCAGTGGTAACCTATAGAAGCATTATTTGCTCAAGACACACACTGTGACAATTCAGCATACACAGGCAGGGTGTGAAGTTCCCTGTTATGTGTGATGTGATTTGATGCCTGTCCACTGCCACTGACAAGATCATTCTTTGTGCCTCCATGTGACATTGCAAGATGCTTAATCAGCCAGTTACAAAATAGCAGTGACGTGACAGGCTCCTTCGGATTAACTCTGGTGATTAACTCTTCTAAACATCAGCAATCATTGATGCACTCAGAATTTCTAAATAGTTCAAACTAAGTCCAATTACATGTATGCCTCCTCTGTCTATATCCTGAAATGTGAGACAGTGGATGCCGACATGTTTGTAGACTGACAGCCGTCTTTTAGTTTTCCCTATCCAAAGGTGAGAACAATGTGCATCCATGATAAAATAGGAAGATCCTCTTTTCATTTTAACGTTTTGTGTCAGAAAAAACTCTCATATAAACAACACATGTAACTAATGTTCCCACCTGTGGTTTTGCAAGCCTTTTTGAGTGTTTTACTGCTTTAAAATGCTTGCAGAAAAATAGTTTCTTAAACTGAAACTGAACCACTTACAATTGCCTATGCAGTCTTTTTTGAGCGTTTTCAGGCTTTTGAATGTAGTTGTTTTTAGGCATTTGTGAAGCCTGGAAATTGCTCTGAATACCTTGAGATAGGAAATAACCTTCCTTTCACTTTCTGTCATTCACACTTGATGGCCAAAAGGATTGACGGTGCTGTGCTGGCTGAACTTGTGTGATATCGCCTAGAGCTATGAGACATGAACAATTCCAACTACAGGACACCTGGAAAGCTAAAGAATGGGAAAACCTTTTGCCCCGATTTGTTAAAGCTCTCTAAGGCTGGGGAGACTACACTTTCATCAGTGAAGCTGGCTAATCCAGCAAACCTGGAATGGATTTCCTGAAAGTCATTAGCTATTTGAAAGCAAATGTTTTTAATCCTGGACCAGATTCATTCCAGGTTTGCTGGATCACCCATATTCACTGATGAAAGTGTATCCTCTCCAACCTTGGAGAACTTTAACAAATCAGGGCCAAAGACTGACACCTGGAGGCAGGAAAATGGCTAGCGTTAAGTATTACATTTTTATGTTTCAGCAAGAAAAGAGAGTCAGGTGGAAGTGTAGTGTTCTCAAGTGTGAAAAGATGTGGGTTTGGGTGAGGCAGGAAGGGATCCACATGTATGGGTAGTTTAGGAAAGCCAAAAAGACAGCCAGGTGCAAGTAGAGGTTCATATCACTTCCATAGGAATTAGGAGGTGCTGGTAATGGTAATTAAATGCACTTGATTTATTGCTCATCGACAAGTCAGATGAATTATGTAAGAAATCAAAAGAATAGATCCGAGCAGGAATTTTTTTGTGGCAAAACAAATATATTGTAACAATAATTGGTTTTCAACATATGCACATATGTTAATTGGGTTCATACCATTCACATCATGGGATTTCCAACCTTTCACCTAGACAAACCTCAATGAACTGATACATTGTTGTGAAGAAGATGGGGCCAAAATTCCTCCACAACATGTGAGAGACTGAAAAAATCATGCAGACTACATCATGATGTTGTTGCTGGTTCTACAAGCTATTGAATCATGGGTGTTGTTTTTGTGTTTTGGCATGACTGTATCTAAACATTCTGTTATAAAATGTGTCAAGAATTTGGAGACCTTTTAATTATGTGTCAGCCTCTAATGACTACTAGGCTTCTTGTGTTTAACTCCTGAATTGTGGTAGGTGGGTCTTAATGTAGGGAGTAGGTAGAGCTTAGTTTTAGTTAGCCAAATAGGATGAGGAAGACCATTCCAGAGAGTTGGGGCAGCTCTAGAAAAGTCTTGGAGCCGTGCGTATGATGAGGTTATGAGTGAGGAAGTCAGTAGTAGGTCATTGGAGGAGCGAAGAGA
Organism: Pyxicephalus adspersus; assembly: GCF_032062135.1. Classification (NCBI taxonomy): domain Eukaryota; kingdom Metazoa; phylum Chordata; class Amphibia; order Anura; family Pyxicephalidae; genus Pyxicephalus; species Pyxicephalus adspersus. Next base: position 70,195,087 of record NC_092859.1, read on the forward strand.
GCGGCTAGGGGAGTATTTTTTACCAGGTCAGAAAGGTAACTGACAAGAACTGTGGAGGGATTTGAAGGCAAAACACAGGTGCTGGAATTTGAAGGTGAAATGGAAGCCAATGAAGAGAACTACAAAGAGATGCAGCAGAAGAAGAGCGGTGGGAAAGATGGATGAGTCTGGCTGCAGCATTCATGATCGATTGTTGAGGAGAGAGTCGCGTTAGTGGAATACCAGAGAGGTGGAGGTTACAGTAGTCCAGACGAGAGATGATAAGAGCCTGTACAAGGAGTTTGGTGATCTCTGAGGACATGTAGGAGCAGATTTTGGAGATGTTGCCCAGGTGAAAGTGACAGGACCTGGAATTGTTCTGAATATGGGGGGTATATGAGAGGGCAGAATCAAAGGTGATGCCAAGACAACGTGCCTGAGGGTAGGGACGAATACCAGTGTTGTTAACAGTTAAGAATATGTCAGGGGGAGATTTGGAATTTGAAGGGGGGAAGATGATGAGTTCGGCTTTAACCAGATTGAGTTTCAGAAATCTGGCCGACATCTATGATGAGATGGCTGACAGGCAGCATGAGACCTTATCCAGGACTGAGGGAGACAGGTCAGGGGTGGACAATGGTACTTTAAGCCAAAGCAGGATATGAGACTACCGAGAGAAGAGGTGTACAGAGAAAGGAGAACTGGTCCAAGGACTGACCCTTGGGGAACACCAACAGGGAGAAGAGTAGAAGAGGAGAAATTACCATTGAAAGAAACTTGAAAGGAGAGGTCAGACAGATAGGAAGCAAACCAAGAGAGAGCAGTGTCATTGATACCAATGAAGCACATGATTTGTACTAAAAGGGAATCAACAGTGTCAAAAGCAGAGAAAGGTCAAGGAGAAGGAGGAGGGAAAAGTTGCATTGAGACTAAGCTCTGATAAAGTCATCGGCCACTTTAGTAAGGGCTGTTTTGGTGGAATGGGTAGCTTGAAAGCCAGACTGAATAGGGTCAAGGAGAGAGTTGGTGCTTAGGTAACCGGTGAGTATTTTGTAGACAAGGCGCTCAAGAAGTTTGGAAACAAATGGGAGAAGGGAGATAGGATAATAGTTAAAAGGTATGGAGGGGTCTAGTGAGGGTTTCATCAGGATAGAGAGAATAATGGCATGTTTAAAAACTGAAGGGGTAGATACCAGTAGAATGGGAGAGGTTGAATAGTTTGGTAAGGGGGGCTTGCTCCTACTTTCTGCTCATTTAAAAGAGCACTCAAAACCCATTTTTTCAAACTTGCCTACCCATCTTCTTCTGTCTTTTGAAACCATCACTACTTCCCACCACTACATATCCCCCTCCTATTGTGTGTAAATCTCCCAACCTACTAGTTTGTAAGCTCTTCGGGGCAGGTTCCTCTCCTCCTGTGTCACTGTCTGTATTAGTCTGTCATTTGCAACCCCTATTTAATGTACAGCGCTGGACTTCTGCATTGTGCTTCACATCTCACTGCAGATGCGAGCAGCGGCGTGGCCAGGAACCGGGTGGTATTTAAAAGCAGATTACTCAGTAAGTAACAGACTGGCGCCCCGGCATCACAGCGGGACCATCCGATCGCCGCTGGAGCATGGGGCAAAGGTAAGGGGGGCTTCTAACGTTACCCTGAGTGTGACTCGGGATTACCGATTTTTGCATGTAAAAGCCACCCCGAGTCACACTCAGGATTACCGCTAGGGGGGTTAATAATAATATTATTAGATCAGATAGAAGCGGACAGGTAGTAAATGAAGATGATGAGAAAAGAGAGGAGACTTCATCCACAGTAACGGCTGAGGGAGGCCAGTGATGATTTACAGGTGGAATGGGTTGGATATGGTTGGAGTGGCCCGGTGGGCAGAGACATCATGTCTGATTTTGTCAATTTTATCTCTAAAGTAGGGGGCAATGTCTTGGGCAGAGAAGGTAGTTGGGGGAGCAGGTGTGGGGTTTAAGAGGCAGTCAATTGTTGAGAAGAGGCTGCATGGTTTGGAAGCTTGAGAAGAAATGACAGCAGAGAAATAATTTTGCTTGGTGACAGTGAGTACAGAGGTAAAGTGTTGTAGTCTGGCTTTGTAGTCCATGAAGTCAGCGATAAGGCCAGATTTCCTTCACATGCGCTCAACTGCATGAACAGTTTTTTGTAGATGTTTGGTGTGGTTGTTGTGTCGAGGTCGGGGGTTGGCAGGACGGGGGTAGCAGAGAGATTGTGGTTGAACCGAGTGCCAGCTTTATACGGAGATGTGATTTTAGAGAGGATGGGGGTTAGGGATGTGAGGCAGTTTGAGAATAGGTTGTGGTTAAGGTTATGGATATCTCTGACACTGATCCAACAATTGGATACACAGGGATGGAATTTGGCAGGCGGAATGGGAGACATAACATACACAACCAGATGAAGATTGCAAGGGAAAACGATTGGATACACAGGGATGAAATTTGGCAGGCAGAATGGGAGACGTACCATACACAATCAGATGAAGATTGCAGGGGAAAACAATTGCACACACAGGGATGAAATTTGGCAGGCAGAATGGGAGACATACCATACACAATCAGATTAAATTTGCAGGGGAAAACAATTGGATACACAGGGATGAAATTTGGCAGGCAGAATGGGAGACATACCATACACAGTCAGATGAAGATTGCAGGGGAAAACAATTAGATACACATGGATGAAATTTGGCAAGCAGAATGGGAGACGTACCTGTAGAAGGGGAGATAAATGTATTAGTTTCAGGCAGATGAAGAAGGTGAATTCATCAGTGATGATAGTAGAGGAGGATGATGGTGATGTTGATGTTATTCCCTGGATTTATTTCCATCGCAGTTTAAATTTGGCACTTAAGATTTGGGCTTGTGACCAGGGTCCCCACATGACCTTGTCTGTTTAAATAGAAGTGCTTTTTGGCCCTGAATATGGATGTTTTCTTCTAATGGCACTGACCCATGAGTGCCAGAACTGTTAAGAAATGTAAGGATCTGTCCAAAATGTGATATACTGTACTGTGATATACTATATATACTGTATACTGATTTGGCCCTTTGTTATTTTCAATTATTTTTATTTGTTTTGTCAATAACAATACAATAGATAATATTGTAAAAAAATTATAGGACAACACATGTTGTAATATGTAACAATGTCAAATATGAGGGGGTGCTGAGAAGTTCCTGGCTTTGCCCCCTTCCAGATGAAATAGAAAAATGAGTGTGTGGGCATATCTTATCTTAGTATGTAACTGTGTAAATATATCAGGTCTTTGCGATTCTTAAAACTGTTTTTTCTTTTAGTGAGAAGCGGTGATGGCAGAGGCACAAACCCGGCAACTTGCGATGCTGTGCATGAGCTGATTATTGAGGACTGAAGAATATCCGCAAAAAAGATAGCCCAGATACTTGACATCTCACAGGAGCGTGTTGGGTTTGTTATCACCCCACTATCCTAGACATGCGCAAGCTTTCAGCGAAGTGGGTGCCGATATGTTTGAACAGTGACCAGAAGAAGGAACGAGTTTAACCATCCAAAGCCGTTTTGGCCCATTTTGTAGCTACACAGGAAACCAAGAAACGTCAAAGGAATGGCGCCACAACGGGTCCCCACAGTCGAAGAAGTTCTGAGCCCAGAAATTTGCCAAAAAAGTCAAGGTGTCAGTTTTCTGGGACAAAGACGGTATTCTGTTGGTGGACTATCTACCTCAGGGCTCTAGTATCATTGGACAATATTATGCTAACCTCCTGGACCAGCTGAAGGAGGCAATTAAGATGAAACACTGTGCAAACTTGACCAAGGGGAACCTTTTTTTGCAGGACAATGCACCTGCGCACACGTCCAATGTTGTGGCTGCCAAATTGAACACCCTGGGTTTCCAATTGGTCCACCATCCCCTCTACTCACCTGACCTGGCCCCTTCGGAATAATATCTGTTTCAGAGTTTAGAAAGTATACATTCCATAAATATCTGATATTGCCAATCTAAATTATCATTAATTAAAAAGATTTTACATTTAAGAAAAGGGAACAAAAAAGGAAAGTGTGGGGAGGATAAGTTTAGGTTGCAAGTGAGCCGATTGTATAATGCTTTTAGTTTCACACCAGACCTAATGAGGTCAAATGGTCAAACTGGAGCTATCCCAATCTATAGGCTTGTAATAGTCTATCCATGGGGACCATATTCGTTAAAATTTAGTCATGGAATCGGTAAGAATTGCTCTCATTTTTTCATTTGTTAAAAAACAGGTCATTTTATGTTTCACTTGTGGTATTGTTGGATTAGATTTTTTTAGCTAGTACCATTTTTGCATATGTAAACAATTTAATAGTTTGAATTGAGACAAGCAGTTGTGGTCAACTTGAGAAAAAATCTGGCTGGTGTAGAGCTGTGCCCAAAGGTCGTTCATGACTCCCTGTGTCGCACTTACCTCCTGCTCTCCAAACTGCAGACAAATCTCTCCAGCGCATGCGGGCAGTTCTGACTCTGGGCATGCCTCTGATCCCATGCTTTATCAGTTTCACTCAATCCGCCGGCCAATCAGAAAATAGCCTCATAATCCTCCCTGGCTATTTACCTAGCTCACACACTTTACTCAGTGTTCGTATAACGTGTCACCACTGGGCACCAGTGCTCGACACGAGCCTCTAGATATGTTGAGCTATTCTATGTTAAGCTATGTGCTGTACCAGTGTTCCTGTCTGTCTGTGGATATCCCTGAGTCACCTGTGCCTCCTATTGCTTCTGATGTGACCTATGTTCCCTGTGTCCACAGTGACCCCTGTGTCACTGGTGTCTTTCCCCTGGATCACTAGTAATTGACGCCTGGCGTGTGACCTGACCTCTCTTGATGGCTGCTTGCCTCGCCCCCGGCCTTCCTCGATTATCCTTCTGCTTTGTGATTTGGTACCATGTTTTGCCCACCTTGGTGTGCCCCACAAAAAAAAGAACCGGCATGTTTCGCAAGAGACCACTTCTTCAGCGAAAATATCATATATAACATTTTTATATAACCTTAGGCTATATTTTCGACCAGAATGGAATAATCTGTTAGGTAGACATCATACAACAAAAAACAGATTTTCTTCCCAAGGGGCTAGGTATGCCATGTATCTTCAATTGACAGACCATGTATGTCCAAAATCAAAAGATCAGCAACCAAAAATGAAAGAAAGTTCCCACTTTCAGACCAAATCTTCTTACTATCTGAATAGTCCCATATAAGGACCCTTTTGTGTGTGTATACAGATTTTACATTTACAGCACAAAAGCTGATATAAAACTGTCTCTGTCTTAGTTTTACTTTTATAATTGTTTCAGTTTAGGTGATGTCCTTCAGATGTAGCAGCAGTTGCCAAATGTTGGTTATGTTGCAAGGTAGTAATATTATTTTTCTACACCCATCAGAATATCCACCACAATCAGATTCAAGATACAGCTGTCACTTGTCATGGCAGCTTGGATCAAAGTATTCTTCTTTATTCAAAGATTTTTATAGAAAAAGCCGTGTAATATCACTGCTAAAACCAGTTAGCATTTGTGCTCATACAGTATATTACTAACAGTAGAAAACTGTACTGCATCCAACATTTAGTATAAATGGTGGCTGAACTTTCCAAGATTTATTTTAGTGATCTATTTATAACTTCTTTTACAAGCATTCAGACTTTATATTTGATCTTCTGAGTACCTCAAAGTATCTTACCAATGACAGATGTAAAGATATCCATCAGAAATGCTGAACTCTAGCCACAGACTTGCTTGCTGTGCTTACAAAACATTTTGGAGTTGGCAGTGGACCAAATGCTTTAATGCTCTGATCACATACATCATTTCCACAGGGTAGTACTTAGAACGGTTAATAATTGACATAAATCTTCCAAACAAAAAGCATACCTTGGGAGATTAGAGATCAACAGTTAAGTGCAATTGTAAATGATAGAGGTAGTATTTGCAAAATAAGCTTGTGCTTTAGTCATTGTGAGTCCAAATTTTACTTGCAAAATGCTATTTTGGAAATTTGAAATGCTCCAACAAAATTCTTTCTTTATTTTAGACTTTTCCTTAAAGTGGAACCTAAACTCACATTTTCATCTTGGGTTTATGAATGATGTAAATCTAAGTCTGTCTGATCTGTCTGGGTTTACTTTTCACCTGTTTTACTTGCATCTAAACCCCCTAAACCAGCGGTTGCCAACAGGTGGTCCGCGATAATGTTTTGGTGGCCTACAGAAAAATGTGGACATTATTTGAAATTTTAGTTTATAAATATTCTAATAAATTCTTTCATTCTGAATGACAAATTTTGCCTTTAAATTGCACTAAATTTAAAAACTATACTAGAGACGGAAAAACAAGGAAGGTGCAGTGTGACATCAGTGTAGTCTTAAGTTGTATGAGGCAACTGTTGCCGAGCCGTACGCTTCAGTATTGTTTCGACCATTACTACAGTCACCTCGCTCATCCGATACATTTATTTTATTTTTTTATTTCTCAGATGCTCTTTTAGGTAAGTATGACCTTACCTGTGTATTTTCTTTAACTGTTATATTTAATGCCATCAAATAGATTGACTATGATAACTATCATTTTTGTTTGGTCTTAGGCTATGTACACACATGCAATAACTGTCGTTGGAAAGGATCTTTCACGATCCTTTCCAACGACTAATGACTGCACGATGCATGAAAGAGTTCTGTACATACAGCACCTTTCTGGTCTATGGAGAGGGGAGGGGGAGAACAATAAATTGGCGCCCCGCTGCGCTCTCCCCCCTTTCTCACTTCCATTACGATCATTCATCGTCCATCGTCTGTTGATCCGCCAAGATGGACGACGAGCGCTGTACACATGCCAGATTCTCCTCCAAAATCGGCACTGAGCCGATTATCAGATGAGAACCATTGCACTGTGTACCCAGCCTTGGATTCGAATTAAATAAACCCATATTAAGTGAGAAAATGCAAACTATTATAAATTTTGCATTTTATTAGTAATGACAAATGATATTAGTAACAATAGTAATTCTTCACTTAACCGTGAGCTGATCAATGAATCAGAGCCTCCCTAGTCCTTGTCAGGCACCATTAGGAAGATCATTATTTTATTAGGGTGTCGGCACAAAATAGGGTAACATCATGGATGAGGGTGACAATGCAGGGTATGGTGACAATGTAGATTAGAATGACAACACAATTTAGGGTGACAACACAGTTTAGAATGACATACGGGTTAGGGTGACAACGTAGTTTCAGGTGACAACACAGTTTGGTCATATAACGAGCAGTGGAGCAAATTGGAGCAGGATTTTCCCTGGGAAAGTTGAAGCAGAACATAGATGGGGAAATTTGCTATTGCAGTACCCCACTCTCTCCTTTTTCTTTCGTGGGAATCTTCTAGATCAATGTGTTTCAATGGCAGTGATTGATTCCCACAAGGGAATGTATAGGGAGAATGTCAGATTCCCTGTTTTAAAAATAAAGCCCAAAGAGTGATCATTCTAACAGCAGATCTAATGCTTCTCAAATTTAGTTTTGAAGTTAGGTAAATTTTAAAAATATAGAAAAAATTATATGGAAGGCTCATTTAGTTCCCTATTGCTGTAATAAATTACATATTGTGTCATTATTTACCCTAAAAATTCTATTCAACATTTATAACTGACGAATAAATGAAATTATAAAACAACATCTATCTCCTTTTTGTCTCTAAAATACATATTTTTTATTAAGGAATTTTTAGGTAACTATAAGGTAAAGGTACTGTTTGAGGTATTAATATTTTATTGCTACATTTTAATGTGGGGGAGTGAACAGAAAAAGAAGCACTGCTTTCATCAAGCAGTCCTTTTTTGTTTTCCTCCCTCAGCTTCACTTTTAGTTAATATTTGAGTATAGGTTTATAGTAAACATTTCATTTGATCACAATTTAATGTTTTAAACAGTTTTTATGTTGAATTATTAGTAATGCAGTTAATGCTATGTTTATAGTGAAAATACATGTAATAATTACTTTTATTAGCCAGGTGAATGCAAATATACAATGACAACTAAATAACTGTAAGCACATTCCATGAGTTGATGGTTGATATTTTTCTTGCTGAATAATTCACCTTACTGTCAGGGCATGCAGAAATTATTTCTAAAGCAGACTATCTAAAGTCACCAGTCATTAAACATTTAATAATAATCCTATATGAGGAGATAATAAACAAAGTGTAGGAATTGCTGGAGAAGTATGTCAAGTACCAGGCCCAGCCAACCCAGAGCAAATATGACACACAACTACCCATGAAATAAATTTTTTTTAAAGAGCCATAACTTGACAACTTGTTGCCTCCTAAGGTAATCCAAACCAATAGATTTCTTGATTTTATCACTGAATACTTTATTGTAATAATCCAGCTCAACCACCTCAACCAAGCTCCCACTTGACCCCACAGATGAGTTGGGATGGGAGGCGTAAGCACAAAAGATAGCGTAAACATAAAACAGAAAACATCTTATGACGTCAGAGTGCGGAGTATCCATCCCATAGTGGGCTATTTTTGAAGAAGTAAAAAACCTTGATTTTTTAATTTTGTAACTAACATGCTGAAGGGTGCCCTGGTTGGCTCACTCAACCACAAATCATTGGAAAAGGTCTCCAGAAGAAAGGTTTTCGGAAACATACTCCTAGAATGTTCTGAAAGACCCACCACTCTGATATTCAAGCGTTGGAGCTGATTTTCAGATTACTTCTGTAGCAAAGAAAGATGTTGTTGCAGCTGCTTAACATAGATATAAACTAGCTAGACAATGTCCTCCAATTACGTATTGCAAGTCTTGGCCTTAGTCATGTATCTGTTCAAGGCTCATCTAACAGCACTTCTTCAACCTTGGTTGTAGGTGCAGTTGAGAAAGTCTTAATAGCAATCAAGATTTTAGCTACTGTCTGTTGCTTTGCTGATTGATCAACCAGGGGAGAGTCAAGATAAGTCGCAGTCGCAAGCAAGGTAGGACCAGACTTACATGCCCCCAGTTTTTCTGCTGTTACTTTTCCAATTTAGTCCCTTTGTCAGAGCGTTTAAGAAGGGCCTTAGCTCAAGAAACAAAAGAAGCAGAGGGGATGCTAAAAATAAATAATTCTAGCAGCCTAGATCAGTGTATTGAAGTGAAAACGCAGAAGTTTAGAAATATATGCCCACTTCTTAACACACAGTGTCTTCCATTATTCATAAACATTATAAGTTCAACCAGAGAGACCCAATCCTATTCTATGGAACAACAAATAAAATGGACCTTTGAGCATATTTTATGGTATATCATGAGAATGATTGAGAATAACCCTCTTGTTATTTTAGTGGACAATGCTGTTTGATATTGTGTTACATATTGGTTTACTACTGTTTGCATTGTACTCCTTCTGTTGTCAATATTATTTTCAATATGGAAATTATGTAAACACCTGTTATTTATCTGATGTTATTTACCTGTTATTTATCTGATGGACTGTACGAGTACATATGGACTCGTTATATGGAGTTCTGTATGGACTCAAGGGCCAGGATCCATATGTATTTTTGGTATTTCCCCCTCTGGAACTAGACCCCCCTAGCCTACAGTATATTCCTAGATGTTTAAAGCTTTTTTTCAAAGAAGTCCAAAACCTAGTATAACTTGTAAACTTCAGCTAGGTGCGTTAAAATAAAAGAGCTAGAAATACATTTGCCACATTTAAATTGTAGGTGTAGGCAAACATCTAGATGCATAGTTAAAAAAAGCATTTTTAATTTTATTTTATGAAGTTAGCAATACAGCTTGATCAAGGTTGTAGCTACATAGTAAAGGAGCAGCTACTTTCTGATGAGGTCATCTCGTTTCTCTCCTCTTGTTTATTTAGATCCATGGCATTGTGTTATTAATTTTAGCCTGATTGACCACGAATGTAAAAAAATCAAATTAACACTTAAAAATACAAAATAGAAAGTATTTTTAATGACTAAACCACTGGTGTAAATAGACACTTGTATAACTGCCTATATTTACACTGTAAATATTTTGCACTGGGTGCCATGTTAGCTTGTGGACAATGCAACACTATTGCTAAACAGGGTTTATTCCTTCACAATGCCTTTTCAGTGCTATACCAGAACATTTAAGTTCATGCTTGTCTTTATTGGCAAAATGTTTGAATAGAATTTAAATTTAACTTTAAAGTCGATCCTGATGTTTATATTTGCATTTATACTTGAATATTTATTATAGAACCTACATGTTTACACCCTTTAATCCTTTATCTTGATCTTTATTAATGTTTCAAAAAAGTGCATGTTCAGTTAGGATGAAAAAGCAAGGAAAGAAAATTAAAACATTTAAAAGCCCCAAGCACTATATAGTTCAAAAGCAATATATATAATATGTGGGTTATTTCTATGAGATAGGAATACACTCTGTGTGAGGTCTTGTATTGTTCCCCTTCTCTACACTGCATCCATTGCTATTCTTTGTTTCTGTGCTGTTTCCTTTTACAGGTAGTCCCCGAGTTAAGGACATCCAACATATGGACAACTCCTAGATATGAACGGAGATTCCCTGCTCCCTACTGTGCAGGACAAAGGCTTGATAGAGGGGAGGGGGTGGTTTGCATAACTTGCGGAAGAAATCTTTTGCTAAACAGAGCTGAGGTTGCGGGTGATCTTAAGAGCTGAGCTGATCTGTAACATGTTGTAACTCTTTAAAGACCAAGACAAACTCTGCAGTTGTTTCTTTTTACATATCAAAGCACAGCTTGCTTTAGAAGTTAATGAATGTCTAGGCTTTATAAAGTTATGTTTTTTTTTTTTTTTGCTTTCTTTGTGATTTACCCACAGTGAGGATTTAATTTAAGGCTGGGTCTACATAGACGTTTTTTTAAAAACACATGTAAACATTCCTATTGCGTTTATATGCGTTTTTATGCACTTTTATTAGCGTTTTAAAGCTTGCCTTTAAAATGCTGTAAAATGTCTATGCCACGTTTTCCCGCGTTTTTCACGTTTTCCCGCATTTTTAACTAGTTTGCGAAAACTTCCCATTGAAATCAATGGAAGTGTTTACCCGCCTTTTCCCGAGTTTTTGGGCGTTTTCCAGCGTTAACCCAGCGTTTTAATTTTTTAAACATTGCAAGCAAGGGTTAAGATAACTGTCATAAACGTACCTCAAGGAAAAGTCCTGGTGTAGATTAACCCATTGAAATGAGTGGGGATTTCAAACAAGGGCTTCAAAAACCTCAGGTTAAGTGCTGGGGAAACAGTCCGTGTAGACTAAGGCTTATACAGTAACTGACACCATGTTGCCCAATAATATGTTGAGACAAACAGCTGTCCTAATTGCATTTAATAAAATAATGTACTTGTTCGGACTTATTTGCAAATTTTATTTAGGAACAAATCCACATTCACTATCAGTTTGCCTATTTCCTGTTCTGCTTCCATTGCTATTCCTATACTCTGTGTTGCTGCTGATGCTGCCTATTCTTTTAGCAGCTTCCACTGGTATTGTTATCCTCTGTGCTTCTTTTTTTGTTATTAAAATTAACTGTGTTACTTCTCTTTCTATGCTAGCCGAGGAAATTGGTTAGGTATCAAAGCAGGTGAAGGTGAAGCAAGATAAGGACATCTGCAATAATGTTCTAATAATATGTTACTTGATATGTGCTCATCCTCACTCATAATCAGAATGACCTACTGCTAACTGTCTGCCAATTTTTGACATTATTTAAAGTTATTCATGGATGTCCATTTACTTGGTGACATTTTGTACTGACCTAAATCTTTGGGGCTTGATCCAAATATATTCAGTGTCTAGAGATACTAAAGGTTTATGTTTGAGATCTTCTCAGTATATTGACCAGTAGAATTTCTTAGGACAGCATCCATCCAGACGCTGCATTTATTCGTTTTTACTGCAGCAATAAATGCAATGGAACAAATTGCAAATTGCTTTCTACTCATAATGTCCTTAAATGTATGGAAGTTTTAATTAACTTAAAATTTCAGTGTAAGTGCAGATGTAAAAAACCTCCTATAAATATACCGTATTCATGAAATATACTTAAATGTAATTTTAAACAGTATAGCAATCTCTCTTTCTACTAGACATCAGTATATCTCCTGCATATGTGAGCAATGACGCATGGAACACAAGCACTGTGAGCCAATTGAGCTTTATTATTCAGGGTTGTAAACCAACGGCTAATTTTTTTATGATCAGTAGACCTGAAATTCTGAACACCTAAATTTTTTTCACAGACAGACACGAGCACACTCCCCTGGTGATTACCTACTCTTTGGTGACTTCAAGGGGAACATAGGGACCTGCAGTGTGTCAGCATTTTACACCAGAAAATTTCAGTATTACACTATGCAGTCGAAATACTGTGTAAGAATTCTCCAAGAACTCCTAGGTGAATGCACATCTATGCAGCTGCAGTTCAGAAATGTATCTAACACACATATTAAATCAGTAAATAATGTCAGAAACTGTGTGAAATGCACCCATTATTACCAGAGCCTGCGTCTGAAGGGATAATTAATAGCAGCTAGCATTCATTTTCCGACATATAGCAAAATGTACAATTTTATGAGCAGTGTTAGGATAGTGCCCAACATATACTGGCCACTTACATAAACACATACATTGCAGTTAATATTAGAAGGTGAGAGTGTAAGTGGTGGTTTAGAGTTGAAGTGAATGTCCTTGGGGACAGTGTGCCAACCCTTTAGTATTCAATAGAATATATAAAATAGGCAGGAAAGAAAGAGTTTTTGGCAAAACAAGAACGTATTGATATAAGTGATACAGCTCATAAACAACAATACATCACATTATAGTACTGGTGAGCCACCATACCAGGTTGTGGTTCCAAGCAGTAAAGTTTGGGCCCTGGAGGGCGCTATACATATACAAGTCATCTACCTTTGTATGCACATATATATCTTGTCTGTATATATATATATATATATATATATATATATATATACATTGTATTACTGCAGAAAAATGTCAGTTCAGGGTAACCGTTTTTATACCTGATGCGTTTTGCCCATCGTCTTCTTCAGGGGTACTGGTACATCAGCACTTTATATGCATGCACATATAGTCTCTAAATCTATAAACATATACAAAGACAATCGTATTAGTATTCTGTAAACAATCTTGAGTCCCGAAAAATAAAGTTCTTGTTTAAGTATGTAAAGTAGGTTGCAATTGCAGCGGTTGATAAAAGGAAATAATAATTGATAGAGGGAATAATAATTGAAATTTTGCAAAAATCTGTCCAAAATATTATGTAGTATAGACATTTTAGTAGAAGTATGGAAGTAAGAATTAGGAATAAAAGATTTTTATACATAGTGATAGAGTAAACGAATGACTTACATGATATTGTGTGACTTGATTCAGTAGATGTTGGTAATATTCCCATATTATTTCCAACATTTGGGGCCAAAAAGGCAGTGTTGTTTGAAAGAGAGTGCACATGGAAAGTGTACTTAAGAGGCATACTTCAAAATACGGAATGGTACAAGATTATCCATGAATCAGACATCACAAGATATTATGATGAATATTATGCACTTATTCAAGATGCATACACATTGGGTATCATAGATACTCAAACCAAGGAATTTCTACACATCAAACATCTGGTAGTACCTACATTCTACAGTTTACCCAAAGTCCACAAAAATCTGACCAAACTACCGGGACACCCAATTGTAGCACGGATTGACTCTATATCATCCAGGGCAATTGATCTAGAGGACACTTTCTTTAGACCACTTGTCACCCAATTACCATCACCTAAGAGACACTATTCAATTACTCCAAATACTACATGAATTGTCTGTCCCTTCAAAAACATTTCTGGTAACTGTAGACATTGACGCTCTGTACAGCAGCATCCCCCACTGCTCTCTTGGGTACAGAGGACGCATCTCTCTCCAATTTATCCTAAAACTCCTCAAGTTCATTCTCGCCCGTAATTTTTTCACTTTCAACAACTGTACCTATTTGCAATCCCAGGACAGGTTCTCAGGATTTTCTCATAAATATGTGGCAAACACTACACGAAAATGACTATAATCTCAAATTTACGTTCAATTTCCACCCCCACCAAAGTTCCTTTCTGGACATATATGATAACATCTCTCACAACCTTCAGATTACTACTTCACTATACCATAAGAAACAGCAGGAAATACTATCCTCCATGCCCGAAGTGCTCACCCTAAATCCCTTGTCAAGAGCATTCCATATAGTCAGATACTCAGACTCCAGAGAAATTGTACTTCCAAAGATCCTGAGATTACCTATCATTTCTCGCTTTAATTAACATCATCAACACATACACCAAATAATTAGGGGTCACTGGAATATCCTAACCACTGATCCAAACATCAATTCCATTGTTGGTGAAAAATCTTGTATTACATACAGAAAGTCTAATTCCCTACGTGACTCTCTAGTCTCAAGTCACTATGTTTCCCAACCCCCTGTTACAGCACAGCCCTGATTGCATTGCTCATTTAAATGCGGTTCTTGTAATCAATGTGAATGGATTAATGAAAACCAAGCAATAGTAATACCCAATGGGGCGGTACACAAAATTAAATATCATGTAAATTGTCAATACTCTGGAATCATATACCTCATTTCATGTCCATGCAAAGATTTTATGCCCCTGATTCATCAATAAAATCCGCGCTCGCTGGAAGCGCGAAAGTACGCACGGCCATCGATCGCGGATTACCGCGGTCCGGACTCGAGTGTGTGCGTACACTCGCCTTACTGCCAGCCGGATTCCAGCCTTCACAATAGGGAGCGCGCATTATGTGATTATTCAAAAGTTTCTCACACAAAATGACTGTATAATGTTTATATTTAGTTCATATGTTTTTGAAATGTACTAACTCCATTACGATGTATATTCAGTTATTTTTTCAGATTGTAGAATGTTTATATTTGGTTCTTATGTACCTGAACTGTATTACCTTCATTATTATATAGATTAATTCACCTGTATATCAATGCATACTTGTTAGAAATCACTGTAAATAATGGTCTTTATGCAAACACCTTGCACTCCTGTCTGATCTTTCATACAGCGTGCATGTGGAGATCCCTGGAACGCCATCCTATTTATAGAGGCGGCGCCAGGGATCTCCACTCCACTTATTGGATAACATAAATTTGTTGTATTTTACACTGACTGTCCAGGAAATTATGGACAACACCTCTCTGAATTGTACACGAGAACCTAAACCTATATAAATGCCTTGCTACTTGCACTCAAGAAAATTTGCATAAAATACTCTATCAAATGTGCAAAATGGAAATTTCTGATATTTAAGTTGGCTTTCGCAGGGTAAATGTAATACCTCAAGAACATTTGATCCTACAAACAGTAAAAAGGAAGATTTACTCAGAAGAGGAACCTAAACAATGGAAAAAAAATACTTTTAGGACATTTGCCTTTGCCAGGTGCGCCTTGAAGTAGCTTTTACATTCAGCTCAGTCACACAACTTATGTTCACAACTCCCAAAATAGCCCTTGACCCAATATGTAGGTGTTGCAATTTAGAACAGGAAATAATAGACCTGGCTATGAGGTCTGGCAGGAATGTCTGGATTTGAAATCTCAATATACTTTTCTCACTCAATTAGGCAAGTGTGTTCACATACAGTTTATAAATTTTAAATGTAGCATTTTCCCCACTTACTTGTATTTAAAATGTTTTTAAACAAATGGGTGTTGAAAAGCTGACAGCTGAAATCACAGCAATAAGGCAGGAAACTGGTTAACTGATTTGTGTTACTGTTTGATTTTCTGGATAGATTTTAAAGTCCTTCCTAAACTTACTACCATCTACTGATGTCATACATTTAATGTGGAATAATTCATTGATATGAGAGTTTTTTCTCTGTAAGAACACAAGCCACTCATTACTTCAAGGTTAGAAGATCTGGCATCTTCATGAGTCACAGCCAAACAAGCTATTGTCCTCTTCCCAGTAATCTAAAATTATATTTCATGTATGAATGAAAAGCTTTTAATTCATCTCTCTCTGTTTCATCTGTCACTCTTTGTTGGATGATGCAGCTGCCTTGTCAGTCTGTGTTCTGTGTGTTATACTCAATATCATTTTACAAATGGTTTATCTCTAACTGATAAATTACATGATAGCCATGAGCAGGCCTAGCATGGCACCCCTTATTGGGTAAATTTTTATTTAATATCATTAATATCCCACCAGCACAATTCTTGGAGCCAAGAGAAAGAGTGGATTTGGTTGGTAACCTTCACCCTCCCAAGCCATGCACCTTCCCTACTATTGCCCCACGGTAAACACAATTTTAGTGGAAAATAACATTTTCTAACAGACTAAATGAAATCTTCACTCAAAAAAGATTTAATTAGATTTCACAAGGAGGATTTAGAAATGAGGAATGATTATATGGACAAACAGGAGACACATCTGATCTAGCTGCACAATTTCACCAATCCAGTAGAAATCAGACTTCCCTATATCTTTCCTGGCCAAAAAAACAAAAACAGATACTAGTGTTACACTATACGCTTTAATTGAGGAAATGAGGATTCCCAGGGATCCATCACAAGTGCATATGTGATAAAGGTGACGAAGAGGCCAGTACAGGCGATCTAGTGGCCAACACATCTCCAGGATAGCATACTTCCTATAACTTTATGCCTTCTCTCTATGAGCCTAATTTATTAAAGCTCCAAGGCTACAGATGATACACTTTCATTAGTGAAGCTAGGTGATCCTGCAAACCTGAAATTGACTTATTCAAAGTCATTTGTTATTTGCTAGTAAATGTTTTCAATCCTGGACCAGATCCATTCCAAGTTTGTTGGATCACCCAGCGTCACTGATGGAAGTGTATTCTCCCCAGCCTTGTAGAGCTTTAATAAATCAGTTCCTATGTCAGAGAATAGCCAATCAGAAGCATGCCAGCAAAATCATGTACATCTGCAAGTGTTATGGGGGGATGCCCTATTTCACTTTGTGAATGAGCAGGAATTGGTAAGTAATCACGGATTTCTTCTTTACCTAAGTTTTATTAAAGATGCCATCTTTCAAGATTCTTCAGGCTTTACACATCTTTATGCATCTTTCACAACTTACATTAGCCAATACATGATATCATTACAGTCCAAACTAAATGCATTAATGAACTAGCACTGTACAACACTGACAACTCAGCCACAACTTTTCTTAATGTTAGAGCACCATCTAGTGGTGAAATAGATAAATACTGCAATGGTGCTATAGCAGTGTGAAGGCAATGAAGGTGATAAAGGTACTGTGAACAAATGTAAGAAGCTTTCTTTGTGGACTTCTTTGAGGCCATTCAAATGCAGCATATAGGTATAAAGAACAGGAAGGACCTTTTATGCATCTAAAAATTGTATGTTGATACCTCAGACAGACACACACAGATTCATGTTTTTCTCATCAAGTGAGTTAATATTGAAATAACAGTGGTTTCCTAGATGCTCTTGATAATAATATGATCTGTCGAGAGTTCTGCTATCTGGCCCAGTAAATAATAACCTGAAAGATCAGTGTTTCTCAGGATGCCTTCAGATGTTGCTAGGGGTGCAATGAGCAGTTTGTTACTCAGTTAAAAACTTAGATAACAATGAACTTTTTAATATATATATATATTGATTTTACTGCATGGTCCTATTGCGGAGCATTTGAACTGCAAACAAATTCCAACCAGTGCAGCCTATTCTTGTCATTTGTTTTTGCATTAGAACCCATGTGTTTAGGTTTCACATCATTTGAAAAGAATATGCCGTGTTTTGTAACTATGACAACGGTGGAGCTTTTCTGTGCACATTTTGCATATAGAATTCTCAAAAATCTAATTTTACCCCTATTGTATTGGTGTAAACTACTTTCCTTCTCTTCTGCAGTTTTCTCTATTTACAATGCTGGAACTAATCAGATCATTTCAGCAGACAAGACCTTCCACTCAGCATTTCTAAGGTAGGAAATATCTGCAAGAAATAGGAATCCAGGTGTCAGTTTCAACAGAAATAGCAATTCTATGCTAAAATCCTTACAATGTAAATAACTAGAAGATTATTTAAAATTGGAGTTAACTCAAATAAAAGGTCTTGTTACCATGGAAACACTGGAACAATTTTGTACTTTTTATGTAAAGAACTCACCCAGAAATAATATTTCAGTAACATTTATAACATTTTAAATATAGTGGCTGTTGAGTTTTCCCTTGCAGTTTCTGCAATCCAAGTGTCAGCAAGTGTTCAAGCAACAATGAGTGAAACGTGTTATAAATTATGGGAATGATTTGCCAGTGATTTTATGGAGAATCTTTAATAAATTGTCCATTTTCTTTATATGGGTGCTACAGAGAATAGTGCTACAAAGAATCGGCATTTTACTACATATGTTCTACATTCCAATGTACATTGAGTCAGCAGCAATAATCACAGCAGCAGTTGTGTTTTATTGTACAAAATGATTTGAGATGAGATGAGATCAATGAGAAGAGTGGGACTTTGAAATGTGTCCATCACTAGTCAGTCTCTGCTTGCAGAGAAAAGCAGTATTGTTAATCTTCTGAATAATAATTTCAGAATTTTCATTAGTTTGTCCTAATGGTAAATGACAACAAGTCTGCTTTCATGATTATCCAATAACGTTGAAGAATCTTAGAATTTTAATAATAAATTAAGTTTACTACTTCACGCTTCACGTTAAATGGAGTGGGCTGTGTACCCAATGGGCTTTAATGTTTGAAAGAATTACTTGGCTTTGCTGTTTATTGACAGGCAGAAGTATTTGGTCCAGTCAGGGTTTGCCTGTCTCCTTAACCTCCCTGGCAGTCTGATTATTTTTAAGTCAAAAGCAGTACATTGTTTTGCATGGAAATTTGTTGTTTAATAGTGTAGGCCTGTAATTCTTAGGAATAGCTCCCAGGTATGTGAATAATAATAAAAATAAATCATTATAAATAATAATTATACAAAATATTAAAGATATATAAAAAACAATACATTGAATTTAATAATTTAATCAAATCAAAAACACTGAAATTTGTCCAAACAAGGGTACAATATTATTGATAAAATAGTAGACACTGCATATTAGTCTTGAAGACATCTTGGGTATGGTAAATTTTGAAACATGGGACTGCAAAGTCCAACATCACAATCAGGACAGTAGAACCTGGTTTCCTTTCTGATCTTCCTCCCACTGTCATCTCTCTTCGAGCAACAAACCAGTCTCAGTTGTTGGAATGTACTCCGTGAAATGACGCCCAGTCAGGCGTTTCAGGTTGACAACTGCAACAGCATGGCATCCAGGTCTATTCACAGCCATTGATGGTGTTTGGTGGTTCTTGACAATAGGTTCAGAAACTTTCCAAATGAAGTCAGAATGACTCACAGGCCTGTCACTGTTTTATTTGTAGAGAATGTAGGCATTCCACAAATATTGTTTAAGAAGATGCCTGAAGATCTTCTTGTAGAACTTTCTTTGCTGTTTCCTCATTGCTGGGTAGAATGTCATAGCTTGGTCAGCTCTGTCGACACCTCCCATAGTGGTATTGCAGTCTATCACTACTTGTGGCTTCATTATTTCTTTCCCACCTTTTGTTCGTACCACAACAGTGGAGGCATTATAAACTGTTCTTATTAGACACACATCTTTTTTGTCACAGCATCACAGGGCCATCATTTTGTCTTTCTGCCAGGCAACCAATTCTCCTGTCTTCAGTTCTTGTTTGCAAACATTGATAGCATGTTGCCCCGGTTAGCCCTAATAGGCATCTTGTTTTGTGTTGCAGAGGAAACTCATGATGTTCAGGAGAAGTATAAAAGTTTCATTAACAAAAAAATTGAAAATACTAGAAGGTACATCTGTACCTAAGGACTGACTTTTGGTAGCGATTGACATTGAAGCAATATATTCCAGTAAACCTCGCGATAAGGGATTTTCAGTGATCAGTGAGTTCTTGAGTGAAATAAGTCAAACAATGTTAAACAAAATTGTTTTCTTCTATCGCTTTTAAAATATATGCTTACCCCAAATATTTTCACTTTTGACAGTGATACATACCTACAGGTACAGCGGGTGACGATGGGGGCATGTTGGGCCCTGAGCTATGCAAATTTGTACCTGGGGGGATGGGAAAGAGAGATGATGTCAGACGAAGTCCTCACGATATACTTTCGCCGGGTTATTTCGTGACAAAAGTATATTGTGCTTATTGTCTGTCAGGGATCAGAAGAACACTTGTTAGAAGATCTGTAAAAATAACTACAACTTAAATTTTACTATACAATACAGTAGCTCTTCCATTTCATTTCTTGACATAGAAATCTATAAAAGGCCTGATTCAATATTTTCGTCAAAATTATATCGAAAACCAACAGCAGGAAATACAATAATTTAAGCAGAGTGTGGACACCCAGAATCATTAAAAAGAAGCATACCTTTCTGCCAATATTTAGGAATAAAGAGAAATTGCTCCAGTGAGGAGGACTTTGAGTCAGCAGCAAAAGATCCTCAATAAAGATTAGTAGAAAGCGGTAAAACTACTTTAAAAAAGCATATAACAGATTTAAAAAAGGAAAAAAAACACTAATAAAAGAAGAATCCGAAATTATCGCTATTCTGCACAACATTAAATACTGAAAAATGTGTGCAGTCAGTTCTGGTCAATTCTTATAATAGACCCTCAAATTAAAAAATTTTTAGGAATCTATCCAAAGTTTACATTTAGGAAGCTACCATCCCTAAAAGATAAACTGGTACACAGTCATTATAAAACAACAAAAGAGGTAATAACATAGAGAAAGGAGGTATACATCCTTGTGGTAATTGCCAGCAATGCGAATGGATATAAAATAGGAAAGATAATATATGTATACCTGTAAGCAATATCACCAAGTTAAAAAAAAGGGTTAATCGTAAAACGAAAAGAATAGTCTATTTGGCCTTCTACAGTTGTGGATGTTTCTATGTGGGCAAGACCAAGAGGGAATTCAGAAAGCAAATTTACGAGCATAAATATGCCATAACAAATTAAAAAATAATAACATTTTCAAGCCTACATATGGGAACACAGCACAATTTTAATATCAAAGAGGTCAATATCAAGAGGTCAAATTTTCAACATTAGAACAGATATATCATGACCCAAGCGGAGGAGACTGGGATAAAATTATCCAACAAAAGGAAGCAAAACGGATTTACCATTTTAAGGCAACACAGTGCCCAGGCTTAAGTGAAATAATATGTTTCAAACTATTTATTTGAATAAATCTTTACCTTCCATTTGTATCTGTTCCTGTCTTTATAACTTCTATGTGCAATAAAAGGAGTATCGATTCACAACATAAAGTTAAGACTAACATCAAGGTCAAAATGAAAATCTGTTTGATGATGAGAAGTAATATAAAAATCCCTACATACACATTTAGCAGACTTATGGTAACAGGGATAGTTCACAAGAAAAAAAAAATCTTCTTCTTTCCCCTTTCCATTACTTTCTTCTTTCTTTTTGAATTTTTACGTGTATTACATGATGTACAGTTCTCTTTAAAAATAATACAGTATATGAATTTGTTGAATATTATTATTAAAATGACAATGTATCTGACAAGTAGTTGTAAATAACAATTGAGTTCATGTATGCACGTATAGCAATTGTATAGGACAATGTTGACAGGTCATAAATCATTGTATGAAATTGTAAATAGCCAATGTATTTTTGCACTTATATCTGAAAATGAATGTCCCTGGTACTGGATATATGGGGCCAATCCCTGTACTATGTAGGGCTTACACTCTTTCCACCTGTCAACAACATCAAGGCATAACTTCTCTTTCTCACTGAGGTGACACTTCCCATACTCTTTCTGCACTCTTAGGAATGATGGCTGCCTCCTTTCTTGACCAGTGATAGCTTATTAAAGCTCTCAGAAGCTGGGGAGAATACACGTTCATCAGTAAAGCTGATGATCCAGCAAACCTGGAATGGATCTGTTCCAGGATTGAAAACATTTGTTGACAAACAGCTAATGACTTTTAGAAAATCCATTCTAGGTTTGCTGGATCACCCAGCTTCACTTATGAAAGTGTATTCTCTCCAGCCTTGGAGAGCTTTAATAAATCAGGGCCTATGCAAGAGGATCAAAGTGAAGTATATGCCAAGATTTAGGATGCACCCCCTAGCCAGTGATTGACAGGAAGCATATGCCTAACTACACAGTGCAGGTTACCATGGTAACCTGCATTGACAGACTACGTAACAGCGTTTTCGGTGGATGCATAGGGTGGAACAGGAACTCCTTATAAGGGTGATCCGTTCACACACGAAACACTGCCACACTGAAACGAAGCAAGACGACGTGAGATTTTGTAGCAGACATACATGGAGACATTCTAGGCAGCAATATAACAATAAGAAAACTGTTAGTAACTTGATAGAAATATAAGAATGAGTAGTAAATGTAATTTAAATAAGGAGTAACAGTATTTCCTAATTTAAGTAGGTTTGTTCATATATCTTGAGACAACAAAAGAAAAAAGGAAAACCCTAGGTGTCTTCAGATGTATATGATTTTGAAAACATAATCCCTTTGTATTCTAAATATACTGTAGGAAATACTGAGTTTGAAGACAAGGTATTTGCAATAGATTTTTGATTTCCATGATTCACAATATAATATATTAAATGGGCACAACATAATTATAATGGATACTCAGTCCTCCTTTTATAATCAATCATTCACAATACACAAGGTGTGTATAATTGGGATAACAATAATCCCAAGCACAGGTGATTAATTGAAGAAAATTGTTTAACTATATTTACAGATAGAGAGATACACTAAACCATGAATGGTACACATTTGGTGCAATATGGATTATGAAATAAGTTTCAGTAAGAAATCAATAAAACATAATATGGAACATGCAAATTTGCCTTACCTTCATATTTTATTATAATAAGGACATTACTTGGTCACTACTTATGTGGTAATATCTCCAGCTGTCGCTGTCCTCTTCGCTTTATACCAAATTAAGTGGGAAGGGCGTCGTCTTTCCATTTTTACGTGTGTCAATGTGACAATGATTTTAATAATGTTTGTGTATGTTTTTTTAAAAATGTAATTTTAATGTTATCCAATAAAAAAGTAACTACTTTTATATAACTAATGGTCATTTTTGGCCTGAAAAGTCCTACAAGTGGGTGATTCACCAAATATTGGCTTTTGGAAGTATAAAAGTTGTTGGTTCTGACACAATAGCCCTTATTTAGCAATAGTTCAATGAGTGAGAGAACAGAAGATGTTGCCATTCCATAGTTGCTGTATTTTGGATTAAATTGTGTTCCTTTTCTAGTGTATAGGACTGAATTCCAAATGTAGCCAGTTGAGGATTTGCACAGCATGTAGGATTTTACGCCAAATGGTGCTCTTTGATGCAATGTATTCCACCAAGCTGAGCCTCCCCTTGTAGGCCATTAGACTTTCAGCCGTGCTGATGTCTCTTTCTGGCACATAGAACTGTTGGAAATCTTTTTTGGAATCATTTGGGATACTTGGATACCTAATATCCCAAACTTGGTTTGGGATATTAGGATGAGTTGTTTCATCAAACTCTGTTGTTTGTGTAGTGTAAATATTTCATGATCAGAGTAAATCTGTACTCTGACATGACTGTGGCAAGAATGGAGTGGCAAGTAATTTATTGGTAGACCAATACCACTTCTGCAGGGGTTTGCCCACCACTCCCTGAAGTATCACTAAGCCCAGAAATAGCAAAATGTCATCTTTGGTCGCTGGTTCCCACTTTCTGCCTCTTGCAAACCTCAGGTGTGGGGCAGCTAATTGTTGTTCAGTGTATCTGTTTGACTCAGCAACTATTTTTTCAATAACTTCATCGGTCAGAAACAATTGTAGGTATGCCAAGGGGTCGTCGCGTTTAGCATCTATTTTCATACCAGGTGCTCCAGTAAATGTAAATTTTGGGGGCACTCCCTGAGCTGCATTAAGGTCAAGAGAGCACCAAGTTCAAGCTCAGATTTGTTGCTGTGTTCACTTTCACAGTCTGATGACAAGTTTCCTGGTAAATCACTATTGCTCAAATTCACAAGTGATTCTAAATCACTACCGCTGTTCTCTAACTGTTCAAAAACAGCTTTTGCGCTGGAGAGACGCCTTTTGGATGGCATGGTGTTCAAGTTTCCAGTAAGAAGTCAGAGAAAAGTGTTCAAATGAGGAAATGGTCAGGAAAAGTTCAGGAAAAGATCAGACCAAGGTCAGGGCTGGCAGTGGACAAAGAGTAAATCAGGGCCCTAGACAAAGCTGTTGGATGCACTAATAGATAAACTTTTGGATTTATTTTTTATAACTTAATCACTGTGATCAATATGTTAAAAGCAGATTACAATGTAATCAGCTTTTAAATTTCTCATCAGGCCAGGCCTCCCCAGCGTACCAATGCTTTACGCTTCACATCGATTAAGCCGAGGATGCAATGCAGAAGCCGGCCAGGGATCGTTGGAGGATGCCACTGGATCGTGGGGAGCAGGTAGGAATTTTTCAATGCCACCCCGAGTGTGGCTTTGGGTTAATGCTTTTGGTACTTAAAATTCACCCTGAGCCACAGCCAGGGGGGTTATATATATATATATATACAGTGATGTGAAAAAATTAAAACACCCCATGAATGAAAGCCTGTGTGTTTTTGCAACATTATTGGACATATGGATATTTAATGTCAAATTTAACAATACTGGAAGTATTAAGTACCTTACCTAAACAATTAAAACTAAAGAAAAGACTTTTCAAAAGTTTCTGTAAATTGTAATTCTACAAAAATGCAATTTCTGGTGAGGAATAAATTAGCACACCCCTACCTTTATTCCGACTTAAAATGTCTCAGATCACACACAGGTACGTGAGGTGCACATGATTAGAACACAGTTACTCAGCATTTTGAAGGAGGGTTGCCCTATTCAAACCTTGGAAATTTAGTTTGGAGGACTTCTGACTGTTGAGGTGAGGGTGAACACCATGGTGAGATCAAAAGAGCCATCCGAGGCCTTCAGAAAGAAGATTGTAGTAGCTTTTAAGTCTGGTAAGGAATTTAAAAAGATCTCAAAGGAATTTGAAATTATCCATTCCACTCTCTGGAAAATAGTCTACAAGTGGAGGACATTCAAAACACCTGCCAACATGCCCAGATATGGTTGTCCAGGCAAGTTCACCCTAAGAGCAGACCACAAGATGCTAAAAGAAGTCTCCAAAAACCCTAAAAAATCATCATAGGAACTACAGCAGGCTCTTGCTACTTTTGATGTGAAAGTACATGCCTCTACAAATCGAAAAACACTGCACAACTTTTGTCTTGCATGGGAAGTGTGCAAGGAGGAAACCTTTGCTCTCTAAAACAAACATCAGGGACAGATTAAAGTTTGCCAGAGTGAATGTGGATAAAGACCAGGCCAGAAGTGTCATGGTCTGTGGATGCTTTGCTGCAGCAGGACCTGGCCAGATCACCATCAGAGAAACCATGAATGATATTATGTATCAGAGGGTGCTTGAGGAACATATGAGACCATCTGTAAAAATTGATAGAATTGGACCCCGTAACACAACAATGACCCAAAACTTACCAGTAAATCCACCAAGGACTGGCTTAAAACTAAGAAATGGTGAGTCCTAGAGTGGCTGAGTCAAAGCCCAAATCTTAATCTGATTGAGATGCTATGGGCACAGCTGAAAGAATTCTGCATTGCGGAGTGAGGCAAAATTTCCTCAGACCAATGTCAAAGACTGGTAGATGGCCACAAGAAGCTTCTAACTGCCGTTATTTCAGCTATTAGGGGGTAGGGCATTCTAACTTTTTCCTTAGGATACACATTTTTGTTTATATATTTTAATGAGTAAATCAAGGTAATTTTTGTTTACCTGCAATTAAATCACTTTCTTTGCCAGAGATAAATAAAAACAATCAATATGTGAATATATTTTTTAATAAAGAACTGAATATTTAAAGGGGTGTCCTAATTTTTTTCACATGACTGTATAAATATATATGACTGTGTAATTTTTATGTATATACATGACTGTATATACATAAAAATTCCAGAAGCTTTAGTTAAAAATTGCTACAACATAGCAAGAATTTTAAGCAATCCATGCTTTTCATAATATATAGCTAGTGAATTCTATTTATGTCTTTTTTTTAGCATATAGTGTACACCAAGTGATAGGAGGTTGTTCAGCTTTACCTTCCAAACATATAAAACTTTGATCCTTATATTGCAGCACACTTTGGATTTTATTCAAGAGAGCTTGACATACAAAGTAGGCTATATATATAGTGAAATAATGAATACCTAAGATTTTATTTTCCCCAATTGAAACGGAGAAAATAGTATTTTTTGTTACTATAAAGCTGTGTTTCCTATTATTATAATGGTATTTGTTGTACATTTATATGTATACTGTATGTAGACTGTATATGTATACTGACTAAAGAAAGTCAGTGTTCTTGCATTTGCCTTACCGAAGTAGATAGTTCGTTTTAATTCTTTTGGAGTCAAATGTTCTAGACTTCAGATGCTAGCCTGCCAATGTTTTTCTCATAATTAATGTATGTTAAAATGTTTAAAATTGTATACCATCTAGAATTTAGGTACTGTGTGCTTTAGGAATCAAATGTTGGTGATTGCTGTTATTCTTCAAAGAGCTTCAGTTGACATAAAATGCTGAGAGATTAGGTTAAATTGGTATTATGTTGTTTCCTAATTAACTTTAAGTGTATAGTCATTGAATGTGTGTTAATGTTTTATTTGTTTGCATGCATTATTTTTATTTATACATGTGCGTGGCAACCTACATATTGGATGAAATACTGCTCTTTTTGTACGCTCTAAAGCAGGGGTGTCAAACTCAAATACACAGAGGGCCAAATATAAAAACTTAGAGAAAGTCGGGGGCCAACCTTGAAATTTATTGAAAAAAATCAAGGAAATTTTTCCTTCTCATTAGATATAAACCCTTTTCATATGGAAACAAAGAGGTTTTGCTTCACATTCAATATGGAACAAGCTTATAATAAAGAAAGAGGCATAACATTTTTTTTTTTTATTTATTAAAAAATCTCATGCCTTTTTCTCTATTTGTAGCCTTCAGAGTTAAATTTCAATGATAACCTTTTTGCACAGGCTATCAATAATAATAACAATATTCTTTTTCAATGAAAATCCAATCATTTATGTCCATGGGGTGGTGCTGGAAATGCCAGATGCGGCCAATGCGAAGCTAAATCTTATGAGTGGCCCGCCGCTAAAACTCCTTCTTCATTGAAATAGCGCCGCTACTAAAATTCCCGGCATTATTTGTGTCTATAAAACAGTCCAATGCGGGGCCACGCATAGGCAGAGAGGCCGCTGGTCTATAGATGCGAGTGATGCCGGGAATTGTAGTAACAACGCTATTTCAAAGCAGCTGCGGGCCAGCTGCAGTTCATATTAAGGATTCCTAAAACAAGGACTTTGGGGGCCAGAGTTTGAAACCCCTGCCCTAGTGTTTAGTGTTTAGTGGGACCTTCAGTCCTATTTTACTAACAGGAAATAAAGGAAAGAAGACACAATTATTTACATAAACATTTTATTGAAAAACAAATGTACGATTTGTAAAGTGCATACAGCTTTTTGTACAATAGTGGCACAATATGCAGAAAGAATGAGGCTAAGCTACGAGGGCAATTTTCAGTTGTGTAACCCCTAAATTCTGCATAACCTTTGCACTGTTTACATAAGTGATTTACAGCCATTCACTATTCTGGACAATTGTATGGGAATTACATGTAGTTGATATGGTCGATGTGTAAATTCACATGATTAGATTTGCACCACAAATTACATGGTAGAGTGCAAGGGAATGGCTGCAGCTCACTGCCACAACAGTTATAAAAGACTCCAGGGTTATTTCCTAGTTTACAATGCATGCAACTAAAAATTGTCTATGTAGTTTAGCTCTAGGGGTCATTTTGAGTTCCTTATCACTTACATTAAACCCAACAAGCAGTATCTCAAATCAACTTTCTTTATCTCTGTGTACTACAGAAATATAGGGTTTCCCTTTTTACAACACAACAGTCACAAAATCACAGCAGTGTTGTACTGGCACCATATATACAAAGTCATACAATTTGTAACAACCTGGTTTATCCATCAATATTATTTATCACAGCAGGTCATCAATATTCATCTCAGTAGAACGTTGCCACTTGCAGAATTCTATAAGTAGGAAATACATTACAGCTAAGCACTTGCTAAACCATCATTGATTGAAAGACCCTCTACATAGACATATTCTTTCGACAACATTCATACAAAGTAGTCTTTTATCCACATTTAAAAGCAGTAAACATAAATTAGAACTTGCTGGAACAATAAAAACCTTCTTATTAATACCCAGGCCTATTTCAAGGGAAACTTTCAATATACAATTATTGGAGCAGTTATTGCTGAACTTGAAGTTGTAATTTCCAGGGTTATCATCTTTCCTTTACTACTTGGTAAACCAATAACTTTGAACATGTGCATATAAGGTGTCACCGAGTAGTTAATTAAAGATCAGGATGAAAGCCCCAGAACATGCAAATTTAAAAGAAGGTCAATTGAAATATTTCCTTTATTTTTTCACATAAAGATTACCTTCAAGAAGGTTGTGCAACTACATTAACCCCTCAATAAATAGGTCATGGTCTTATAGTAAACTAAGGTTTAACTAAAAATTACTCTACTTATAGTAGAGTATCATTTTGCACTTTCTTATTGCACAAGTCTGATCATATATTTATTTTTAGAACTGTAGATATACAAAACCACACTAATTTATCTTCTGTTTTAATCAGTGGGTGGTCAGTAACCAATAGATTGCCAGGACCACTAGGCAGCTATGAAACTTTGTGGCAACATTGGTATAGTTTTGTAGCCACACTAATTGTAGTGCACAGCTTGGTACTGGAAGCAGTACTGCATGCTTACATCAATGACTTTGCATAGAGACTCTAATGAAACAGAGGTATAGTTTTATTCACACAGTTTAGTGTTTTGGAAGAGCAAATACTACTCAGAAGTGCAACCCATTCAGCGTACATTATTTGTTTACTGTATTAGTCATCAGCCATTCCATTTCATCTTTGGTAGTAGTTAGATGTCATTAGGTTGTTTTTACCAACCTAAGTAAAGACCATTAACCTATCCTAGAGCATGAAGTTGTCATATCATGTGCATGTGAGATGTAATCCATCTGAATATTCCAATCTGTTTACAAAAGTTTACTTTACTCTAGTAATAGAAATTATTTTACACATCTTTAAGTGTCTAGGACACAAAAATCCATCTTTTTTCCGTTTGTTAGTGTGGTTTATTATTTGAACACCTTCGGCTTGTGCTTAGTCTGCGCACCGGGTGAACAAACATTTTTGTCCTGTATTATCAGACCCCCCATTACAAATACTTTCACAATGTGAACAATTCTTGTTTTTCCATGTTTTTTTACGGTTTTAAAATATTGTTTTACGGTTTCTTCGCTTCCCATTCCTGAAAGAAAAAGAATTTCACATGTCAGTACAATGTAAGTTAAACGACGGGTTTTAAGAGCACAAACACATAAGCATTTTTCAAATGAAACAGTTTGTTTCAAACTGCAAAATTTCTACTGATGACCTTAACCTGTTTTATATAGGCTCATATTGTACACTTTGTGGCAGGGGATAGAAATAGTAAGCTAATTTTCCAGAACATGACACAATATAGAGAAATCATATGTTAATGTATACCAAATCCTGTCTTTTAATGAAAGTACCAAATCATACAATTACTTACAGCTTTTTACCTTTCCATTCCTCTGCTGTTCTTAGACCTGGAATCGTACAAATTATTTGACGACAATCTGTTTTAATGTACATGCTCCATAGGCTAGCCAGGATAATGCATGTTAAAAGAAGAGCTGTTTATGTCTTCAATACAACACTTGGGAGCATCAAACCTGTGCTTTTGTTCTCTTAGAATCATTTCTTGTATACATGTTTCTAGAAACCTTGAAGAAGGCATGTGCAATATAGAAATAGTGATATTATGCCTAATGACAATGACTGCAACAGTAACATTTTGAATTTGTAAACAATATATTTAATAGGTGATCTACCTGTTTACCCAGTGCAATTTCTAGCACTGATGCCTAGGCATATATGAACTAGAAAGTATGTTAGGAGCTCAGTAATGTGTTAAAATTATGCAAACATGTATCTCTATGTTATTGCTGTGATTTATTAGTGCACAATGTTGGGCAATTGTGCAACTGTGACTTTTAGTTCCAAACAAATAACCATACATGTAATAAACTGCCCTAAAAAGGAGCGCCAGTAATGCTGTGGATATGACCTCAACAGTGAAGTAGCCTACCTTGGCTTTTTGTAACACCTTCCCTTTACTGCTTGTTGCTATAGAAGGGGATCTGCGTCTCAGCTCTGCTGCACTGTTAACAGGTACAGGGCGTTCACTTTCTTGCTGTGTCTTGGGGATCTGTAAAGAACATTGAAGTTGGTGATTCTCACAAAAACGAATTTAACTGTAAATAAATGAAGGATATTATAATATTTTCTTGTAAATGATTTTGCTATCAATATTATACTGCATTGGCTCGTTTTATGTTGTACAGCATTTGACCTAATCCAGTGCAACCAAATTTTGCAGAAACTTGTCATGACCAGAATACGGAAGGTATATTTGCTGCCTTTTTCTTATAAAGAGGCTAGCAGCCTGTTATACTGGCAAGCAATATTTTAGAAGTCTTTATTTAAAACAATGTAGTAGGGAAGGAATCCATCATGAAACCATCACAGATCATAGCACAATCTTTTCTCATGTATGAATACATTTGTGTCAATCCAAATTTGCAATATGGCTTTGGAAAATGGAAAGATTCAAAATGACATATCAAAAATACCTTACTGCACAAATCTGTTTACTTACAGGATTTTCAGGTTTTCCAGTCACCGCCAGTCCAAGAGAAGGGCCTCCAGCAAGAGATTTCTTCAGGTTTTCTTTTACTTCTGTAAGCTGGAGCTCCAGGTCTACACGACTCTTCTCATTGTCCTTGCACTGTTCTTCTAGTGAGGCCAGCTTCACCTCAAGGTCTTGTTGCTGCTTCCCTTAAATCAAAGTGCAACTGCTGTGAGTAATGTTGCCATCACGTAGGAAATATTTGGGAATTATTTCTTTTCAAAAGAATATCCAAAACTTTTTGGTTTTAAAGAATAAAGGGAAAGGTTACACTCCAAATTTTAATGCTGTCTGCATTCCCTTGGGGAGAAGTCATCCCTGGTATTTGTTCTAGTGACCTTTGTCAATGAAACAGAAAGTATAGGGGAATCCAACTTTGTATGTTTTTGATTGGTGAAGGAAATGCTTCTCATAAATTTCCCCACTCTATTCAAAACTAAAATAAATGCATATTAAAAAGTTTGCCTGTATTTTTGTTTTTTCTTCTTTTTGTATTATGCAATCTGTATTATATGAAAAACGTTTCTCCAATAAAAATTATCATTCAAAGAAGTGTTACCTATAAACACATTAACTACTGACAACTAAATTTCTGATGTAGCTGCTATTGAAAGTCTTTTTGGTTTAATATAATATTAGTATCCACGTAAGGTCTTTCTCTACAGCATTGTAGTGACCCTCTTTATTAGCACCCCTTTATTACAGGAAGGTAACGTTAAGAATTAAGAGGTTAATCTCAGTGCATTCTGGACAGTTCTAGAAATAGTTCTCTCCAGGGAGTGATAAACCCAGCCTTAGCAACCAGTCACTGCGCATCAATTTTTGGACCTGTGACACTTTTTGGTGCCTTTTTAAAGAGGCTTCTGACAAAAGTTAAATATGTAGAGAACTGTGCTAAAGGAGGGGAGGAGAGGGTTGCCATGCATTACTGATGAAACTAATAGAATCAGGGCTGCTCTACCACCTCTGGGGCCCGGCTAGGCCAGTGGGGCCTGAAGACTGGACCGCTAAGGGGATGAGCTGAATTATTAGTGGTTAAGGAATTGGCTTCAGCATGGAGAATCTAAAGGATGGGAACGAGAATAGAGGTGCTTAGGACAGGATATTGTAGTAGCAGAATTTAGGACTGCCATCCACAGGGGGAACCCACTCCACAGCAGGAATGCTTCTCTCACATGTCACTACAGATTTAAGAAAAGATGCTAAAGCTTTTCATATCTACAGCATGGGATGCTTTTGTATCTAAAATGCTGCTACGCTCTGCTACCCTAACCCTCTCCCTATATTTGTTGACTTAAACCCCTAAAAATGGCTTTGCAGAAACCTTTGTGAAGTTCTTGTGCCACACTGCTGGGGGGACCCTGGCATAAACTGGTCATCCTTTATGAGGATGAGTGCTACATGTGTGTCTCTAAGCTGATTTTGTGGGTCATATTTGCTGATATAAATACTTCTTTAGGAACTCTATTATATCAGCATGGATAGACTTTAAGCCAGTGAAGAAAACTGTGGGAGAGAGGAATGAAGTCTTTTTTTTTTAACTGAAAAACTGTTTATATGCTTAGTACTCCGTACTCTGTACTTAGTGATGTCCCATTTGTCTTTTTTTGGAAAGGGAAGATTTCCAAAAAAAAAAAACTTAATATGGGGGAAAAAATCTTCAAAGTTAATCAAAGTTAACTTTGTAGTCTAAATTGTGGGATAAATCTTTACTTCAGCCTTTGCTATTATTGACAAAAATGCACCATTTACCTGTACTATTTTTTAGACGTTCTTTCAGCTCTCGTCTTTCTTTCCTAATGGCTACCAGCTTGTTCCGGATGGCCTCCTTCTCCTTTTCTAGACGTTCTTTTTCCATAACAAATTTCCGTGCATCTTCCTCAGCTCTGTTTTTGCCATATTTATATTGGTTGGCATCTGAAACAAGTAGAACATATATGAAAAATATTCTATAAAAATGTAAGCTGTATGTTTGCTATGTAAAATAATTACTTGGTAATATCCCCATTTACAAATCATTTCTGTATAGGATTAGAAATCCTCTTATGTATCTTCTTGTCTGGAATTACTTATCTATATCGTCTAAAGAAGTATAAAAAGGGCTTACTTGAAGCATGACGCTTGACCTTAACCTCGGTATCCACTCGCCGGGACTTTTCGCTACAAGAAGAGGCGTGGCGTTTTACCTGCGCTCCACCTTGTGTGCGCTTAGGATCTTCCACCTGGAAACATATCCACAAGCAACAAAAATTAACATTTTGAATGTACTGATCATAAGAATTCATAATTATTTTGTAAAAATGAACATCATCAATAATAAAATATATAATAAAATACCTGTACTTCACCTCTGCTAAGAATATATAGAGATAGCATCACATCTAGGTTATTTCAAAGAAAACCAAGAATAAAGTGTCACAATCCCCATTATTTAGAAAGCACAGAATTACATATGTAAAGAGAAAAAAACTGTTTACTTTAAATGGAAATTAAGAAACTAGCAGTTTAAATTACCTTTTCATAGGCCACATCATCGTAGATTCGCGAGTCACTACTACTGCTATGTGAAGATTTTGCCCACCTAAAAAAAATCTACTTTAAGATTACTTCTCAAAATGACATAGCAGAAGGTATTGTATTTATTAATGACTGTTGCATCTGACGATTTCACAAACTGAGAAAATATAGGATTTGCTCCTAGTTTTACTGCAGATTTCCAACTGCAATTACCTAGATGGTGGTAATTAACAGGTTGGTCCTAATGTATTCTGGATAGTGAAGACTGAAAATTTGCTGTATAATCCAGTAGAGATCTTTGTGCTTAAATTTACAGACCAGATGTGGCTTTTAAGAAGCTTGCCCCACTCTTCTTTTTGAAATTTTTAAATATATCTTATTTTATGGAGACTATAAAAGGAAAGGACAGAACATGGAAATGATCCCAATATTCTCAAATTGACAGCAACATACAGGACAAGAAGATTGTGTTGGAGTTTTGAAAACATGTAAGAACTCAGGATTGATACTGCGATTTCAGATTACTAAATTAACCCCACCATATCGCAGGATGGGGTTATTCTTTAATTCTAGACCAGCATGGGAAAACTTGGGTTATCCAGAAAACCTGGAAATGATTTTCTAAAAACAATTCTAATAGCAATTCTAATTCTAATAATTGGCAAATCTTTTGAATCCTGAGGCAGATTCATTCTAGGATGACTGGATCATCCAGGTTCTTTCATGACAGTCTATCTTCTCTAGTCTTGGTGAGCTTTCATAAATCAGACTCTCTCTGTATGTGAAAAAGGCTAAAGTTGTAAGCTTTTGCTCCCACACTTTTACTAGACTTGAAGTGATACAATGTCTACATGTGTTCAAGGAATAATCCAGCAAGTTTTTAACTTAGATATACTGTATATTTGTGGTACTGAATAAGCAACTTGGACACTGTTAGAATAACACTGTTTAAACATAGAGTAAAACATGCAGCAAAATTGGAGTATGGAACCTAAAATCATTAATGTGACTTTCCAGTTTACACCACACTTCACAATACCAAGAGGTTTAATTAAACAAATGAATACTTACAGGAAAGAATGACGCACGGCAGTGACAATGTTGGCTATTGTTTCAACATCAACATAGTCATAGTGCAGAGCATCAGGTTTGGTATTTGAGCCAGTCTGAGCTAGCAGTAGTCCCAGCCATCGACCCATTTCTTCAGAGGAGCTAGCCTACAGTAAAATAGAAAGTAGTAGAAATAAAGCACAATTCTTATATATTGCAAGAGTACCATGTTATAAAGTTCAGGGTCTAAACCTCAAAACAAAATGTATGTATTGCAGCTTGGCAATCCTTAGATGTGATGACCTTAAAGTAAAAATAAATTGTTTATTCATAGTAATCAGTGATTTCAACAGAACCTCCTGGCAACAAAAATTATCCTGATTTCCAAATACAGCCCCTATTTATTTTTAAATATTATAAATATAATATTTTAAATAAGCAAAAGAACGCTAACTGATAAATGCTAAATGTCTTCTGCCAACATCCAGCTCAAAATACCTAGCCAGGATTTTCGAATGCCCAGTCTTAGTTTCCAGTCATTGATATATTGAACCAAAGCTGCACACAGGTAGGCTTCCCAGCTAATAATGTGACTGTGAAGTTAATTAGTTTGACCAGATTTTTTTTACACAAGGTATTTTATTTATATTCCACTTCAACAATTTAGACTATATTGTTAGGTCTGTTACAAAAAATCCCAAAATTTTTATTTTACTGGCAGGTTGTATGCAACAAAACAGAATGAAAATTGAGGGGGATAAATACTTCAGCAAGCAAGAGTAGCAATACACTACAGGATATTATGACAATGGAGTACTTGCCTCTAAAACACAGACTTCTTGGTTTTGACGTAAGATTCGGAAGGCAAATGGATGCTTTGGTCCAAATCCTGGTGACACCTCACAGCCCCGCAGTGCAATAGAATTAACGTGAGTTCTTAGATCATTGCGATCCTTGTGGAAGTATAATGTATAACCCTTTAAACGACACCAACGTTCCTTCCAGCACTGGTTTACAAGTACATTCAAAAAACCTATGTAAGACAGCAAACAGTTTATAAGAGGGGATGTTAACAATCAATGTCAAGATAACATTTTTTGTATAACTGTATAACTAATAAGATTGCCATAATTGTACATTCCTGACATTCAATATGAAAGCTTAATGACAATTTGGTCTACACATAGACCCAAGTTAAACACCTTCTGTCATCGGCTCATCCGGTTTACAGCACGTCTGTTTATTTTCTTGTCACTGGATTATTGTGAGACATATAATCTTTCTGACATGTACTATAATATTAACAATATTGTGCAAATTGTTCAATACGGCATTAAAGGCAAAATTCATATTTGCTGGATGTGGGTTTTAATGTAAAACAAATGTTTGTTATGCTAAGATCTATTTGCTGAGAAAACTTAAATGAATCAATCACTCATGGAAGAAAACATCAAGTCAAACTACTAATTTTGTTAGATTGAAGGGTTTGGGGTTGGGGCAAGTAGGAATGTACTTACAACATGATGACTTTTCTCAAGCAATCTCCTCCCTTATTAATCCCTAATTAAATGTAAATAAATACATGCATTCATATATCATATATACATACATACATACATTCATCCCTGTGCTGTTTAATTTATTTGCCTTTTTGGATCATTCCTTGCTTATACAGACTGACATAATTCAACATTCTTGCCAGTAAAATAACTGGCTACACTTTACATGAAAATGTAATATATAACAGTTTAGTAGTCTTTGTAGTAGTCTTTGGATGTCTTGGCTGCAATTTTTTTTTGTTTTAGGAATGATTTCATTTATTTTCAGTTGGTAATATTGCTAGTAAAACTCCCACGGGGACAGAGCTCCTGTAGTGTATGTACTGTATAAATAGAAGAGCAACACTGTCACCCTAACTTGCTTTCCTGATTAGGACTTAAGGAAAAGGTGTTCTATATTTCACAAAAGAGAGCTGTGAATCCTTATAAAATTGTTTGAGATTTAAGCTTAGTATACAGGAAGATTCAATGGAAATTCTAGCAAAACTAAAACATGTTTTCTGTACTTGCACATAATGCACTTAGCCTAAAAAGAGAAACAAATGTAGTCACCATATCTAGGGACTGGTAAGATGCAATATCCTACAGTTTTGTTCCTAGGTTTAGCTATCCTTTAAGCAATGTGCCCCTATTTTAATTTGAGTCCTTGCAGGACCCTTCTAATTTCTCCCTAGAATTCCTACAGATAGGAACAGTGAGGGGATGAAATTAATATGAATTGTAGTTCCAGGAACAAATGTGAGCATCTCCCCTTTTTGTGAAAGCTGTGAAAACATATGATGATTATTTGCATGAAAAAAATAAACCACATTGATGGGAATGGCAGAACCTCCTTTGATGGAATTGGTTGATACTGCAACCGTTCATTTTGTGGTTGTGTTTGATGTGCATAATACAGCTCATTTTAAACATAAATATTACTGCCTGTGGAAGAACAAAGAAACTACGAATCATGATCGCGCTAAAGGTCAGATGATGCTATTAAGATTTATTTTGTGAATATTTAAGTCCATACCGCAACAAGGCACATCTTCATCTGTGGATGAGGTGTGCTGTTCCTCTGCAGATTGCTTCTTTTTGGAGAAACTAATTATCCTTGTAATTTTCTTCCCAGCTGCCCGACTCATGGAGCCTTTCAATTCTGCCAAGCCACTTCTTCGACACTTTGCTATGGGTAAAAATAAAAGAAAATTTGTTTTGGATATACAACCCTAAAGTTTGAAGGTAACTCCATCCTTGCAAATTTCTGTTTTAGATGAAATTTCATGCCAAACTCCACACCAAGTTTATGAGTTTTTTGATTGTGTCTTGTGATGCAGTCCAACCTTCCAGACCACATATCCACGTCAGTGACCTTATTTTTTACTTTTATAAAGATTAATAGATCACAGTCACCAACCTGCTCTTAGCTTGGAATTTGACATCAAAGTGTATGGGCCTACAAGTATCTATATGATTACACAGTGCATACAGTTATACCTCAGCAAAAATCAAACACTGAATGCCTATATAACATATATTTTACAAATATGCATTTAATGTGAAGATTACCATTGTCCCTGTTTTCTTTGCCACTACTTGGGGAGCTGTTGTCACCGTTTGCTGCACTGTCAGAGTCAGATGTCTTGTCATGGGACAACCTCTGCGGGAACAGAAACAGCACATAAATTACAAAACAGAAGATTCAAAATGATACATTAATAACTAAATATGTTCTTCATCATTCTCATATTAATATTCTTCATAATAAAAAACCATTACCCTTCTTTTTTGTTGTCATGAACCAGTTCTTTACCTAAAGCGTACCTAAACTCAGAATTTTCACTTTACATAAAAGGGTAGACAATTCTTTTATGTAAGGTAAAAATTCAGTTTTTTTTTTTTTTTTTTAGGTGCAACACCCTCCCTAATTCTCTGTCGGGAATGAATGAGAGCACAAAGCCTCCCGGGATATCTACGTCAAGCATCCTGGATGGTTCTTGGGCGCTCCTTCTGTGCATGCCTGAGGATCTCGGGCATGCGCAGAAGGAGCTTTTTTGTGCTAAGAGGAAAATTTGCCGATCTAACGCATGCGCAGTGAGATCGGCTAATTTTTTTTTTATCCTATGTCACCCAATCTCACGCCTGTGTCGGGTGACGTAGAATGAAGAACCTGGAAGAGAAGATGTTGGCACCCGGAGCGCCGGCCCTGGGACGGATGCCAGGACAATGTGAGACCCGATGCCGGACACCCCCGGAGTGATCGGACTGCCCTGTGGGATTGAAGGTTTTTTTTTTTCTGAATTTAGTTTATTTTTAAGGTTACGCTGAATCTGAGAAAACATCACAGAGACCCTCTGAGCTCTCCCAGCATACAGACTGCAATCAGCCTGTCTACCTGAGCCTACTGGTGTCAGGCTGCAACTTCCCCCAGTCTCAAAGACAGGTGCGCCTGAGCCATCCTCTTTTTCTGGCCTGGAAAAAGGTAGGAGCCCTTGTTTTTCGGGCTGGATGCCTGGATCTTGCTGCAATTCTTCAGAAACACAATTACTAACTGCCTTATACAGGCCATTTAGTCCTCTAAATTTGGCATCACATATTTAATTTCTCCACAGTACATATGCATTTACATGCATTACATGCACTTGTCATTTTCTAAATTGATTTTTAGGTTTACTGAATACCTTTTATATGAATAAGACTTTTTGTGCAGCAAGAAAACAAAGGGTTCCTTCATGCTATTGATTCACCAGTAGAGGGAGTTGCTGTCATAAAAGATCTGGAGTCATTGGCCCTGATTTAATAAAGCTCTCCAAGGCTAGGTGATTTATCAAACCTGGAACGGATCTTGTCCAGGTTTCAAAACATTTGCTAGCACATAGAATATGATTTTAGGAAATCCATTGCAAGTTTTCTGGATCACCCAACTTCACTGATGAAAGCGCATTCTCTCCAGCCTTGGAGAGCTTTAATAAATCAGACTTTGGTGTTCACAAATGTATACTATTTAAGAATATTTAGGTACATTTTTGGCTTACAAGCTTAATAAGGAAAACATGTAATTGCATTACTAACACGTTGGCCCCTACCTAATAAAGCTCTCCAATGCTTGGGAGGATACACTTTCATCAGTAAAATTGGGTGATCCAGCAAAACTGGAATGAATTCCCTAAAAGTCATTAGCTATTTGTTAGCTAGATTCACTGATAAAAGTGTATTCTCTCCAGTTTTGATAAGCTTTATTAAGTCAGTCCAACGTGCCTGAAAAGATTGAGCACTATTAAAGATGAGAACTATTGAAAATAGATGTATATTACTAATAGCCTATAGAGTATGTCTGCCATTTCTGTCTGTGTTCTCATCATATATTATAGTGACCAGCACAGGGAGCTTGGCAGAATGTGAACATCTTGCAATTGTGGAATGGCTGGCCCAATAAAAATAGGTGAAGAAAAGCTTCCTCTATTAAATCTATGACATACGTTGAGTATTCTCACCTTGTCCAGATCAAGTTTATGTCCCAGAGCTGGAGAAAATGTAACTGTAGTTGGGCTACTGGCCTCCTTGATCACCTGTATTAAGATAGATGGATAATTTTATTCATCAGAGCTTTTATTTACATTGGGCTTTTCCAGAAATTTACCTTTGTAATCAAACACATGATAACATAGTCATATCGTTAAATTGATAGTCTATGAAAGCCCTCTGCATCCCTGCTTAAACACTGAATCTTATATATAATGCTGACAAGTGGACTAGTCTGAGTCTCCAGACTTATAACAAATGTTTGTGTTTGGCAGCGATTTAAGGCATAATATCAGCCAGTCTCTTACCAAATTCAGACTTTTTACAAAAGCATGATGAAACATATACTGCACTTTTACACATAATATACCAATTATTCTAGGTAAGTAAATGCTATTCCATGTATACTTTGTGCTAGGTAAGCTCACCCTCATCCATTCTTCAGCCTGCTCTCCACTCTGACACGCCAACACAAGTATCTCTGAGTTGGGGAGACAGAAACGTAGTTCATGCTTCTTACGACGGCCATCTTTTGGGACATAGGTGACATTACACAAGGGCAGTGGCATCTCCAAGTGAGGATTCTGGTCCTTAGAGCTCTTGTAACACTAAAGAAAATGAATGGTATTATGGCATTAGTAGGACTGTGTGGATAACAACATCAGAAATCAAACATGCAGAAGTGCAATATCAATTTTGATCAATTTTATTGAATGAATGCACAAATCACATGCATAAAAAACTTAGGATCCACACAAAATATAAAAGGTACCTGTGGCTTTTAGAATGATCTATATATTAGAGATTGCTAGAAATTGTAAATATATAAAGAAATGACTTAAATTTCTTTCTTTAGCAGGTGTATACTTGCAGAATAGCTTTCACTATGGTAAATTAACTCTTTGTTAATCAAACTCTGTATGTTGTGGCAAATAAAAGAACTTTTGTAAGCCAAAAAAGGATTTTTCATCTTGCCAAGCATAAGAGACTAATAATTGAAGAAATGCCTATGAAAATGTGATACAGAATAGGTACTATTTTGTAATGAGTCCCATACATAAAATAAAAGGCTACAAAAAAAAAAAAAAGTATTCCAAGGTTGAAAATTGACACATTTCAGTGTGGCACACACCATAACTAAAATGGCTAGATGGCTCATGCATATTTTTTAACTACAAATTTTGTTACATTTTAATGAATTTTATTTTATTTTTTGTTCCATTCACTTGGTAATTACTTATCTTTCTTTAGCTTTTTTTCTGTTCAGCAATTGGATTTCTGCCATGCTGTCTGGCTGCAGGGTGGTATTGCGTTATTGTGTGAGTAACAAAGCTCACTACATCAACTTTAAATGTAATATAGCTCCAGGTAATAGACTGGGGTGCACCAGCAGCTGAACTTTTCTTACTTACAGGGGCTTTTGCACTCAATAGCTGGATACTTTCTTTTCAGAAGGGGGACTGCAATTGACTATACAACCATACAATGCCTAGCAATTCACATTAAATAAGTACATTTCAGAACCTAATTATAAATCTGAAATGAAAAGAAATAACTTTATTGGTGTGGCTACAGATCAGTTTACAGATCAAAAAATTTAAAGTAGAGAAGCTCCAACTTAGCCCACTGCCAATAAATTCAAATTCCCTGGTTGATCTAAGGGCTTTCTAATTTACTAACCTGTAAGTATGTAGACTTTTCCAGGTCATTTTCTGAAAAGATTCTAAAGCTAGAGAGAACCAAACAACTAGTATTTTCAGAAAATTAAAATTAGTGGCAGCCTTAGTCTTTCTCCTAATAGATTTTTCCTGGCTGTCTTACTTGAAGGTAAATTTAAGATATATATTTTTCACTACAGTCTAGTATAATATTAGAATTTCATATGCATCAAACCAAGGTTCAGAGGTGAGGTTTTGACATTGTGCTATTGCTGTTTGAGTTCCAAAACATATTATACTGACAGCAATTAGGGCTAAGCCAATGCAAACATCACATTCTATTTGTGGTGTGCCAGACTGTGACAGCTGACAGGTCGGTTATGCTGCCTGTGCTTTTTCAGTGCTTTCCAGCTCTCTCTTCCAAACACGTTGTTCACACACTCCCGCTCTATTCACAGTGGTCACAGAAGAGTGGATGCAGGAAATCCTCTTTGGCGCTCACACTGTTTTGTACAACGTAACAGAAAATATTTTCTTCCTTCCTTCCCTCCACAGTGTCAATGTTATTGTCAAATTTGGTCACTGTCTTAACTTTAGAATGGTACCTTCCAATGCTTGTTTCTACCAAGCTTACCATGAAGAATGCTTTTTTTCTCTTACCAGTAGTTTATTGTCTCTGATTAACGTTAGCTGTTTGGCCCACTGGCCAAACCGCTTCTTGCGCAGGAGAAATGCACATATTCTGCTGTCCCGGACCAGGTGCAGAGATGCCTCTTGGGAAGGCCATTGGTGCATTTGACGCTGAGCTTTACCTTCTTCATCTTCTTCATCATACGACTCGTATGAGCTGCTCAGACCATCAGATTCATTATCTGCGCAAAAAGAAACATATAGTTTACAAAACAGTATGAAAACAAAAAATATATATAGTACCTATCTTTCAACCTCAATATGTCTTTCAGTATTTATACTGGGGGAGCCACCTCTTTGGTTACAAGAAGTATAAAAAAATGGAGGAGACGAAAGGGCTTTCTGGCTCAGAGATAACGTTTAAAAATTAATTATGTCATTCTTGCTCTTCCCCTCTATCCCATAGAACCTCTGTATGCTGTAATCTTATTGGAGTTATTTATATGCTACCTACTGCGGTTAAAATTATATTGTTACAGTTTTATTGTATGTTTCGACCCGCACTTTGCTTTTTTATATGTTGTTATGTTATTTATTATATGAAAACTCAATAAAAATTACAATTATTAAAAAAAAAAATATGTATTGATACACTCCAGTTTCATACATAATTACACAATTTACATTTGAGTTGTATAGCCATAGGACTGGGATGTTTGGTACTAGACATAGATGTTCTAACCATATCAATGATATGAAGCCAGTATGGGCTTTCTCAGGGGTTTGACTATACAGTCTATTAATAAGTGCAAAAAATATGAACAAAAAATAAGTACAGAGCATGATTAAAAGGTTATTACAGCAATATTTAAAGTATATTACGTACAATAGTACCAAGTACAGGGTTAATGCAATATTTGAAGTATATTAGGCACATAAAATGAAACAAAAAATATTTGTTGTAATACTGTGTCAAGATGTTACACTTTAGAAGGTTGAATATGTATATATAGAAAAATTATGTTAACATATCATTGATTAGTCAAGGCGTATGCTAGCAGGGATTAAGGTAAGGTGTCATCATTGATGATTACCATGAAATAGATATCCTATTACACTAATTTGATATTAGTTCAGTGGTAAAGAATTGTACCTGTTAGGGTAGGTAGTGATGTGCTTCAAATTAAGAAAAATTAGGAAACTGGAGTGTATCAATACATAATTATTATTTAAATCCTATCTCTGAGCCGGAAACCTTTTTCTTTTGTCTCCTCCATTTATTTTATACCAAACACAGGGTTCTCCCCAGGCCCTTTTAGCTGCCTGTTTTTGGGTGGTTACTTAAGAGTTTGGTCACAGTACAGGGGCTGCCACCCACCTACAATTTCTTCCCACCCGGTTCAAAAAAATTTCTGGCTTGAGCAGTGAAACAGTATGGTCTAAACAGAGCAAAAAGTTTAGGCTAAATGTTCACGCTTTAGATAATAATTTGTTCTTACTAACTTAAGTAATTTCCAGCCATCCGCTAGTATCAGACTTACTCCTAGAGTTCAATTGATTAGTGGCTGTGGGAAAATTCATACACATTGATTTATATGTCCCTTAAAGACCTATACTGATCTTTGTGCCATTACTATGACCTGCAATTCTGTTTAACAGAGGTCAGTGGAGTAGGTGTCCCACTTATATGTGACAAAAGTCCCAAACCTTTCTTGTGAGACATATTCACATATAACTGGTAGTGCTAAGCCACAGAGGCAAGGGAAAATACGGAGGGGCTGTGCAAATAACTTAAAGAGGTAACAGAGAAACCTGTGGTTAACAAGGCAGTAATATAGATGAGAAATACCTGTTGGTTTATCTGATTTTGATTCATTTTGATTTGAACATAAAAAGCATTAATTTTCTAACAGACAACAGAAGCGGAAAAAAAAGAATGACCAAGATCAAAAACTGCATTTATATGCAAGGTCACTTACACGAATGTTTCTGCTCCCCATTTATGTGGGTAAGCGGGTAATTATTATCTGCTTCTTCATAATATCCATCTTCTATGGAATTGGGAGGACTGGAACTATCTGTGTAAAGTGGGAAATTCAGAAAAAATAAGCAATGGAAATAAATTGGCATTACGCAAATCACTCATCATATTCTAATAAAAACACACACATTTTGTTCAAATGTTAACAGGAAAACTCCACAAGTGTATTTGGTTGATGGGTGATAAGTGAAGCACAAGTGTAAATATCCCATGCACCACCTGTTTCCACAGTCCCAACAGCTCTGTCTCACACTGTCTGCACTTTGTATGCCAGATGATTCCCTTGGCTTAGATGGGAAAATTATTTACCATGAAGTTTAAAGTTATACTTATCCTGAAACATTCACCAACCACTACCAAGTGGAGTTCTCTTTCATCAATCTAAGATGATCTAGTGCCATAAGAACCATAAGAACATTTTAATAGTACGCCAGTACTAAAAAAATTAATATTAATATTAATAAGATGGCTTTTTCTGACCTCTTTCCAAAAACAGTAACTGACAACCACAAAGATCTGGGAAAATGGAGTAAAGGCATAAT
Organism: Pyxicephalus adspersus; assembly: GCF_032062135.1. Classification (NCBI taxonomy): domain Eukaryota; kingdom Metazoa; phylum Chordata; class Amphibia; order Anura; family Pyxicephalidae; genus Pyxicephalus; species Pyxicephalus adspersus. Next base: position 70,239,705 of record NC_092859.1, read on the forward strand.
TTATGCAGGGTCCTATTAAAACTCAATATTAGCAACAGTAAAGAGCTCATCCACAGTTCGCATCTTTCAGTTTATTCAGCCAATAATTTTTCCTGATATGAACCTTGTAGACTGGACACATGTGTAAGGTCAGATATGATCAGCTCTAGATGAAATTTCCAACTACATTCCAGCCAGCTTTAAAATAGGTAAATGCCTACTGTAAGTAACCGATATTCATTCAATTAAATTTGAAAGTAGACCAAGCTATAGGTAAAAAAAAAAAGGGGAAAAGCTAAACAATGCTTACTGCGAGACGTTATATACTCGGGGAACTTTCCTGGACCGAGTGGAACAGCCTCCTCATAGTAATCTTCGGGTGGGGGAGTAGTAGGCAATGGCGGTGGAGGAGCACAAGGTGCTGGTGGAGGTGGAGAAGACTGGCTTTCTGTGTCTTTGTATTCATCTTGCATGTCCCGTAATTCCTGCAGGTCACAATCTAAAGAACAAATCCCGGAATTTGAACAATAAGTGCCTCGCAAATGGCTTCATTAATTGCTAACAACATATTGTTTATAACCACTGGGCTAATGCCAGCCCTGAAGACATCCCATACCACTTCATAGAATCCATGACCAAATACAAATCACAAGGTTTCTATAAAATTTAATGAGATGACTCACACAATAAGGCTGCTGAGGTTACCAATTGTAACTAAGGCAAAATTGTGTTGGGTAGCAAATGTGTAAAGTTTTTAAAATAGGAACATGTTTCTCAGTTTAGTAACAATGCCTCTCCTGAAATGAGCTAGGAGAGATAGAAGGATAATATGTAAAAAATCAAATGGACTCACTACACATAGGAACTTATAAGAGTTCATAAGAACTTATAAGAATAATCTGAAATACAATATATTTTTGTTCTCTAGCCTACATATGCTTGAAGATAAAATCTTACTGGTAGATTATCTAAAACAAAACATAAACTAGCAGGTCATGTAATCATTTAGAGTTAATTAATTTAATTCCCTTATATGGTTTGACTTGGTATAAGTAATTTAAATATGAAATATTAGTTTTGGGTAAGCATATCCTTTAATTCTTTGCAGTGAACAATAGCTATCCTACCCCCCATGTAGTAGATTTGGAGGTTCCATCTGTTTTCCTGGTTCAGCTTTCCTATCCCATAAACAAAAATTATTCCAATCGGTATGTTATATGACCACAAACATTGCCATACAATATCCTGTAATATATTGTGGTGTTTTCCTGCTAAAAAAGTTATACTGAACGAACATTAACAGGCAACATATGGATACATAATGTTTAAAAAAAAAGGTGGTACGGCAATTGTGAATTTTCCATAATACACTGTAATAAAAATAAATTCACAGATTTTTTTTTGGTTAGAGTGGTAGGGGGTTAGAATGGTCGAATTTAAAGCTACAAAAAGGTGTAATTTAAACAGATATAGTACGTAACTAAATTTCAAATTATCTTTAAAAAATCAACATATTTCTATGAATGACATAGGTCAATATGGTCCTATCCTTGATGGTACGGTAGTAGTGGTATTACTAGTGATCACTTCCAGCAGCAGTAGAAACAAACAAGTACTGTACAGAGCACTGTCCTATGGGGAGCAGAGTAAACAGAAAGTCATTAGTGTCTGTTGTTTAGTCATGCAGCATGGCGGATTATATGGTGGACAAGAATTTTGGAGGATAGCTATACTCAAGCTAGATTTTACTTGAGAAACAAACAATCACCCTGGGTGACCAAAATCTACAGTCTGTAGAAAACTTTAGAGTAAAAGAACTCTTAAAACACCTAACTTCTCTTGCTCATTTTACAGCCATCATAAACTTGTTTTTAACAATGTAAACAGACATCTGAATTGTTTATTGGCCTAATCAACAAAGACAAAACATACCAAACTCCTCAAAGAGTGACTCCACAAAGCTGGTGCCATTGTGATAAGCAGCAGTGTTCATATACTGGAAATCCAAGTCATCTCCTGCAGAGTAAAAAAAAAAAAGGAACAAATAATATTAACGTGAAGATTTGCAATTTTGTGGGGAATGTTTAAAAATGTTATTTTTGATGGTAAAATAGCACCTGGAAAATGTTTTCTTTATCTGAAATCCCTCCCAAAAAATAACAGTGTACTTCCTTTTTTTGGACTCGTGTCTATGGACCCATTGCTGTATATTTGTGTAATATCTACCGCATTGAAAAATGAGGAAGCCTTGCCCTGTACCTCAACATATGGACACCATGCAGAACAAGGCATGGTGAGTGAGCAATTGGGAAAGATCAGCTGTAAGGAGACCAGAGGAAAATCTGGTGACTAGTTACATGAACTTCCAGAGTTTAGTTCCTCTTTAAAGAAATCTATCATACAAAGAATATTTTGGGTACACCTGGGATAACTACCTTCTTTAAAGACACCTTGTAGAACCTCACAATCTATGCCTATCATTAGTGAATTATGAAGGCTGCCATCACTAAGCTCATCCTTTGAAAATGCTTGTTTCTTTGCTGTCAGTCTTCTGAACTTAATTTCTTCCTAATTCACTGACCTGGAACAAACAGAGTGAAGGAATTCTGACACTTTCCTGATACTCATTTACAGCAGGGATGTTTCAGGCCACCTTTATCTCCATGAAAAGTATTTTTATTACTCTGTGTTTATCTTTTGGGTTAGGAAATTTTAAATAGAAGTCTACTTCCTGATAGAAAAAAGCAAAAATGCCCATGTGAGCTGCATTTGTAAATACTGTTTTTTATGTAACAAATCACATACATCTAATAAGGGATATAGAATCATTCATACCAGGGGGAGGCTGTAGCTGGCGCAGGATGCTGCATACCGCACTTTGTTTCTCTCTGGTGGTGGCACTGAGGAATTCATGATCCAGAAGCTTTAGCAATACATTCAATTCTGGCAACAGCTGGTCTAGAACTGGAGCAAAAACAATCAATGTATTAGCTTATATGATATCTGTTTTATAGGCAAACATAGTAACTCAAAATGCAGTAATGTTATTTGAAGCCACCATTGACAGCATTCAGCTGTTAAAGGGCACCTAACCTGAAACGAAACACAAAGATGCTATGAGCTTTTTGAGTAGGTTTCTTCCATACTGGCAATTAGATTTTGCCATCCTGTTCATTTTTGCAAGGCCACATCCCTAATCCCATCCATAATACCAAATGGAGGTCTAAGGGGTTCCTCACAAAATGAGACTTTTCAGGCCATTTTTTCTGACATTGATTTGCCAAGACATTGTTGAAAGGTTTTCTGATTGTTCTGTATAACTGTTTAATAAGGAAACTATATTTTTGATACAAATATATAATTTATCATTGTAACATATTCATGGAAAAATCCTTACTTAGCACTATGCAGATCCTAATAAAAGGGATGTGTGTTATCACTGAATGCAGAACTTTACCACCCAAAACAGAGTTTTCCATACTGAATAAAACAGACAGTGAGGAAAGTGGAACAATTGCTTGAAAGACCTTAGGTTGGGGTTAATAATGCCCAGGTATTTAAATACCATGGTAGACCATTTGAAATGAAAGAGTCATTGGAAAATGTTAGAAGTGATGGATTACAGATCCTAAATCTTAAAGTTGGATAGTGGATAACAATAGTTGAAGGGTGCAAATTGTAAATAATAATTTAAATTACAGTGTTTGCTGCAAAGAACTAATAGATGTATGTACCTCTTAAATACTTCCAAAATAGGTGTCAAAGGTTAATCTTATTAGTGTAGGAACTATAAAAGATTATAGCGAGGAACATATTCTGTACTGAAATCCAGAACTGCAGAAAAAAGTAAACATTAGCACTTAGAAGATCTGGATGTATCTTGAGAACACAAAGTGGCAGGTGGAATGTGTGTAATGTATGCAATGTGAATAGTGTGTCTTAAGTACTGGAGAAGTAATGCAGAGACAGGGAATGGCTGTTTGCTTTATCTCAGCTGTTTACAGAGTCTGAACATTAAGGCGCAGGTCATGGTATGACTAATAATACAATCATGGGGTAGACTACTTACAAACCATCTAGGTACAAAGAGGTAACTGTCTGCATATTTTTTACATCTGGCAATGTTTTATATCTTTAACCTCCCTCTGAATTAATGCTATCAGATTCACATACCTGTATAAATGGGTGCAACAAAAGGTAAACACATTACATAAAATTATACCCCATTATAAGGAAGCATATGGGTCATATAGCAAATGTAAAAAAAATGGCATACTGTTTATGTAAAAATGGTAACAAAGTTAGATACAGACTTTAGAAATCATTGATGTTTAGAAATTGAGACAAAATAATATAAATGTAAAACAATATATTATAAAATATTATATATATATATATATATATATATATAAAATAAAAATGCTAACAAAGCAGCAATATGGGTTTTATAGAAATAATAACATAATTGCATACAGGCTAATAGAATTGGTAATGAATGGGACCTACAGGTTATAAAAACAGTAAAGAAGGGTTTTATAGGCTAAATAAAAATTGTATGTATAATGCATATAGACAATGTAAAAATGATAATAAAGGGGAATTCAGGCTATATATAAAAAACAGCTAAGTGGCATAAGGGAGGACTATGGTAAAAATGGTAACATATAGTCTTATAGTGCTTCTGTTTCAAATTGATAACCGAGTTGCATATGAGCTATATAAAAGAAGTAACAAAACAGCCAAAAACTGTGCAAAAATGCATCCCAAAATATAATCTATGTATAATGAGACTTTTTTGACATTCCATATATTTTTTAATGGGGGTGAGGGTGGCAAAAGCAATTTTAATTCAGTTAAAAACTATAGTTAGGATGGCCCTATTTATTCATATATTCATACTTATGTATATGACCCCTCTAACAAGCTTCCCTGGGGGGAGGTTGTCATATAGAGTGTTCAGCAGCTGTGTCTATAGTCTTATGATGTATTAGCATTGTGTAATTCATGACATGTTTATCCTGTTTAGGATTTCTATAGCATATTTTGTATAGCAACTAAGTCTGTTTATATTGGATTATCTAAGGAAGTGTCTAATATCCTCTTCCCTGTCATGGTTATTTACACCTTGATGTGGAATTTTACAGAAAGGAAGAAAAGGTGGTATTAGAGGAAGTAAAACAGTTACAACATGATACAGCAAGGATTGCGATACAGGGTAGGGAGACAGCAGACAGGGTAATGAAAAACTAAAAACTGTGGGAGCACAAAGGTCCACAGTCTTTAAAGTAAACCTGTTAACACTCTTATCAAATTGACAGTAGAACCTGAAAAGCAATACCTTGCAGGGCCCTTTCATACCTGCGGTGGAAAACTGTACAGTTGGCGGCATAACAAACCGCTGCTGTGAACCCAGGAGTCGCAAACCAAAGTGCAGGTAAACATGTTTGCATTGCTCATGGCCGCTGAGCAGTTCTTTCTCCAAAGCACTCCAAAAACTTTTGGGAACCAGGCCATGATCCATCACAACCATGTGCACACAATGGTACCTAACCACAGCTGTTGGAACCCCAACTGTAGGTCTGAAAGTTGGTCTCTTGAGCAACCCGCATGATCCTGAGGTGCACTGTCTGCAAATACAAACTTTCCACATGGAAAGGCAGAGCACCCATACACAACTAATGCCTCTCTGTTGATTGGAGAGGAATAGGGGTACGTAGTTGCACACTCTAAATTTCCAAACTGGAGGCTGCCGTTTTCTTCCTTCCATTCCTTACTTCCTAGGAGCCTTTAAAATTAAGGCAATACACATTACACCTGAATATAAACTTCTCCTTACCAACTTTGTACAACCATATGTCATATGTAAATCATGGGGCATGGGTACAATTAATTGAAACCAAATATTTTTGCTTGCTGGTGTTTACCAGTGCCAGTGTGTGTTTTCAAGCCCAAAGCCAGAAACATTAATATCCAAAAATACCGGCAGGTACATTATAAAATATAGAAGAAATAGAATAAACACACATTATTGTACAGTATTAATTAATTCATAATTAATGTAAATTAATTCATACAGGACATGTACAGCCACATAAAAAACATGAATTCTCATAATTCCATAATTTTCATTGAGCTTTGATCATGCCAGCATGAACTAACAATGACACAATAAGTAACAGGTCTGCACAAATCAAAGTGGATACTATTTAAATATATGGAACATTTGTGCAACCAGGGATGGCTGCTAGAGAAAAGCAAAGTGACAACAATGCATATTTAAATATGCCGTGTAGAAATTATGCTTTTGAATGGTAGATTTAATAAAGTCAATGTGGGTTTTGAAATATTCAGTGGGTGTCTTCTATTTCTTTCTTTCTTAATGATGTACCAAATTCACAGCAGCTGTGGACACTTTCTACCTAAGTTACATACACAAAGTAGCCCAGTAGGAAAAAAAATTAATTGCATAATGATGGTCTCCTACTCAGTAATCAGATTAAACAATGTATATGGACAACTGTGACTGTTGGGTGGTGAAAATAGTCACCTGGAAAAGATTCTACAGACAAGCTTTATGTAATCTTCACACTTCAGCATTTTAGCAGGGTTGGAGAGTGATAATCAACAAATGACACTGCTGCTATGCAAACAGAGCCTGGGATCACAGCAGGCCCAGCAAACAATCCTGGGAAAAAAAGAGGATTAAGGCCAAAAAGAGTCAACAGGCAAAGTGAGAGGCGGCTATGGGCAGGGGGCAGGCACCTGGACATATCCATGTGCTGAAAACCTTTTTCCTTCCCACGACACTCCCTCTTTTATTCTTGCTATCTAGACTTCCTCACAAACTTCTCATAATTGTCTATCTCACAAGCATTCTTTCTTTCTGTCATTCTTTCTTTTTGTGAATGTTATGAATTTGCCGTCTCCCTTTTGCACTGTGAAAGTCATGTGACCACATTCATTTCTGCAACAATCACTGGCATTCAGACTGCCATTATATTCAGCACTTTTTATGTCCAAAACATAGTCATATCATATTCTACAGCAAAAAAAAAAAAAACACAACAGTAATATTTAGGTATTCAGGGGAAAAAGCCATACTGGAAGTATTGGAGGCCTCTAAGTTTCCTGCATGACAAATATGCATTAATAGTTCAGGTCATTATTTAAAGTAAAATGATTGTTGCCTATGGGTATGGGTTCCTTATGAATTTCCCATGGATCCCTTGGGTGATTTTCCCACTTTGGATGAAAAGGCAAACCCCTTGCATACCCCTTAAAAGGATCAATATCAAGTATATTGACTTACAACTTTATGGGATGGGAAATATGGACACAGTGTACAGAGTATATAGCCAAATGAAACAGCCCAAGAGGTCAGACTAAAAATAACTAAAGAGTAACAGGTATTTGATATAAAGTGATGGACAGTCCCTCAAATGAGGGCTTACTGGAACTATGGTATTTGAGTTTATAATGTCAGCCTGCTAGTAAGGCCGAGACTTGCATTTTAATTTGTGTTCTCTTTTGCTATGATAAACTATACAGGTGAAATAGAGGTATTTATTAGTTAATAAATATATCTACATATACAGTTATTTAGGTAAACATGATGACAACAGCAACTGTATAAAATAATCTGTTACTTGTTTTGACTACTGTTTTTATTGCTGGTGCTGCATTTTTCTATTACCATTGCTTGGTGTACTGCTTGACTGATTAAAGAATATATTCAATTCCCAAACATTTAAGGAACTTTTTAGGCACATATAAAACAAACCAAAAAAAATATAACTTTTATTTGAACAATTAAAATACAAGTAAAAGATTTACACAAGTGAACACATATTTAAAAACATTTTCCATATCACACATGGTCTTGCATAGATTAAACAGAGTCTTCTTTCGACGCGTTTCATGGGTAGAACTCGCTTCCTCAGGAAACAAAGTTGAGACCTATCAATGCAATAAATTCACTGTATCTGATTTATTTTCTCAATTTACAATTCACATACCAGTTTAAAAGAAGTGTTAACACATCACTCAAAGGTGGATGTCTCCTCAAAAAGAAACAGTGCAGATCATAAGCCAAGGAGTAGCATAGCAACAGCAGCAACCAGGAATTATCAAACTGGACTTCTTAGGATGTCACCTAGCAATATTTATACTCAATGTTTGTATGTACGTAACAAAATGTGTAAAATCTAAATAGATCCAGCTAGATGTGTATATTTAAAACTAGTTTGCAACAGGGATAGTCCCCCTCCGTATAGGTACTGCCCCAGATATTGATATGCATCTATATTATATATCTATGTACATGTGTATCTTTATATTGCCATATATCTGGCAGCACTAAGGGTGGGAGTATAAACAATCAGGTAGAGGAGCAGTACATGGTCACCTACAACTGTGTACTAACATATATTCATCTTGATGGGAGCCTCATTTAAATGTCAGGATCTCTACTGCATAGCATTATGGGAAAACTGTGAGATCTGCATGACAGATTCGAATGGCTCAATGACATACCCTACATACTTTGACTCTAACATTTATTCTCATAGTTGCTGTATTTTATAACGTTCTTTATAAATATTTCAATCCTCACCTGAATCCATCCACTTCAATTTTGTTTCCACACCCAAATGCTAATGTAAATAGATCTCTAAATATCAATTCACTGCTTGCGCTGGAATCCATAGTCTGTACTACAATGTGCTTGATGTAAATAAATTACACTGGCAAGGCTTTGATCTGGACAAACATCCCCTTGGTGCTGTACCTCTGTAGCTCATTAAAGAATATATGTATGCACATAATCTATACTATATATCTATATTATAGAATCATTTTTTTCCTTGAGATTCTAGCAGTAACAGCTATTCCTAAGAAAAACTGTATATGGTGAGAAATCATGAAGATCATAAAAAATAAATATATAAATTAGGGATAACTTTTTAAACTTTTATTTTTTCTTTATCTTTGTGAGTTTGTTCTCTAACACCTGCTAAAAAACTAAAAAAATGTATTATAGTTAGCATTTTTATTCCTAGTAAAATTATTGGCACATACATGCGCATGTCCAATTTTTTTTAATGTCAGTTCTGTTTGCCTGACCATTGGTGACATTACTGGATGACCTACTCTGGGTCTCTTTGCACATTTGCTACTGTGCTGGATGTAAATGAACATTTTACCCCCACCTTCCAAACACTGCCCTTCCTGCCTACCCCTGCTGTAAACACATCAGCAGCAAATGTATATCTATCTATGAAGAACGTCTGTTTCCTTCCAGATTCTACTAGCCAAGTGAAACAGTGACTGCAGCAGAACTCAGCACATTTCTCCCAGAATGACACACAGATTTATCAATGAACAAGTTCACTCCCTCCTCCTAAAAGAGGAAGAATGATTGCAAGAGGAAAGGAGCCACTAGTAGTCAGGGGGTGCCAAACACATGGCTAATGCATTTTAACCTGCCAGCCAAAACTCAACTACTATCTAAAAGTGACAAAACATATAGACCCATCGGACAATTTAAGTTTTATAGGGAAAAATATTAAAAAAATATTATGTTAAATACACAATTAAAATACAAACAAGGGAGCCTGTTTACTTGGCAAAGGATTTATCAATCTGTGTATCCAATTGTTGCATGTAGGTAGCCACACAAAACACCACAACCAGATCCTAAACCCCTAAAGCATCAGTAACTCTATTTGCCCAAATCTATACCCAGTCTACTGACTAGAAATAAAGGAATAGCAGAAAACTAATAGGTCCTGTGCATTGCAACAGCTCATGTGCATTGCATAACTGGACCTTAATGCCGGCTCTGCATCCTTATTGCTGCTATACAGGGAATTACCAGAAGTGGATATCAATACAAATAAGAATACTTATTGTATATTAGTATATTTAAAGACCATTAAACATGGTTTAATTATTTAATCATATATCTGTGGAACAAATATACATTCAGACCACTCACACATTCTAGAACTGTGCTATTGGTAAATGAAAAGCAACACTTAGCTGGGCGTGCATGCTGGTCTGCAGAGAAGAAGAATGACAGGATGGAATTGGATTACTGTATTGGTTTTAGTAACAGTTCTAATTTATTACTGTATCTGTTATAGAAAAAAGTTACTTTTTAGGCAGCCATCAGGGGATCAAAGGATGTAACTTAACAAATGTTTTGGGTCAACTTGTGTTAAGGGTTGAAAGTTCCAGACATGCAACAACTCACATTCAAAAGCTAACGGGTTTCTGGGGATCAACAGGTCCCCATTTATCAGGAGTTGACAGATGCTGAAGAAACAAAACATACTGAACTGATTTATCTGAACTGATCTTGGAGAGTAATGATAAAAAGGTAAAAAAAGGATCTGCTCTGGACTGTCTGAACTAGTGTAATTAATAGAGGCATGTCTATTTTTGAATTTTGGGAAGCTGCTGTGCGTATTTCTAAAGGTTTGTGCAGTAATCCAGTATGAAGCTTTTGATCTGTATGAGAGATTTCTTAAAAAAAGGCCAGCTAATGATACTTTCTCTCCTTGCAGGGTGAGTGGTCTTATATGTGTCCTCTGTGGTTTTCTGTGGGTAGCCTGTAGTGGGTAGATATGCGGATTACTGCTCTACTCTCTGTATGAGGTATGTAAAGCACAATGATGGTGACAGTGAATAAATAAATATATTGAACTAATTTTAATTTTAGATTTATTGACCTATGAATGGACATTACCCACAGTAAACATATTCCATTAGTTTCTGAAATACAGAATATTTATAGAAGACCTCTGATTGCATTTTCTTTATATTTGAATTTTAAACTTCAAGGCTTTCATCCCAGGAACCAAGTCAATGTGGTCACCACAGACAGTAAAACATACAAATTGGTTTATTGCACAGTGCAAAAGCAAACCTGCCTGCAATGAAATCTCTCCCTGCCAAGAAGATATGGATTATCAAAGCTAACTATGCCATATACATTTTATGTTCAAAGGGATGATGCGTGAACCTGTACCATATGCAAAAAAGATTACTGAGATTTTCCAATCATCACCCTTGCTGCATAGAGAAAGTAACAATATGACACAGTGTTGAGAGCATGGAAGAGCACAGCAGTTTCATGGAGTTTAGGCATCAGCATGGGGCCACAGCAGTCACTGGATGGATTAAACATTTCCTGCTGGCATAGAGTTCACTTGCTTTACTGTTAGATCAGATGACTCTGCAGGGAAAACACACTCTCTTTGAAGTGCTTTGTTTGCAGAGGAGCAGATTAATAGTCACAGATAGCCAGAACCCTGAGCATAAAGATAAAATAGCTTGCAGGTCTGGAGTGTCATAGTGCAGGCCATACATACTATTTATATGTATATATATACAGCATAGCTTCCCTATTAGGTATAGGCAAAAATGAGCAGATGTACTACATGAACAATGAGATCCTCAAATGAGTCATGTGTAACTATCCTTCATTGGTTTGCACAAATAAATTTGCAACATATGTATTCAATAAGGATCAATACCTATTTCTGTCAAAGAAATCTATTAGGCCAATTCTAAACGCTCCTGGTGAGCAGTGTACAAAGTGAACAACCAGTCACAGCCAATCAGATTAGCTGATATGAGCTATTAGATATGATATAGGTTACTGCACTTTGTACTTGTTAAGCTGCGTACACACTTCCAATTATTATCGTTGGTAAACGAACGACGAACGATCCTGCACGATATCTGCGAACGATCGTATAGCACCGATCCTGTACATACACGACCGTACACACGATAGATGGTCAACGATCGTCGTCCAATCCGATCCGCCGGTCCGGTCGTTCATTTCCAACGACTATCCTCGTTCGTCGGCGTCGTTAGTTACTTTTTTTACGAACGATTTTTGCCCAATCGATCGTTCGTCCGTCGTTCATTTCCAACGATAAAAGTTGGAAGTGTGTACGCAGCTTTAAAGATCAATACCTATAGTTTATTCATAATAAAGTATAAAATTAAAAAAGGAGGTCATGCTGAAGAACATTCTGAGCTTACAATCAGAATGATCAGATCCTTGAAAATGTAATTTTAAATAGAGAGGCATATTTATTTATTATACTCTGGACATTGCATGTTAGGTAAGCTCTATCTTGCTTGCCCAGGGAAAACATAATTAACTTTTCTTTATTATCCCACCACCTGTCTCCAGCTTTTTTGGTACTTTGGGGTAAGGAGAACCTGATGACGTGCTATATATATATATATATATTTATGCTATTGGGGATAAGTGAATCTTGTGTTTGTTACTGCATTGGTAAAGACTTGTTAAAGCCATCTAGCCTACTTAGTAGATACTAACATAAATCTTTGGCCTAAATAAAGCTAAATTCTAGCCTTACCTTAAGCCTTGGACAGTTGTTCAAGCTTCTCTCCTGTACTGCAACTGCATACTTTGATCTCAATGGACCAACCATGGTCTACCTGTATTGCTTAGAGAAGCAAAGATCCAGAAATGATATCAAGGGTCCTAATATATCCTAATATCCAGTTTTAAAAACATGGCCACTGTAAATAGGTTATTTGATACTCACTTCTGCTTACATCATCTATTGCTTCTCGCAAAGCAGTTGTCCTTTAATTGTCCTTTAGAAATCAATGGAACAACCCCTTCAATGGGGGAAGTGTTTACATCCATAATTTTTATGTTTGACTTTTGGGTACTATACAATGTATAATGAAAATAATCATTAGATTTTTACATGACTTAATTATGTTACAAAAAAATCTTCACAATAGTTTTCCTCTTAACTATCATGAGGGAAATCCGGATAGTATTTGTATCATATTATTTTTAGCTTTAGGGTGTCCCTTTTCCTGAGAAATGTATTGCTAAAGCTGTTACTGCTTCCTGCACATAGGATGGACAAAGCAACAGAAACTATTGTTAAACAGCTGTTAGAATGCACAGATCACACAAATGACAGTCACACGTCAAAGTGCTGCCTGGGATGGTATTGGCTTGTACACAATTCATGCCAAGACCATGAAGCAATATCATAAACAATGGATCCAAAAGACAATCCAGCACCTTGGTCAGCCTTATACAGAAACTAATAAATCTATTCATGTTTCGTGCAGTCAAGCATTATAATAATTAAGTGACACATTTTTACAAAGGTCTACTTATTAGACAAAAAGGGATAACTAAGGATAAAAAAAGGAACAGAGGGATTTGGTTTTGAAACCTAAAGAAGGCCAGTTTGGAGATATGTGTTTATTTAAAACAGAATCGGGTCAGAATTGGGTTTAATAGAGGCATACATTTCAGCAAAACCTGGATGAAATGGAGGTTAAAGGGTAGTGAAAGACAGCTTCTTTAATGCACATTGGAGGTCTAAACGTTCACACATAACCATTGAGCACAGAAATTATTCTTACAGGTGCTGCTGATCCAGGAATTGTACTGACCATAGTTGGGGTCATCAGATGTTTCCATATGTCAGCAGTGCTGAAACCTCCATGAACAATGCACTAGCCTCGATAGTATCACATAAACAATGAGCCACGAATCTCATTTGTCAGTTCACCAGGAACAATACAGTCTGTTGAGTATTATGAATTGGCTTGCAAAGTGTGATGACTATTTACAAAATGTATCAAATATATCTGTTGAGTGTCATTAAGCCTAATCTTGGTAAATCTTGGATGGTTCTATTGTTTTATACATTGGGTTTTCTTGACAAAATACACTCAGGAGTTAGCTGTGGATAATTCTGTTATTCAGGGACATGGGAAAGCTGAACCTCTCTATACCAATTTCAATGTGTAGGCTATTGCTGGGAGTGCGGCACACACTGTCACAAGGAGTGCAGTATGCTCAGGGTCAAACAGAGAAGGAGATGGGTGTTCCAATGAAATAAAATTACATTTTTTTTTATTTAATTATTACTGCCGACAGAAAACTGCCAGATTGTGACAAAAAAGAAAACCTGCTTTTTCTTTGATTCAAAGTCACTATTTGTTTGCTGTGATTGTCTCTGTGCTGTATGGGGCCAGAGGTGACTGCTGATGATGTCAGTGATCTGAGGTTGTGAGCCATCAGTAGCACAGTAGCAAAGCACTATCAGGTTTTGGCAGGCCTAGTATACATAAGCAGATCTATTATTATTTTGCATTCGATTGATCAATACCAAAACACTGCATAAAAGTGTATGTGATTGGCCAAGTTTTACGTGAATAGTAATGATAGCCAAAATGTTTTGACAAATTAATGTTCTACAATCGACTAGCTGCCAATTTCCTTTTTTAATTAATTTCAGATCTAATCTTTTGAACGCTAAGCAGATCAAAGGTGGTAATCTACCAAAGTATACCATCCCTCAAATTCAAACAGTACTGCTCCATCTGAATTGGAAGGATTGGTTGACCACAAACTAATAGGTGTTAACTGAACTGACATCAGCACCTCCCAATGATGCTAGCACTGAAACATGTAATGTGCTGGCCATAGATCACTAGATTCAGGGCAGTTCAGAGGTTGAAAACATTCATATGATGGTTATGCCCTGATGATCCGAGGGCAGAGATAAAGTAAACACCGTGCTACCTATACCAGGCCTTCAAACTTGGGTAGAAAACAATTTCTGATTTCTTTATGATTCCAATCTCAGCTATGTTTTTGCACTACTATAAAGTTTTTTTTTATATCTTCTAGTGAGTGTAATCAGACAGAGATGATAAGGAGCCCTCTGAGTCTTCTGACCTAGGAAAGTCCTAGGAAAATTAGGCTTTTCTAAAGGATTTGACAAGACATAAAAGATCATAACCTGCTATGCATGGCCAGCCTAACACCAAATACTACAAATTCACGTTGATGGCAAGTTCTTGGTTTGTAGTCCTATTTTCAAGAACTGGTAACTAAATGGAGCACACAAATTTAAAAGGGTCAGTAGGGACAAATTGAGAACAAAAGCCCTAGTCTTCTGCCAGGATGTGCCTCCTTCACCCTAACAGACACATTGTAGACCTCTGAAGTCATAGCAGAGTATGAGTGTCTTTGAGCATGTCAATCACATCAGGCAGTGCTATAATTATCATGGCAGACATACAGCATACAGCCTCTGCACGAGTCACAGTGACCCCCTGACCCACCCACTGTTGGAAAGGAATTCTGTGCAGATGTCAATGATGAAATCAGAGCAAGAAGTGTGCACATTTCTTTCAGCAATACTTTGCAAACTACTAAAAGGCAAAAATATGAAAAGAATTCGAAATCAATTGATTTACTTTATTATGACTTGATCTTGAAATTTACCTTATTGGGCACAGTAAGCAGAACCTATTTTTTTCCTGGGTTTATGATTATTTATTTATGTATAAACTATCACTGCCTTATGTAGTTAATACACATTTATACATAGACAGAACTATGAGGGCTATTGATTTGACCATAAAACAGCCATTAGGAATATGAACCAGAAGAGCCTACAGTCTATAAGTAGGAAGAGAAAGAGGAGAAATTGGAGTTTGATAGAAATAGTTGAACAGAGTGATGTTTGTATTTCTTTTTATTTTCAAAGTTCAATATTGGATTGAGAGGTAGCTGAACCACTGACTTGAATACAGCAATATACTGAGAATCTCCAGTCACAGCATAAGGCTTCATTTAAGGCTTGTTCTAAAGGAAATCTCCCACACGGAAATGGGCCATGGCTGTAGAAATAGGGTAAGAATGCGGCCTAGGTGGTGGTGCTCGGGTGAGGGTAGGTATTGCAGTTAATTTTTGTGGATTTGTAACTGGGGAGGTGTTACCGAAAGTTTTGTGAAAGGTACATTCTCAAGTATAATGGATACATGAGAGCATCCCATGTTCTCTGCTGCTCGGAGCTGGAGTTCTGTAGAAAGAAGCAAGTCTTAGTCCGAATGGTGCATGCAATGTTCAAGTCAAAATGGAATATAGGAGGATAACAGTATGAAAAAAATAGGTTTGGGAAGTCTTGACATATACAAATTATTTCATAAAGGATGTTACAAATAAAGGAGTTTATATATATCATAGATATGTAAGTTTTGTTCCTTTACAAATACCTTGTGCTTTTTTCAGGAGTAAACATTAACAAATAGATACACACTGCGGAGTCAGGTAGTCTTATTTCCTTTAGCACAGGTTTCCTTAAAAGTATCTTTTTAGACCATACAGCATATCTAAAGGGCTTCCTGTAAATAAATTGAAAAGCAGAAAAGGAAGCTGTGAGTGGATAATTATTCTGAGTTCTTAGACAGTGGGGAGTGAACTGAGTGAGCATAGGGATTAATGGAGTGCTTAGTTCCCACTCATTCCCCCAGGCACTGATAAGTGATATCTCTCCTTAAAAACAAAATGGACAATTGTTTGTAGGT
Organism: Pyxicephalus adspersus; assembly: GCF_032062135.1. Taxonomy (NCBI): domain Eukaryota; kingdom Metazoa; phylum Chordata; class Amphibia; order Anura; family Pyxicephalidae; genus Pyxicephalus; species Pyxicephalus adspersus. The sequence goes on from NC_092859.1 coordinate 70,256,082, forward strand.
TGGGGGTCAGGCTTTTATGTTTCACTTATGTGCAGATTTATTTCATGTTTGTAGCTTGGAGACGTGTATACAAAACGGAAGAAATCCTCCCATCCATAGCAGTAAGATTCTTATCAGCCTGGGACCTTATCCACCTGCCCCCGCATGAAGACCCATTTCACAATCATGCTTTTCTACTACTTCTTCCATAATCTTTTGTGTCCAATTCATGAAGCTTCACTGTGGTCACAGGCCATCTTACAACTGAAAGCCGCCTGGGACTGGCAGTTGTTCATTGCACGAAAACCAACCCTGCGACTGACTATGCCAAGAAGTCATCAATACATCAAAAATATGGTGCTAAAGTTTTTGCCACTCATTAATTATTAATTAAAAAGTTGTATAGGGCTCTAAACATGAAATCGATAAGGTAGGGCCATAAACCTAAGTAGTTATTTTTACAATGTTTTAGCTGAGATTCACCACATACTTGTGCTAATTCAGCTACAAAAAATGTTAATGCCTGCCAATTTTTACCGCTTTTTACTGACCATGGTGATTTCAAAGTAGAAGGCATGTTTCAGAAACATATAATAATCAATAATAATTCATCTTCTGATCCTTCTCTAGAAAATATGGTGAGATGCAACTTGAACATAACTTTTTTAACCAGTGACAATACAAACAATATTACACTGCACTGTGCAGAAAATCTGGCTGATAGATCTGGTATCTTCATTTACGCTGAGTCTAATCAGCTTTCGGTGGACTTGGCAGGTATGGCATTTTAGGACTACTTCCATGATCTCTTTGCCTAATTTACAAGAGCGGTTTGGGATGTTTTGTTCAAGTTACTGATGTAATTTACTTGTATTTCCACAGATCTAGAGCAATGCACAAGGCATTGCAAGGTTTATTTTTCTCTATAAACAATGGAATCATCAGGTTTCCTGTTAGGCAAATTCTCTAGAACTGAGGAGTCTCATTGGTTAAAACATAAACATCAGCCAGGATGAAAACAACAAATTAAAGGATGGGCACACAGTGGAGGTATTTGATGCATGACAAAACAATAGAAGGCCGTTCAGAATGGTATTTCAAGGCACAATAAATGGAGAAGCCAGCAAAAGAAATCTGAATAGCCTGTAAACTTTAAAAATAAATCCTTCTTTTCACTAAAGCAAACTAAATATCTGACTGCATAATTGTTAGGTAGCAAGTTAGCAGCCACCCCTGACAGTTAGAGAATAATGCCTAGTATGCACGGGCCAATTTTCATTTCTAATCTGATTTCCAGATCGATAAAAGTATCATATCTGATGTGAATTTACCAAACGACTAATCATAAGGAACTGATTTCTGGGTTCTAAATGAGGAATGTTAGTAAATATGAATCCATACAATGAACACAGACTGTGCCATGCATTAGGAAAATCGAGCAAATCAGTTTGAGAGCCCTGTTCCGTGGTTTACCCTGTCCCCACCCTAGGATTGTAAGTGTAGTCTCCCCAATAGAGATGCCAGGAAACAAAAAAAACATGAATTGATTTCCAACTTTTCCCTGCTCTATCTAAATAAAAAGATGCCTTTAGATTTACATTACCTAAATTCAGTAAAAACACTTAGATAGCCAGAGAACACGCACTTCCATTCCCCTGAATACTTGCATGCATATCTATCATTTCTGCAAAAAATTATTAAATTGCAGGTTCCTGTATAGACTGAATTTATTTGCATTCATTATAGTATTGACAAAAAAAGATTATCTATCTTGTGAGATGATTTACTTTACTAACTAACAACAAAAAAATGGTTAAATGTAGCACCAAAAGTAATAGGGGGTGCACTGGTTACCTAATAAATATTAAAAGCCCTGTAATATACAGCTTATAAAATTCTCATAGTAGGTATTCATGGGCTACAGGCTTCAACATTTGTCAGGGAAAAATCATTTTTAAGATATGCTACCATTCTCATTCTGGTGATTCATGCATATGTGGAATTCATCAATGAAGAAATAGATACAGGAGGGCAGATATAATGCCTAAAGTGAAGCAACATGTGAGCAGCATACTTGATGATTGTGTTTCTCAACTTTGCTTTGCTCCTTAAAGTGTCATCAACCCCAAAAAGACATTTAGGACCAATTATTACACTTTTCAGACTTTACTATCTACAGTATAGCTGGGTCTTGAACTTTTACCCCAAACAAACCATCCAATACAGTTCTTATGTTTTATAGGTGAATAGATAGATTAAAGTATGATCAAATGTGGTAACAGGTGGGTGGGTGGTTGGTGAGCTGGCATTGCTGAAGCAGACACTGACATGTAATGTTGTGATCCTAGCTGGTGATTATCAGGAAAAGTACAAGCATGCCCGCTGTGTACCTAAGCAACCAGACAAAGGCTTATGTGTTTCCATCCATACTCACCTCCTGCTGACCCTATACAGTAAACCACAAAGATAATCCACTCCCTCCACTCACTGAATTAACACATAGTTCACCCAGAAATAACATTTTTTATTTAGTGCACTTTTTTTAGTGCATTTTCTGGTATCAGCTCTGTCCAGTTGTCCCATCTAAACTACCAAACCTTCCCTAGTCTATTCTTCACAAAATATAGACTAACTATTCTGTATGTCCAAGAAGAGAACTGGGGGGAGAATTAGACTTACTGAGTTAACACTGTAAGTATGTACAGGATAGCTTTGAATTTCTGACATGGTCAAATTTTGGTCAAAAAGAGATGTAAGAAAATGTATGCAATAGTATATTAAACAGATCAAGAAAACTTCAGAATTACGTTTTACATACACCTTAAAGAAAACAATGGAAATACTCCATCCAAGAGATCTGGTAAGGTAATGTTTCCCAAGTACATCAGATAATTGCTCCCTATTCTGCCGGCTATAGTTAAGTGTGGTAAGAACCATAACAACCATATGTCAATGGGAATTCTGTGATATTTTTGTCTGACTATTCCCTGGAAAAATTACTAGCCTGAAATAGGGGTAGGTTGTATTGTTTACATATATGATACCTGCATATCGGAACAGTATCTAACACTACTATAGAGAAGTAGAGAAATAAAAAAATATGATGTGCATTCAAAATATGTGTATGTTTTTAAACAGTTTAGACAATTGTTGGCAGTGAATGCAAGGAGATACCATTGCAAAGCATATGACTTATTTCATATTTTCTATCATACTCTCACTTCTGGGTTATAGTACAAACAATAATGCAGAAACAAAGCTGGGGTGTGGTACATAACTTCAGACAACTACTAAGGACCCAAAGGTATTATAAAACCAAGTACTAAAATAAGATTTCACAATGTGTAAACACCCCTTCCATTCTTAACCAAAAATACTGCAAAGTTCATGTAAGTTTATTCACACCTCCTAGCAGTTCTAATTTTATTGACTTGTCATCATTTCTGAGACCCAAAACAGATTGATTGTATTAGAGCTAACCTGTAGGCCCGTTATAAGGTATTTCAAAGTTTGGTCAGACCCAGGACTGGGCTGTATATGAGCCTTTATTTTGAAATGCTGGGAGATCTCTTTAAATTATCCCGTGAATCCGCTGATAAAATACATCCATACATATAACCTACAGTTAAAAGTAATGGGAGACATTGGAGGTCTAGCAGGTTAGCTGGTTGGATGAGCAGCATCAAGCTGTATTTGTTTTGCTGAAGACACACCTGCTTGGACTATTTCTAAGTAGGAATGAGCACAGAAATTTGACATAGTGGAAATTCTAGTCCAATTTGCGCAAGTCAATGTCCTCAGTGAAATTCTTGGTGAATTCGATGAATTTTCAGCTCTAAAGTGGCTGTATTGTCTTTTTCTGCTTTCTCAGCTACTCAGAAAACTAATTTTCCCTAATGAATTTCAACTGTGCAATTCTATAAGTTGGACGTTACCGTTGTTCTAATGGAAAGATTTTTACTGGTAGAATCCAACACATTCTACCTCATTTGCAACATGCATGTATCTTTTTTGTGCTGTGCCGCAGCCAATCAGGTTTAAACTTGTATTTCCCATTATGTACAGGTTTTATTTGGTGTTTGTAAAATACAAATAAAGGGTCCTTACTTAAGACATTTTTGCTTTAGGCTTTCAATGGCTTTTTTTGGAGTTACTTTGCAGAATTTCCTCTTTGGAGAATAAACAATTTAGGACAAGGCTATGGTTCAAAGGATCATAACCCATGCAGATTAAAACTATTCTTAGTCAGTGCCACACATTAAAAGGAACTTGTTTATATGTTAGCAGGGTATTTTGGGTGTTTAATCAGTAGAAAAAAAGGTCAAAACTTAAAACAAAGACATTTGTAAATCTTGCTACGTTTTGTTTCCTGGCATTTCACTAAAACAAAATAAGTTATTTATACTATTTGTATTTTTACATTAGGTTGCTGCTAAATCTATCACTTCTCCATCTACTATATAAATGTCAGTAAAAAACTGATGAATTCAGTGAAATACAAAATTATGTAGATTTTTTGAGCCAGTGAATCAAAACCATGGTAGCATGTTGTGTTTGGTAGTAGAATTATCTTGATCAAAATAGAAACGTGAAGGCCTATGAAGAAAGATGGTTGAATCATCTGTTATGGTTGGAAGATGCTGAAATGTCTGTCAATGTACTGGATTATACCTATTTATTTTAGAGATCCTAACATGTCACTGACGTGATAAACAACCTCAAGGCAAACTTGTGCTCTGCACATGCAGGAAAATATAATAGATTTTTCATCAGCTGTTTTTGTTTGGTCAATGGTTGCTACATTTGACTGCTACCAGCAGACTTTATTCGCCCTGATAAGCTCGGTCACCTTAGTTGATGTCTTTCTTCTTAACCCTACTTGACAGTGCAGGGTTCATAAACATTTTAGTGCCAAGCATTTTGCTTTTAAATAGGAAGAAACACAAAAGATTGCATGTTATACTGTACTTGGAAGTACAGAGTATTTCTCTTCTCTCATGGTGGCCAGAGTGATTAGGGGGTGGAGGTTAGCCAAATTGTGATACTGTTAGAGCCATCATTAAAATGAACCCGTTGCTTTGCCCTATATTCCAAATAGTCAGAATTGCAATCTATATTTTGATATGACTTTTCCCACAATCCTGTTGCTCCTGTTGTCTTCTGAGCTAAAGCTTAAACTCACGCCACTTTGTTTGAGAGCCTTGTTGCCAGGACGCCATATGTTTTATTACAGAGGAAACAAAACTATTCCTAGACACTACTCAAAATAGAAGCAAATTATATGAAGTATGCATGTCCCTTTTGACTAATGAACCATAAAGAATAAACAGGCATACAAAAGTAGGACCATGTAAACATAATTCTAGAGACATCAATGGAAAGCCGTGTACATTCTACTTAGCCTTCACCTGGGATGAGGAGGAAATGATCTCTCGGAGGAAGGAAGGAAGAACTCTGAGGTCATAACATTGCCGGTCAATGTAAGTGAAGCCCAGGAGAGAGACAGAAAAAGAAGAGGATATGACAGTCAGGGAGACCAGGAAAATATTGGTAAACCATTGACAGCTTTTATAGCCTACATTGCATGCAATGCGTCATTCAAATATTGCTGGATACCTCCTATGTGTTCAGGTAAACACCTCAAACGCTGAAAAGCTTCAGAAAAAGGCTGCCAGTCTTAAACATTTTCAAATACAATACTCCAACAATATGATCCAGCCAGTAATGGAATGGCTGCTTCCAGCACATGAACATTTTGCTGTATGACAGATTTGTTTTTTTTTTGCAAGCAATATTAGCTCAGCCATCTTGACCAACATTTTGGAGGATAAAATTTAGCAGAAGGAAAACCACATTTCTATCTACTGCAAAAAGGACAGAAGTTCCAAAACTGGTATTTTTGTTTATAACAAATGAGGATAGTCTAAATAGGCCACATCTGTATTCCCAGCTTTTCCCACCTACTGAAGATGTTGCTTCCTCTGCTACTGTGTAGATCAGCAGCCTATGTTCTGGTAACACCACTTTCCCTTTTTGCTATCCCAGCTGCCAGTACTCATGCAGAACTGTCCCCTTTGTACTGCCTATCCTGACACTTTGTACCCAGTGTGCCAATGCGCTCCTATCCACCAGTATTTCCCCATGTAGCCAAATCTTTTCCTGGCGCCTTTTCCCTCAGTCACTTTTTATCCTTGACCTCCCCCACCCACCTCTACCTGACAAACAAAACTGATCCTTAGCATGTAAGATTCTGTTGTTCAACATATTAATCTTTAATGTATGGATGGATTTGTAGTAATCAAAGCCACTCATACAATTGTGAGTAGGTGGTATAAGGCCAGCAGTGACTTAGATTATACTCAGTTGACTGCAGAGTTCTATGAATGGATATGTTTACAACAAATCCATACATACGTTATGCAGGGGTCTTATATACAGTTGCAGGGGCATGCTGGGCCTGGCAGCGAATAGGTACATTTACATTACTGTGTACATACAAGCTTAAAAAAACATTTTGGTTAACTACAGCATTGGAATTCCCACTATAAAAGCCTAAGGATAATTTTTCAGAATCCCAATAATGTGATCTGTTAAATGGTAATTAGAAACTTGAGATTTCCTACAGGTTGTTAGCTTTTCCAGTCTGCTTGTGAGAAGTCTGTAAAAATGGTGGGAAGACTTTGAACCTCTTCATTTACAAAGATCTATGGCTTGGAGCTGTGTGTAAGTAGAAGCACCTTCTCACGGTTCTAGAATAGGCCACTAACGTCTTGTAAAAAAACCTTCAGATATTCAATCTACCCACAATAAAACATACACAGACTAGAAGGTCACAGCAGAGGTCATCAGATGAGTTACTTTCTCCTGGGCATGGTAATTGTCGTGACATCTTCATTAAGGAAATACTCAAGACCCGATAGCCATGAAATTGGACAAGGACCTAGGACTAAAGATCTATCATCACCCTCATAGCTAAGGTTTCTGCGCTATATTAAGGGAAAAGTGAAAGGCTTCCATGACCTTTTTTTTTAATAAAAATACAGCAATTCATAACATCTGAGTTTTATCAAAATTCTAACATTGGAGTGCAGAAATATTTTATAAATTCGTGAAACAGACAAGATTCCACACTCTACATGAATGAGATACTTTGCCTTCCATCGCTCATAATTTTCTCCTGATCAACAATCTCATTACATTTTTAAATTATTTTTTTCCATTACACATTTTATTTTAGATTTACTGATGTAATCACTAGGGCTCAGTGCATCTCCGTGTGATTCAGGCAAAATATGACTGGTGGGGGCGGCAGCAGGGTGCTATAAAGAGCTTCCCGATGACAACAATCTGCTCCTTCTAAGCTACATACACACACTATATTATTGTTGCCTTGTTGTGACAAGTTGTTGTTAAGACAAATTGTTGTGATCGTCTTTAGCATGAAACTTTAGCATGTGCACAGTGGTCCTCCAATGTTGTTCAATCTGTCCCGGTGGATCAATCAACGACCAAGCAGCGATGATCACTGTCCTTGGAGAAGAGTGCAACCGGGTCCCACTCACTCGTTGTTCCCCCTCTCCTTTTCATAGAAAAGAACAGTATGGTGTGTACAACGCTTGTTCCTACTCCTGTCACTGGAAACAATCACAAAAGATCATTCCAGCAACAGAATTCTGATGTCTGTACAGACATGAAGTAAGTCTTGCAAATATCAAAATACCTTGATGGATGAAAGTCATTCTTGAGGAACAGGAATTCTTAGACAACCTGCATTTGCATGCACACTTACCTAGGTAATGCCCACATGTAATGCAAAGCCTACATGACTGAAACAAATGATGCTCAATAAATGGGGCAGGCCAAGGACAGTAAGGCTGGGGGGGAGGGAGGACTTCATGCTCAAAAAAAATGAAAAGGTCCCTGTACTTCTGGTAGGAATAATGGGTATTTTTTGTTCTAGCTGAAAATGCTTGTAGACTGAAAAGTCAAAACTAATACCATTTTTTTTATATTGTAAAGCTAAGACTGCACTTGACCTGATATTAGCTTACAAACTCTTTTGATCAAACTTGACTTGTCCTTTAATCATACATAACACTTGAAAAAGTTTTAAATTACATAGGTTTGACATTAGACTTGATGGCTACTCTGTTTTGCAAGGGCACAGCAATAATAAAAGTGAAGATAGCCATGTATTTTAAAGGACAATGTTCCAACAGTTGTTTAATCTACACATGTACTTAGAATCCTTCAAGACTATATATAAACATTCAAACTTTTGAGGCTGCACACACTTATGGTTCTTTATATAGGACCTTCATAAATCATATTAGTTACAGTCAAACAGCTGCACTTCTAGTACAGAGGCACAGCAATTTTAGGTGTGTAGACAGTACACTTGCTACCATTATTCTATGTATGAATTAGGTTTAGCCACTGTTAGATATATGAATGAGTGAACATAACCAAAGATTGTAAAGAGGAAAAGGGCAGGAATATTTCTTTTCACTAAAAAACTACTCTAGGAAAACTGTACCAGTAAGATTTTATGGCTGTCAGTGGCAACATAAGCACTCTTCATATATGTAAACCTATAGATCTGCTCTGTACGTGGGTCCTGAATAAGAACTCTCTGCCCAGTTTTAATGGACAAATGGTATTTGTTGGCTGCACCTTGCATCCTTATGTAAGACAGGTCTAGTATTGAAGCATGGATATACAATAGTAATACAACAATGATATACAATAATAAGGGCAAATACCAAATTACCTGGAATGACAGTTTTGAAAATGAGAGTAATACATATACACATGGGACCTCACCACTGGTCAGTAAGGTAAGGTGGTAGGATGGTTGTACCTCGGTGTCATGTTCAGGGAACACAACAACAATGGAGCCTTTGTAAGGAATTTTCTGTGTGGCCCATGTGATACATGAGATACCTCTAGGATATCTTGTTACCTATTTACTTCATCCATGCAAATTGTATCTTTTCTCACTGGGCTAATATACCTTAAAATAGACAATATTTATATAAAACCATTTGTGTTCTCTACCTATGCTGACTATCATCAGTTAGTTAGTATTATTCACCTATTTCTGTATGGTGATGTGTAGTCCTAACCCGTTTCCTGTCCTGGGATGACAACATTGTTCCTCAATAGAAATGAATGAGTGAGAGTGGTCATGCTAGGATAGAAATTGTGTAAGTGGCAGAATAATCAAGATTCTGCACAAAACAGTTCCTAATTTTCTATGTTCCCCTTTGTGTTCTGTGAATTTTGCTATTGAATGCTCTGTCATTACTGAGTCTTGTAGTCACATAGGGGTTGCAGCAGGGGACACAGGAGACTGACACCCCCAAAACAGTTTGTTTTTGTAGAGACTTTAGGGAACAATTTCTCTTCAATTGAGCGATGGTTAGTGGAACAGGCACACACATGTACACCTATACATTTATTAAATATTTACGTTCAGTATATTTAATGCTCCCTGATAGGTGATAAAGGGACCTCAACACTTTTTCTAATTTTTTTCTACAAATCAATCAACCTCAACCATCAAATCCATCCACACACCTACACCCCATTTCTATCCAGTGAAAACATTTGCCCCCCTTGTTCGAGTAAGTCCATTCGGCTTAGCCTCCCTTCTGCCATCTTTTTCTAGGGTACAGTATAAAACAGAAAGTTATAAATATATATATATATAACCCACAATTAGATGTCTCTGCAACTGGTTAGAATTCTGTACTTAAAAACATTCATTTTATCATTTATTTAATAGCAACCCTGAACTGCTCAACATTACAGTAATTGTCCTGTAATACAACCAAAAAACAAAGGTGTTCTTGTTTAATGTTCACCGCTGTGCATGTAAAGGCACCAAAGGGGGATTACTGACATACAGTCAGAGAAGTCCAGGCATGTATAATACTCTGTATATCACTGTGTAAATAAAGTGCCATCACTATACGCATAGTATAACAGGGAATTCAGCAAGGAATGAGCTCATGCTTAGTTTTCAGCTCATTTCCTTATACAAAGCCTTCAGTATAAAGCACAAGCTGGCTGCTCATTATCAAGCAGAGCTCTGGACATCTACCCACAGGCTGGCCACAGAGCACCTGAGGGAGTTCTGAGGGCCAATAAATGTGCCATTGTGGATACAGCCTGGGGAAGGCTTACAGCACGAACAAATGTGCTTGCTGCTACATTGAAATGAATATAGCACTCCATTCATACAACACTGCCACACACTGAGGTGCCTGTGAAAAGCCACTCCTTTACCATAGAAATGTACAACCCCATATTTTAGAAGACTTGTCCTAAATTGTCAGTAAGCCATAAATTAAAAGACATTGAAGCTCCCTAATTTAAATTTCCAAATAAACTGTCCCTTACTCGTTAGCAGTCCAATTCATTTTTCTTTTTTTCTGTCTATGCTTGCTAGTTAGATGCGGCAACGATCCCCAGGCTCTTCAGCATTACCAGTTTATTGTGCATGTGCCCATTTTTAGTACACACTGTAGCATAGAAAGTTTAGAGATACATGAAGAAATAAACTGCAGTAATGACACAGCCTAGCCCCCCACCCCCATTAACACGTCATGTGGAGCCTCAACAAAACAAAGGGGCCATTTTCTGACATGCTCTGACACTTGGACACTCCATGCTGGTTATGAAAAGCTTGTGTGCCCTGTCCTACCTTGTATATTAGAAAGTTAGGGTTCGCTTTAAAACTCTTTATAGGTTAAGGTTTTTAAAATTTTCATTTTGATTGCCATTTGTGTTTCCATTAAAGGGGAATTAAATTTCAACTTTTAGGTTTGTATGATCAGAAAAGGTAAATATTGCAGAATGGTACAGGAAATGTCCCTTTGCAATTATGCATCATTCCAGGCAAAAAGCTGATCTGTCCATGCCTAGCATCCGGGATAATGTATGGCTATGACATCCCAGCACAACCAATCAAGGTGGGCAAAGATCACCTGAAAGCAGAAGAATAAACAAAATATGGCGGCACCCAGTGCTGCAACGTGGACAGGGGAGTTGGTCTGGTTTAGTTCTTCCTAAAGGAGCTCTTCTGTCACTTGCTGTTCTAGGGAAAGTGTCTGATCAATAAAGGAAGTGATAGGAATCGTACTCAAATGAGGAAAGAACCACTACCAATAAACAAAATGCCTAGGGATTTTGATTGCCATCTATGATCTCCTATCTTAGGACTCCCTAACCTTCAATTCTTGTTTTGGTGTGGGGACATTTGGGTCTATTTTAAATGCAGTGGTAGGTCTGTACTCCAGCCATATTATTGTTTAAATTAAAATAAAAATAGGTGTTGTTACAATACATTTACATACAGTACATATTCCATTTACACTTCCCATGTAGTGAGTGCACTGCTCAGTACGTTTGCCCATGTCTACTTACTGTAATACATTTCAAGAACATGACAGTACATTTGCCCTCTCAGAATAAATAAACATTCTTTCTCTGAATAAATTCACTATGGAAATTGTTTAAAAAATAAACCTCTAATGTCATTTAAGTAAAGTATTGAGAAACATTTTACAGGGCATTTTAACCACAAAACTGTTTAATCAAAAATCAGTAATTTCGGTAAAAAAAAATAAGTTTTATCGGTTTAAAGGTTTTCACTCTGGCTTTTTTTTTCTTTCTATTATACAGTTATCACTTTAAACATACAGTGTATCTAAACCACAAAATTCATTTTCGTTTATAATGTGTACAAAATAAACATTTGAGACTCACTGACATGTAACGGTCTTGTGCTGCCACAAATCATAACAGACTTTTCCTTTGATCATTGGAATGAACTTTTTTTGTGTTAGCATGGCTGTGATTTGAATTAGTTTAGCTATGCAATTTTTAAAGTTATTAACATTGCACAATACTGATAAGATATGCTGATAGACCGTTTGAAATATTTCATTCTTGTTGCATATCTCCTCCACCATCCAGCTTTAGGTATATTGTTGTAAGGTCTGAACCCCCACCCATTGTAGCTGCAGTTCCTGTGGTCAGAGGCAGCCCTTCCCTTTCCCTGCTGGGGGGGACAGATCAGGTGCAGCTCCAAGGTCAGAGATTTCGGTTCAGAAGTTTCCTGTGCGAGCTGCATCCTGTGCTGGAGCCAGGTCCAGCTTGAGGAGAAGGGGGGGAGCTGGGAGAGACAAAGCCGGAAAACAAGGAAATGCTCCTATCCTGTAAAATCAGAAAGCAGGGTGGAGGTGGAGGTGCTGAGGGTGGGAATATCCCAGTTCTCTTTATGTTACATGATTTGTATTTGAACTTAGCACAGTGGGGGATACTGATAGCTGGACTACCCTATGCACCAGGTCACCCTAGGCTGGCCAAATGCCAGGTAGTGACTGCAAGTGATGCAGATCCAGAAGTCATCAACTCATAAAGTTAGTGCTGGCCTACTATCCATTTCAGCCCTCCACCTACATGAACTTAAAAAAAATTGAGTAAAACCTGCAGTAAAAAAAAAATAATAGTGACAAGTATACTGATAAAATATATGCATTTTTCATTTTCATTTATTGTAAATTATTTATTGGTATTTTATGGATTTGCAACACAATCAGTAATCCACATGCATGAATCTGACCACAGAAAACTGGTGAACTGCTAAACACACCACATGATTGGCTGGGAAATGAATGGAATTTTCCAATCCATTCAATTGCTGTCATTTTAAAAAAAATGTGAGCACTCAACACAGTAACAGAAAACAACTGATATTTGCTTGATTCAAATACGGGAAGTCAGATACATGGATGGCCAGCATGACCCACTTGATCTCAAGTTGATTATAAGGATTGTCTGTACTGCCCCATTCAACCCATTTAAACTTCATTGCTCCAGCTGCAATGTTCCTGGTTCAGTGTAAGTGGTTGGTGTGAGGCAATAAAAACAGCTATTGAAGATTCAGACTGCCTAGACCTTCGGAACTACTAATGAAACATCATCACTCAACATCAATCAAAGGAAAAATCTGAATGGTTGGTATGGACAACTCAGGACTATTCTAATGTCTAACACTTTAATGAATGACAATCACTGTTCTGTATTTCATCAAATGTTGTAGTTCTAAGAACTTTTTAATATATAGGCTGTTCTAATATAGTTTAGCAGGCAGAAATATCACATTAAACATCACAGCCCCTCCACTGTACATCTGCTGAGGTGCTAGAAGTCTCATTAAACCCCTCCAGCCACAAACCCATTGCACACAATTATTCAGCTGCTTGGACAAGTTTAGCCCTCGAAGATTTCACCACGTTACAAACAAAGCTTCTTAATAGGCAAATTCATCACAACCCAAGTATGTTGCTTCACACAAAGATTCTTTGTATCACAGAAACTGAGATCAGTGGCATCAATAGCCATCTCTATCACTGAAGGGAAGGTTTAAAGGAACCGACAATTCAGTATCATCTAATATGAAAAAATATAGTATTATCCAGGCTAGTGCCTCAACACTCTGGTGCTCTGAAGTAAATATAGGACTGTATACCAGGCTTTTAAACATACTGTAGGTGTAAATGAATATAAAAATAAAAAAGTACATACATTTACAAATTGTGTTATGGGAAAGGCTCACTAAACCATATTTAGGGAACACTGAACTACAGCAACATTAAAACCAAAATGTTGCAGCATTATGCTTTGTTAGCTCCTAGTAAGATGGACTATTGAAGCTCTTGTGGAATCTTGGATGAGGAAAGGTAACTATTAGGATGCAATGTCATTTTCCGTGATAGGGTTCCCTTTAGGTAGCATACACCAGAGGTAAATGTACTGTACAAACACTATCCTCCAGGCAGATTTGTGCATGGAATTGGCTGAATGGTGGTAGAATCACTGTCCACTGGCATTCAAAAATAAATAAATCCTTCCCTAAAAGTCTTTGCTGACCACCCTCTAAAAAATGGAAGTTGCATTTCATATCTTAACACAGACTTCCCTACCTCTGAATTTCCTGACCTGCAAACTTTAATTTCAATACTATCTGCTTATTAGTTCAAGTTTAATACTCAAAGTATTGAAGCTAGGGGGTCAGTATAACAATTAGGCAACATTAGCAGATTGAGGTGTTAGTATACGTTTCCTTTAAGGGTACGGTTTAGGTAAGACTCTGTGCAGTATTGTATCCGAACAATGCTTGGGTTTGATGACTGGTCATATAGATCTAAACACTGTAACAAAGGGAAGGTTGCTTCTATACAAGACATGGTCTCCTACAGTAAGTACACATACAGAGGAATGAAGGAAGTATGTATGGGTGGTTTTACCTTGCTAGGAAAAGAAGAGGGTGGTGGTAGATGAGCTATGAGGAGGCATTACCACTTTGCCCAATTAGATGAATGCATAGTGATATTGTACATACTTTTTGTCCATTGCAAAAAATATCTGTTCTAAAATATTATTTTACATCTCTTGTCAAGTCAGGCTACTTATTTATTGCTCACTATTGCAATCCAAACTGGCATGGTCAGAGTGAAGAGAAATGTGATCCCCTATCTTTATTTTTAGTAAAACAATTGCAGATGATAACACTTGCACTGGAGTTTTGTGGCATGAAGCACAAAGGCCACACACAGCTGGGGAATTTATTTATAAAGTGTTTTGTTACTACATGTCAGAACTAGATAGTGGAGAAGGCAACTGTTTGCATTAAGCTTTTAACATAATAAAGTGTTAGTTTCACCTGCAAATATGGATGGAGCTGTAAGACACTCTTCATAGGATCTAAAGGGGACTTTCCCTCCAAGAGGTATGAATCTATTCTCAGACACAGCTGTCTTAAGAAACCTTCTCATATAACAGTGTTTTGTGTGATACAACCAAATTCTTTCATCTCATTTTGTTCTGGAAAAGTGAAAGGAGGATTTTTATCCTAGCGTGTTAGCTTTGTTGCAATTGAGCATGGCATCTAAATCAAGTTAGTGAAAGACATTAGGTAGAGATCACACATATGGACATGAAACAAATACTTTATGGTTGTTGTATTTTTTTAAAATATTTGTTGAAACACCCAAATGTACAGGATCATATATAGGGTAAGTATGGTAGGAGACTTTATCTCTAGCAAAGGGTTCAAACCCGGCCAAAAAACTAATCCCATTAAGGAAATTTGAGTCAGATGGGGCTTACAGGCAAGATCACCAACTACCAAACCAATCCACAACAACCTATTGTCCATTGACTGCACCTTTGGCCAAGGCTAACCTAGGGAAATAGTGAGTTGATATGGTAGAAAACCTTGTCAAATCACAATGGACTTCCTCTGATAAACCAGAACCAGAGGTGATGAGAGGACACTGGTTACATTCCTCCCCCAAGGTTCTAGTTTGGATAATCACTGACTAACAAGGATGCTTGTGTGCCTATTTGCAGTTTTAGATGCCTTAAGTGAAACCTGTTTTGAGAGAGAGACTTAGGCTGCCATTGATTTTTCTTTTGAAAATGCAAGCTTTTGGTTCCTGGCTTGATACTTCCTGAGTCACTAACCCAGAATAAGAAAAGAAGAGAAACATGTATTGGTAACATTAGATAAAAGTAAGGAAACCACTAGATGAGACTAAAAGCTAGGCAACACGTATTTTAAGAAAGAGTGATCAGTAAAACGTTCTTTTAATGAACATTATTTTATCTCAACAAAGGACAGGTATAAAGCACTAACCTTTTTCTTTACATTAAGTACACTATGTAAGATTAGAAGGAGAACATCACAAATACAATACAAGTAGGCACTAACACTGCTGCTACAAGGTCACCTGTGACTGTATTCTGTATGAGATCACAAGGCGATTTCCAGACAACTGAAGTGTGGTTCCCCAGGCTTCTTTAATCAGTCCACTAAGACCCCCACTGCTCCAAGTTCAAAGGATATGACACATACTGTGTTACAATAATCACTTCAGTCTCTGTTAGGCAATTAACCTGACAAAACTTTGCCTTTACTTTTTAAACTCATGGCACTATTATTTGACTTTGTATATCACCCCACAATAAATGAAGCAATGTACTGTAGGTTATGACAGAAGTAACTAGAGAGAAAAAAAACTGAAAATCTTAACACTACCCAATGCCACAATGCTCAAAGCGTTGTGAATCATTTTTCCAAATGAAGTTTAAGAGATTGGTGGATGGGATAGAAAGAAAATAAAAGGGTAGAGAAAAAGAGGAACAGAATGAAAGCACAGATAAAATAGAGGAGAGCCAAGAGGGAAGGGAAGAGATGGCAATAGTAGAAATGCAAATGTAGAAAAAGTCTATGTAAAATCCCCCGTGTCACAACTGATGACATGGTAAATGCCTACTTGAGGGAAGTGAATGTGAGCTGGACAACCCATCACTTCCTCTGGGATTTACATGGCAATTTGAGTTCTAGCCTAAGGGGCTAAGCCTTAAGCTGTAGCTATTAGAACATGGAGGAGAGTATTAAAAATTAAGGTGATGGAATTTAACCCCCTATGAACATAGCATCAGTCTTCCATATAACTCAACAGAGTCCACTAAAGAAATACACCTGTGCAAATACAACTGCCTGAACAGATGAATTCGGGTACAGACCAGACCATATTGCCAAAAAGTGCAACAAGCAAGCTGAAGGAGGCATATATATATATATATATATATATATATATATATATATATATACAGTTGCAATGGCAGCATTATTAGGGACGTGGCGAGAAAGACAGTTCAGTAAAGAAGAAGATTGAGTATGCTCCTTGTTTTGGAGAAGTGTATTTCCACCCGAGTATACAGTGATATTAATAATTTTTAATTTAAACATAATCATAAATTTAGATTTACCCTTGAGTTCAGATATAGTGTCTCTTATGTACATTGGAGATGAGAGTTGTTGCAGGCCAGAAAAAGTGGGCTATATTCTATTAGACTAATATAATATAATACTTTCTGGGATTTTGGCATAAAGCAAGTTTACTTTGTTATAGTATACTTCACTCATTTATACTTTATTTCTTTGTGCTACATTTTTATAATACTTGTAGAAGTAACACCAATGTACACACAAACAACTTGCCAATGTATTCATTAGAAACTCTTAATAAAAACATATCTACTTTGCAGTGCTTTTATCTGTCAACTGAAACCACCAAAGTATTAATACCATCAGTCAGGTGGATCAGTCTGTCGGCAGATGTGGCTTTAGAATCACATAGTTTTCTAATCTTTTCTAATTCTATTTATTTGCAGAGTGGCAAATATAAACCAGAGGTAGAGGAGGTCTTGTAGTGGTCACATTCTTTTACAGCTACATAGTTTTTCTGTTGTACTTTCAGCTGAGTCAGGGAATACACTTGATAAAATACATGTTTTAACTTGTGCATTTACTCTGACCCTCACTTAGCTTTATGTACCACAAAAATGACTAATTTGTACAGTAAGCACAACCTGTGTATGCAATAAAGAGGAGGAGGAACCAGAGTGAATGTTGTAGTTCAGGTGCATCCTGCATACAAAGGAATAGTTTTCCATATGGGGTTAGTCTAGCTCTAGGCATTCATAATACAATATAAGGACTATAATTCACAAACTAATTCACTGGTATTCATCCAGTGCCCCCAGTTTGTATACTCATTTGCTGGTAGATGCTGGAGAGCTTATTTTATCTATCAGGGACTTTAATAGTGAAATGCATTATTTGGTCAAACATATGTAGATACTTCCACTCCCAAATTATTGGTTTATTTTGTTGCCTCAAGTGAAGAGTACTATTAATGCTTTTGCTAACACAAAAGGTGTTTTAAACAATTATCTGCTCCAAACATTTGCACAGTTTGATGAGAGGCCTTACCTTTTTCATCATGACTGTGTCTTATGCGTAAAGCCAGGTCCATGGTTGGAGCAGAACAGATCACTAAACTTATCCCTATGGATGAACTAAAAAAGTGTCCAACACTCAGTACATGACCTTACTAATTATTTTGGATTACGTGGACATACATTTTTCTAGACCTTCCACAATCTTGGAGAAAGCCTACCAAAACGAACTGAGAATGTGATAGCTGCAAAAAAATACTAACTTTAAAAAATTTGCCTGTGCTTTTGGAATGGGATGTCCACCAAGCAAATATGCACTGTATCAATGGAGGATGAATGTTGTCACTGTATATTGCTTACTCACTATCATGACATTTGTATTTGGATATGTGTAAATAATATGTAACTACACTTTATATTAACTTTATTCTGCCAAGCCCTTTGATCATATGATCTAATTCCCATTGTTATGTGAGACCCATAAACAAGGCGTGGAAACCAAATGCTGGAATTCCTCACCTGCTGTCCCAGCTGTATATGGTACTTCAATGATTTTCAGTGTGTAAATGAAATTTAGCCTTGAACTATTGCTGGTAATGTTATTTCTTTGATGATAACAACATGATTCTTAAAAAGTGGCAACTAGGTGGCTAGGTGACTGTCCCACTCATCCTATGTCTTCAATAAATAATAAGAAGATTATACAGCAGAGAACTCCATAGGGTTGTACAATAAGACTAGGCATGCAGCCATCACTATGTAGGGGTCAAACCACAACAGTACATGTGGAGGGCTGACCAGGCAGTTCTTGCAAAAGTATTCACCATAACTGTGAATGTATTATTATTTATTCTATTTCTAACTGCTGTAACATGCTTGCATCAGTCCCTGACCCCGAAGGAACCTTAGTCAGCCTGACTAACGCATCATATATCTTACTGCCAAGTGCCAGTTAACCTATTAGTATTTATTTGGATTGCAGGAAATATTCCATGTGAAGTCGAGGTGAATGCACAAACCCTGTGCAGATATTGTCCTTGGATTTCTACCCAAAATTACTCCTTACCACACAGCCAATGAGAAAATGAATGGTAAGTTTACAAAAAGATGGAAACACTACTACATGTCCAAGAGAAGCTAGATGGCCACTGCCATAGACATCACATACATACACTAGCTGCTAGAAATCTGTGCAATCTCCTGGCATTATGCATGTCTGGGAATACCTAAAAAAACTCATCTGACAAAGCAGTAATTTGAGACTGAAGGATTACAGGGGGTCACACTGCCTCACTGGCTGATGGATAATAAATAAAAGTTGTAGCTGATGACTCACAGCAAACATCACAAACCACAGGCTGCACCCAAGTACCCATACATTACATTGTTACTTGTCCCAACAATAGCAATAGTAACTAGGCTACTTTTTAGTAATTCAGGCTAATTCCATAAAGCAAACTTCAGCAACCAATCAGAATATATTTTTGCCAAAATGTTACTTTCTAAACACTTTATTATAGTAGACTACTGCTATAGTATAGTATAGTGAGTACACAAGTATTCCTTGCACTGTTATCAGCAGTATGTTGTAGGAATGAGGAACCAAATTAGGAGATGTCAGTAGTATTTTCAATTACTTTCTCAAATTGACCAAAGGCATTGAGGTCAACAAGGAAAAAAAAAATCAAGACACTTATCAAGGGTACAATAAATGGTTCCTATGGGTTTAATGAGCACCTTAGAAGCACATGGACCTGCTCAGAAAGCAGTCCCTTCAGAGAAAAAAATAAAACATGGGGAGAACAAATATATAAAACACAGTAGTACACAAATAATCTAATGCAAAAGTACAGCAGAAAAATACAAATATATAAAACGTACTAAATAACCAAAATTAACTAATTGACCCTAAATAACCCCAATTAAATTTTAGCCCACAGGGTAATGAGCAAAAGTAAAAGTTTTCATTTAGTAAATTTGCCAAAAGCATTCCACTTAGCCCTAGTGTGCAGTAACCTGTAGCTGGTACATTTCAGTTTACTATAGCCAGTAAGATGAATGGTTTGCTCATTTACTTGTTCTCATATAGACACCTAGTCTTAGGTGGCTGTAGAGGAGGAAGCAATGCCATTATATCCCATAGATTCCTGTTTATTAATAATAATAATAATAATAATAATAATAATAATAATAACAATAGACTAGACTCACCTTTTATCCTCTCCATGCTGCTCAGTGCACCATTCCCAGATGTGCTCAGTGGAGGAGCCCTGTCTCTGTCCTGTCCCAGCTAGTGAATGGAGTGTGTGCAGTGCCTTGGATGGTAACAGTTGTGGGTCTCCTGTATCAGCTGCTTATCTGATCACTAGGATTGGTCAGAGATCTGAGTCCTGAACATTTCACCTTTCCTAATTACTTCCCTATGAAGTTTCTCTGAGGATTGCAGTCTGCCAGAAGTCTTTGTTGATGCTAGCTGCTGGGCTTAGCTGAGGATCCTGACTGCACTCAGCCCCCACCTCTGTCCCTGCTTGACAGGCAGGCAGGAGTTTGAAGCAAACTTTTTTTCTGTGTCCTGTGCCTCCTTCTCTGCCCCTGTATCAGAGGGTCTCAGTCATTCCCCACCCCCTGCAAAGCCCACACATTGCTGACAAGCTTTTCCAGGGAGGGTCTGTTGCTGAGGAGTGTCCTGCCTCACCCTTCTTTCCACTCCAAGAGCTCCTCACATTCTCTCCCTATGGGAGACTGGAGTATGCTTGCCAGAAATATACCCCATGTATAGTGTCAGTGCAAGAGACAGGTGTGCTGGAATGGAGAGCCATCTACAGAGGCTTCACTTAACTCTTCATGCTTCAAGTTCCTACACTTTAAATCTTTGGGTTTTATTTATTAAACAGGGAATCAGACATTCCCTCGCAGGAATCTCCCACGTCCATGTGTTTCAATGGCAGTAATTGATTCCCACCAGGGAATGTTTGAGAGAATGTCAGATTCCCTGTTTTATAAATAGAGCCCTATGACTCTAATTGTTAGTGAGCAGATGAAAGGTGCAATGGCTAGCTGGTAGTCATGCTGATCCATTGGTTTCAGTGTTTCCTACTTTCCCTTCTGGATGATTGTTCTTGGTCAGTAACCCACATAGTGCCATAATCAGGTGGCCGGTGTTTTTAGAAGAAGATAGCAAGACTGTACGTCTCTAAGCTGGACAAAAAGCAGCCTGTTTAGGCTGAAAGGTCTGCCTAATGCTCTGTATAGATATCTGATGGATGTCAGATGATTGTCACTGAAAAGAATCTTTTGTGATCATTTCCAGTGACCAGATGAACAAATGAGCCATGTACACACAGCGCCATTCTGTTCTATAGGAGGGGAGGGGGGGGGGAGGGGAATATCACCACGCAGTGCTCTCCTTTATATTAGTGAACAGCAGTTGTTCCCGATTGGTCACTGTGATGCATTTATAAATGGCATTGGGAGACCACTGTACATGTGTCAGTATTTCACCTGATACAACCACTGTTCATCTTGGGTGACTATTTTCCTGTGCATTTTACAATGCATGCTAGTGCGATATTGTGCACTGCGGTGAATTGCAGCAATTGTGTGTTGGTAAGATGTGTTGAGGGGCCATTAATAAGCATGGCATTGCTGCTCATAGTGCAATAGTATGAACCTATACTGAGGAAAAGACAAGTATATTGGGATTATAGTATGTTTATTTGCTGCTAGGGACTTCTAGTGTAGATATTAATCATACGGTGGAATGAGCAAAACCCAATAAACATTTAATTTTTAGTACAAATTGTTTTTTGTGTTTTTTTTCTAATTATTTGTAAATATAGATTTGAATGTTTTTATTATTGTTGTTCTGGCATCCATAACATTGGGCTGTGTTTGGCAGCACATTCAAATAAATTGGACGCCAAAAGCAAACGGCAATACATGTGCATTTAGTCAAATGTACTGCATTGCTTTAATGTGAACGAGCCTTTGCAATCATTTTCAGCAAAAAGAGAGTCCATACAGGGCTTTTCAATTGTTCACTGCCTGCTTCCTGTGATTACACATCCGACTCCGCCTGATGTAGATATGTGGTTTCCACTGAAATGCTGCGAAATGTAGTCTGGCATTTTTTACTTTCAGTGTCACATGATCATATCTGAATGACTCTTCCATTAGTGGGATTCTGAGGTCAGAGGTAATGAGATGTAGTGCAGTGTGGAAGCACATTAGGATCAAAAACCAGGTATTCCGTAAACCCAATCATAATACCTTTAAATAGGCACATTAGATTTGAATTTTGTATATAAATATCTGGTGATCCTGCTATGAAGGTCCTTGCCCAGCTCTTCCTGTTATGGGGAAAACATTCCGCCCCTGTCTCCCAATGATGTTCCTGCATCGTCACTTTAATTCAGCTGGAAAGAACAAGCAGCCCATTCAGCACACATTAGTTTCACAGTCTATTGTTGTCACCTACCTTTAAGGTGCGTACACACTTCCAATTTTTATCGTTCCAATCGAACGACGAACGATCGATTGGGCAAAAAATCGTTCGTAAAAAAGTAACCAACGACGCCGACGAACGAGGAAAGTCGCTGGAAACGAACGACCGGACCGACGGATCGGATTGGGCGACGATCGTTGAACATCGTTCGTGTGTACGGTCGTTCGTTGATCGTCCATGGTCAGAGCATGCGTGATGAACGAACGTCCGTTCACTTTCCTGTCGTGCACATAGTTCCTCTATCGCTCAAACGATCGTATCTATTGTGTGTACAATATCTACGAACGATCGTGTCGTTAACTCTATGTGCAGGATCGGTGCTATACGATCGTTCATATATATCGTGCATGAACGTTCGTCGTTCGTTTTCCAACGATAATAATTGGAAGTGTGTACGTAGCTTTAGAAATGCCTTGCACATACCACCACAGATAGGCAAGAAAGGCTAGAGAATAGGTAAAAGTATTTTTCTTACAAATGGCAATTGTTTTTGACACACAATGCTTTGGTAAATTCAATGTAATTTATTAAGTGTTTACATCTACTTTAAGGAAATTGACTATGTAGTATTGTTTCTGTATGCAATTGAATGGATTACCAGGGATGGGGGACATGATAGCAGAAACTTTTCAGCATGCTGGTATCAGCAGCTGTCCGTATCCTTCATTCACATACTATGAGGTTATTTATGGAAGAGCTGGAAGGCTAGAACAAACTATACTGTTAGTGATCAGTATTCTTCCAGGCAAGTCTTGTAACTGGCAGGGTGATGTGTTTATCTCTGACCAGCTTTTATGTATTATAGAAAAAAGAGATCACCAATGGAGTCGGAACAGTCAGCAGTTTTAGGTGGATATTATAAAAATTGGGCACTGTGTTTCTTATTAAGTAGTTCCAGGTAAGAATGATGGGAAAGTAACAGTAGAACAGAAAGTTAGTGTTTGACTGCCATGTAAATGATGCGGTGTTAGATCTGTGTAAATAGATGAGCAGCAGGGTGCAAGGCAAAAAGCTGGGGGGTAGAAAACCAAAGGCTGTGCACGTCATGTGACTGCATTGTGTAGTGTTGTTGGCTTCATTCATATTTAATCATGCAAATTCTGTTCACCCACATACTAAGGAATCCATATATCATCATACAGCATACTGACTTTATTGCTTCATGCTATAATATCCTAAACACTTCTACAACATATCATCACTCTGCATTTTACCGTAACATGATAGTTATACAGTTAAAAGACAACTAAAGTCTATACAAGTACCAAATCTACCTAATGGGCTTGATTTATTAAAGCTTCTCAAGACTGGACAAGATAGACTACCGTGGGAGAACCTGGGTGATCCAGCAAATGTGGAATTCATTTATTAAAAATCATTTGCTATTAGTTGACAAACATTTTCAATCTTTTCCAGGTTTGCTGGTTCACCCAGGTTCTCCCATGGTAGCCTATCTTCTGCAGTCTTGTAGAGACCTAATAAATCAGGCCCACTATGTAATGTGAAAATCTCAAAAAGTACCTTTATTTTCCCTGACTGAGCCCTAGGACATATTTAGACTAGTGTTATTTTATTGTGGCACCCACATTTCCCAGGCACCTACTGGCAAATACTGGGCTCCCAGGAGCGATACCCCTAGGCCATTTTTTTTTTACAACTAAGAAGTTGCAAACACCTGTGCAGACATTTACAGTTCAAGCAGCCTCAATAGCTAGAAGAGAGGTGTAATATTTTTCTAGTTTTCTTTCCCTTGAATCGAAGCGGTGGCAAATGGTGACAAGTTTTACACTATGCAGGGGCAGAAAGCTGCACGCAGCATCTAAAAAATGTGTGGCAATGCTGCTGCCTGATATATTGGTGTTTTTCACTGCAGCTCACATTGGAAATGTTTCACCAATCAAGTCACTTCTGTCAATCCAAAAAGTTTTGATAGTGACACCTCCTGCAACATCTTCTAGACTACATGAGGTAGGCAACTCAGCTCTGATTTCAGGAGCAGTCCAGTATTGTTGCCCACAATCACAGGAAGCTCTATTAGGTGTATTTGACTGGTAGGATAAACAAGCATTTGTGGCTGGAGACTAAGACTCTGTTCAGATAGACATTCAGTAAGAAAGAGGAATTAAGTCAGTTTATTAGCATTTACAGTAATTGATTACAGCCTTCAGTTGTCTTTTTTTTTTATTAGTATTGCTAATGTACAGTAGTAGTTATTTTTACCCTGTGCTGCTGCATTCTTATGTCAATGAAACTAGGAAAATATTAATGACAAATGAACACCTTTCCTTCCATTCCCATTGACCTAAATTACAATGCCAAAGAGCTCATACTGACTGTGGATGGTTTGTAGGAGCGCAGCCAATCAGAAGCCAGACTCAAATGCCTCTCTGAATTCCCCAGTTCATCTAATGTTTAGTTTGTGTGCTTTATGTTCAGCAATGCTGGCTAAGAAACCTACATACTTTTCTATACACTTTCTATTTTTTACAAGTTGTAACACAGTTGTAATACAGCACAATATCAATAGGATTATTATAAATACATGATTATAATGGGAACAAAGAAGCCACCCCATTTGCACTGGGTGTTCAGATAGAAAATGTATATACGTGCATCCATCTTGAGTCTCTCAAGTCTGGTGCACAGCTTTTACTTATGGCAGATAGTTTGTACAAGTGGTCAGGAGATTTACAACAGAAACAGAAACGTTCTAGTTGTGTTCCCTAAACATCAATGGGACTCTAGGCTCCCGTCTAAGTTGCCTTGTGAATGATACAGTTGTGGGTTGTACATAAGTGATCAAGCAAACCAAGGTGTCCATTTTGCTTTAGTCTCCCTTTAGATGTATTAGTAAGAATTTCTAAACACAGTATGTTTTTGGAAAGCCTAATAAACTGTTAAAATGGAGTTTGTTTAGGATCCCCACAGGACATATTTCAGGTGCAAAAAACTATGATTCTGAGTTTATATCTGCCTGTGCAAAGACCATTTTTTTTAAACACTTCTGAAAAAATATGCAGTTTTCAGCAAATTATTTTTTTTACCAAATAACTGAGTTTGATTTCCATACTTTGCTTACACAACCCTTGTAGGGCCGTGCCTATTCTCCTTGCTAGGGTATTATAATTTATACAGTTGTCATGGTGGGGTCTCCTCAGGTTCAAGCTGCAGAAAAAGCTTTCATATATGGATCATGAAATACGTCAGAAGGATTAGGATTAAATAATCAATGAAAGAAAAATACTTTAGACTTTGTGGGGCACCATCTTAAACTGACCTAGTGATACTTACATGCATATTGTCATTAAACAGCTTTCCTTTTGGTGCTGTGCAAGGAGTATTTCTGATATTTTGTGGAAAGCCAGCATAACATCCCCAGCAGGACACAAGAAAATGACATCAGAGTGCCTCTCTATGAAATACAATATTTCTTTGAAATGCCGTTCTTTCATAATCTCACCAGGAGGTATTGTATTCATTTTGAGCAGTGTTTATTTTGGCGAGTTGCTGTTTTTGGACTTCAGATAAAACAGCTAAGACTCGGAAACTCCCAAGGTTTATTTGTATGTGGATGAGGGCTATCCACCCAAAACAGGACTTTATAATTTAGGTAGATTCTGCAGGTTTAATCACGCACATTCTTCTTAAAAGGTGCTTGAATACTAAACTCCATTCGCCACCCACCTGCATATTTTATTCTATGGATGCTTCAGTAATTGAAATGAGGCTTGTACCCCCCCCCAGGGTTGGGGAGTCAGAATATAGTACATTGGTTCATGATTTCTAATGGCATCCCTGGGCAATTAGACAAAGGCTTCTAACCCTTTCATAAAGTGCCATTGGTGTCTGTAGGTACAGCTTAGATGTGTGATCATAAGGGTGGCTGAAAATGATTAAATTGGGTTACTTCTTATGTCTATCCTAACCTCACTGAAATATCATTTATGGGTATACTGACCCACGATTTGATGCTCATATAAAACACGCAAAGAAAGTTAGAGAGAGGCAACTGTGTTTTAATAGTTAACATATCTGAAATACAAATCCAAGGCAAACAGAGATAAGAAATGTTGCAGAAAGAATATCTTTTACAGTTTCTGAAGATTTTTTCCAAGCTTTATTTTTGCCTCAGGTACTTTTGGAAAAATTGAGGAAAAGCCAATGAAACGTGCTGTTTTAGTGGCTCACTGGGACCTCTTTAGTGTGCTGTGTCTTTTGAAGTGATGTCACGGCAGGTTCCTAACAGACAACAGAATCACAGACCGACCACCAGATTTCTACAATTGTTTCTGCAGTTTACAAGTAATATATTTGTCGCCGGATGTTAAAGAAGCATCCACTAATTACTACATCAAAATCCCGCTATGCATTTACCATATTCATTCTGTGGACAGTGTACTTCCTAAAGAGTCAGTATGGCTTTAAGTACTGGCCTCATGTGAAACACATCAAAGTTTTTCTTTCTGCATGGCACTTCTACCCTTTATATGACCTAGCTAAGTGGGTGCAAACCTAACCTAGGGGACACAGGTACTGAAGGGGTCATTTGCCCATGTAAAGTGTATCTGTATTTGCAGACAAAATCCCAAAAATATTCATATATAATGTCTGCTTCTGTCTCAGATACATTAAATCCCCCATTTCTTCTGTCTAAAACTAAAATGAACTATGTTGTCAACTCCGCTTGGGCCTAGTTATTGGCTTCTATACCCAGTCACTGTCAAAATAGAAGTAGCATAGTCCCCCGCCCGGTACTGTTGTCAGCTGTGACAGAGGAAGGAGTGTTGGCAAGGGTTTCAATCAGGCAAAGTACTGGTTTACTTTTGGTGTCCAGCCTCATAATTTGTAAGTATCCTGCCGCTAATGTATGTATCAGCTGTTCTTCAAATTAGATAATAGGGGGTAAATTTATATTTATGGATATTAAACAGATTATTTTAAAACATGATCCTTCCAAAGTTAGTAGCAGGCAGGATTTTTCCTGCAGAAGTGCAATGTTCCTTTTGAAATAAAATATACTTGCCTGTTCAAATCTTCTTTACTAAACACACAGAGCTGTTCTGTGCAGTAAAAAACTGCGACCAGGCACGTATGTGTATTTTATTGCAGAAAGGTGATCACCTGTCTCTTCCCTAAAAAAGGACCTGTCTGATCACAATTTATTTTTTATATTTAGTTCCACTTTAAAGGGTTCTTCAACTATGATAGAAAAAAACATTTAGGGAGCCTTGTTAGAGGTCACTTCAGTGCTTCTATGCTACTATTACTTTTATAAAACAATATTTACCATACTTTTCCTTCAACAGTTTAAAGGGGTGGTCTACAAATGCCTTTCTTCATATTTGAGCTTACCCCCCCCCCCCATACAAGTTAATGGGAATGCAAAAGCATACAAAAAAATGTCAGAGGCAGCTCAGGAGAACTGAATACACCAAAATGCTGCGATTGCCTTATATCTAAAACTGGAACAAGTTGTATCTGCCTTAATAAAAGAAATGAACCCACACCACCTGTGGCCAAAAACACATGAACAAACTAAACCATTTTCTGATAAACCCAACCTTTCTGATTTTCTTTTCACAATGGTACCATCTATTAGCGCTGAAGCATTGTCCAAGAATATTATCTACATTTTATTGCAAGTGTCTGCATTATATCCACATTCATTTTATTGTTTTCTTTAATGTAATTGGTGTAATACATTTTTTAGCTTGACAGAGGGGCTTTTGAGATACAGAATGCGGTACTGTGCATATGGGACACCTATTAGCCACATACATTGTTCATTTACTACTGCAATCAATTTTGAAAAATTTGATATTACTAATCATAATGCTTTTGCACTAATGTATTTAAATATTACATCCTAAGATTTAGGCATATTGGAGAGGGAAATCCCTAAAAGCAATTCTAGAAGAACAAATATTTTTTCTTATCAGACTGTAACAGGAAAGGAAGTGTACATAAAAGCCTGTAAGTCAGGACAGATATGTGTGCTGTATAAGGAATCCTCCCCTCAATACTTCCTTTGATAAAAGGAAGTTACTCTCAGCATCATCAGAGTTTTTCCACATTTACAGTTTACTGGCATAAGAAAGCCTGACTGTGCACATATAACTTTACATTAAATTGTTCTATTTATTCTCTGCAGGATAAAATGTATAAAAGTAACTAGTATATAAAGGCAAAATCTAGTTATACATTGTGCCCCCCTCCTACTAGTCTAATACCAGTTGTAGCTTCTCCATTTTCCACATTCATATACACATTGCTAGATATAACTTTAATACTCACGGTTTTGTTTGGTAAACTCAGAGGTGTCTGTAAGCTCTTTATATAAGAGTTGTATAATATCCATGAAGAGATATGTGTAATGGTGCAAACGGTGAATACAACTAGGTGCTAACAAGTATGAGTTAAGTAATTAAGCACAGAACCTAAATCAAAAGAATTTAAACTAAAACTTGTTGGAAGAAACTATACAACGCAACTTCACTGTCAATTTGTACATGTCTCTGAATAAAAAAGAAGCCCATTCTAGAAACTCCTTGCTGAGTGGAGTGGTATGCTTGCTTTAATAAGACCTAGTGCTGTCATACAAGAAACACTGCATCCCTAGCACCCTGTAGAGACGACCAAATAATAACTAAAGGTGCTCTATATACCTATGGGCAAAGGCAATTTTACCTTGAATTGAGTGCAGCCTTATAGGAAAAGAGTGGGCCAACCATACAGCATTTTTAGGGGTGGCCTGTACAGAAGGTTAGTAGAAAATTACCCCTTTAAAGCGTTGTTGCAAAGAAGAAAAAATAACTTTAGAAAATCAAAGCTGGTAGGTTGAATTTTATTTTTTATAATATTGAATAAAAAATGGCTCATGCAACAATCTTTTATATTTTTTTTCAAAAGTGGAGCTTTCCTCTAGAAGAGAACTTTCCTCTAAGAGAGAACTTTCCAAATAAAGTCATGGTAAATGGATTTTGTCAGTCTTGGATTTAGGCAGTTCAGTATTAGATACAGTAGCCAATATACCAGTCTGCAGATTTG
The DNA here is from genome assembly GCF_032062135.1 of Pyxicephalus adspersus. Taxonomy (NCBI): domain Eukaryota; kingdom Metazoa; phylum Chordata; class Amphibia; order Anura; family Pyxicephalidae; genus Pyxicephalus; species Pyxicephalus adspersus. The sequence goes on from NC_092859.1 coordinate 70,285,432, forward strand.
AGATGATGTTTGATCTGATGTTGACATCTGTATGACCATTTAAAATAATTGTCTGAAATATTTTAAAGTTAAGTGCAGCATGGAATTAATTGGTATGGCGGATTTAAAATAAAATAATTACTACATCTGCAATCTCTGATCTCACTTTCAGTGTGGCAGGCTTGCCTACACTTCCCCAAAATTATCTTTGCATTTTAGACCTAAAAAAAGGATATGATTACACTTACTAGATACTATAGGCCTTATTAACTAAACATATGATATATGATTCCAGGTAAAGTCAGTTTTTATTTTGGTTCTAAAAATGTCCCAAATCTGTTGTCCCAATTTTTTAAAGCAACCTGCAGTGACACAGTTGGGTCCTGTTAGACACACATGGCACACACACAACCTATCTGCCAATTGGTCACCACAAGAGAATTCTGGGAAATCCATATGGCTCAATTTCGATAATGCGTTGTAATAATGTTAAAGATGCAGGTTTACTGAAGTCTCTAAATTCTTTAAAACAGTGGCGCATAAAAAACAGCATTTAAAAAATATAACTGAGTGTTGAAAATATCTTTCTCCACTGAACAGCCTTATCAGCCATGAAAGGGAATGCAATACATTGCATAGAAGAAGGTCAGTGGCCCCTTCACTTCTGAAAGGCTTAAATCAAATTCCTGTGGAGATTTTCCTATAATACAATAAACATACTGTGTGTAATAGTTATACATAAGATCTACATATATATATATTTATATATAATATTTATAAATATATTTATAGAGGTGTACAGATTGAGGCACATGGTGGATAGAATTAGAAGAGCCTGGCTTGTTTTTTAAGCTCGTTTCTTTTCCATAGTGCCAGGCGGTCAAATTCTGCTATAGTCATTCCAAACACCTGATAAAACTCCTCAGCTGACAGATGGCGCTGTAAAAAAAGTGAAACAAAACAGAGACAAAGTTACAAATCAATAAACAAAATAAGATAATGACAATATTGAAAGTATTAAAATAAAAACACCTGAAAGGAGGATAGCAAACTAAAGAGGACTGAGGATAAACGTCTCACATCCTTAACACCCTGTGTATAGGTAGAGTGCCAGGTGAAAATCTGTATTGACATGATTAGGTGTATATCAGACTGAAGTAGCAACACATCAGTGTAATATACATCCAAAATCCTCAGGACACTAAGAGGTATCCACATCAATATCGTATTTATTGTTATCACTGAACCCTGATGATTGTGAATGATTGGGAAGTTATAAAAACATTGGCTGCTTATGTTCTGGAGAAATTTAAGATGATCCTTAAATGCACATACACAGTTTATTGGTCTGGGGCTCTAATGTTCTCCTTTGTACTGCCCGGGACCCCTGTTTAGGGGCCATTCTGTAGTAAAAGCAGCTTCACTATTAAGATTTTGAGAACACAGATCTACAATAGTGAAACTTGAAAATTTAAATTTCAACGCCTTCTTAGAGAAATGGCTTAATGATGTACACTCTTAGCTTTATCCATCCACACAACTTTAAAAGGTGCGAGGAGAGGTCTTCCTAGTAAGGTCACTGACCCAGAATAAGTATGAACAAAGACAGTATGAGAACTGTCATACGTCTCTATAGGCGTACAGAGATTTACGATTTTGAACCAGGGGGGTCAAAATTTTGCTAGGAAACGGGCATTTAGAGGTCTTCTAAAATGGCAGTTGGAATTTTCTCAATACAGGTTTTCTATATATCTGCTAGGTCCTGCCTGCTGTACTAGCACGTAAATGGAACCCATTACTTCTGAGTGTGATGCACCTAAACATATAATGAGGGTCAGAGGAAGGGATGGCCATAAAATCCTGCAGGCCTTGCTAGTACTATTTGCATCTCTAGATCAATGATCTGGATTTCCCAGCTCAAAACCTTTGTAAATGTTACACAGTGAAGGAGATTTTCCCCAGGTTCTGCTTACGTACGTGTAAGCCAAGCTGGGTCAAATTTGTTGTTAGTCTTCTATATAAGATTGCACTACCCTTTTAAATGTGGTCTCCTAAACATATTGTGGGTCCTTTACAGCGATTCCTGTGCTAGTTTTGTGAGTGGAAAATTTGCTTACTTGTACAGCATGTTTTGGGATCACTGACCTTTTACATGTTTTGGAAAAGACTGAATAATAAAAATGTGCTGATGGCTCTCTGGTAATTCACTTACTTCCAAGCGGGTCCTGTCCGCATCTTTAGGCAATCTATTCCTCCCTCTAGTGGTTACCATGAGTAATTCATAGGGATAGATCTGTAACATAATAGCACAACATTGCTGACTTAAAACTTGCAATGAAAATTCCATTTCTGTTTTTAAAGGGTTTCACTTTGAAATAATGCCCTGTATAACTTCTAATAAGTAAATAAGTCTAGAGATCTTAAGATGCTGCATGTTGTGCTTCAAATCAGTGGCTGATCGGGTTTTTCAGCTGCTCCGAATCTTAGCACTATTTGTTATAAAGATAATTGCTAGCCAGTCATGGGTAGGCAATGTGGAGCAGGGCAAATCACAATCTGAGGTCTGTAGCTAATTGTATTTATTTGTTCAGGGAGGCTAAAAAGTAAACTTTTCTTATAAGGCTAAATTCCAGGCACACAAAGACATGAAATAATACAACTGTGTAATTATTAATTTATCCCTAAAAATGAGAAACATTTTAAGAAGGAAATTAACAATGACACTTTCTCAGTAAGAAGCACAATGGTCTATAGGAATGGTGCAGGAATGAAAACCTGTGTCCTGGAATTGTTCTGAAATCCGAGCCCAAAGGTCAGCTTTCAGCCTGGATTAAACTAATGTGATGGGATTTAACAAAACCTCTAATGTTCTTACAATTCAATCTGAATTACCACTGCTAACTTTGAATGTTTTTACATCTGATATACTGCAACAACCTGAGACAGAGCAGCATGGTCCCACTGCTAAACTGGGGTTTAGCTAATTAACTTATATAGAATGTAAACAAAAGCTGAATTGTATCCTTTGCAAATGCTTTTATTTCTGGATGTGGTAGAAACAGGGACCATTATACCCTCTGATTTTTTCCTGTTGCAATGTACGTGTCTCAAAACTCAGATTTAGATTTAAGCAAAGTCTACTCTTTCTGTTGTAGTTACATACACAACTTTAGGCAAACTTGTCAGGTTTGAAGAATAAAACACAAAGTAGCATACTGTCATGACGTAACATTAGATAATATGTGTAAATTTATTTAATGTGACCCTTTCAGCAGTTAAACCATGCCAAATCAACTAACCTGTGAAGAAAGAAGCAATATACATATGTATGCATGTATTATAGGTGCAACAGAGCTCTTTGAGGTGAACCAATTCAACCTCTCAGATTGGTTGAATAATGGGTCCCACCACTGGTTTGTCGTTTTATTACTGACCGCCAGTCACAACAGGGCACAATAAAGACATAGGGGTCAGTAGGAGGGAGCAAAGTGGCAAACAGGGGAACCTGCTTTTCAACCAGCCTGAGAAAAAAAATCAAATTGGTACCAGAAGCTCTGCTACAGGTTAGTATTTCTGGCATGTTTCAACCACGTGACAGGGTAACTTTAAATTATGCACTCACAAAAAAAGTTGGATGCACATGTATGACAATTAGGCCTCCAGCTCAGTATTTACATTCTGATTTTTAGCACCATGCACTAGAAGACACTTCCTGTAAGAGGTCATAAGTTGTTGTTCTCTGGAACTCATAGCGCCTGCTAGTTCACCTGCCATTGGCCATATGCGGGATTGTTTCATGTAGGCTGGGTGCAACAAGTCAGGGGAATGCATTATCTTTGTTAATGCATTTGATCTACAAAAACATGGGGTTTATATATGTTATCCTCCAACTTTTACCCAAAACTTTCATATTGGATTTATATACTTATGATTCATACATTTTCTTTCTGTTGAACCTAATGTGAAAAACGTGTACATAAAAATGCGAGTGAATTCTGATTGAAACCATTTAAAAACAGACCCTTTTGTTCTCTTGTGCCTTTTCCTAGCATTAGTCCTGCCTGCATTAGTACAGCCACTGATCTGGAACTGCTATTCTATACATTTATATATAAATTAATGTTTTTAACATATTTATTAGAGACATTAAATGTAAAATTTTAGTAATTTGATGTGGGTCATTCAAGAAGTATTGATTTCCTTTAAGGATATAGGGAAAGTCTTGAAACCAACAGTTGAATGCAATAAAAAATCAGATTCCTCATGTGTTGCATAAACAGTCCATTGCCATTGTAAAAGTTCTACTATTCATCCAAAAATTGTGAGTCTTCTCACCTTGTACTCTGTAATACAAAAAAGAGAAGGAACACAAGTAAACACAAATCTGACTGATACTTAATATTAATGAGCAGTGTCGTGATGGCAGGATACTGTAGTATTATAAAGACAGCTTTACATTACTTTGTTATTTTATTGTTATATGATTTCTTCATCTTGTCAAAGATATTATGCCTTCAGTGCTATGTCATACATATTTGTTTGAATTACTGTATATATTCAAGTCTATGACTTAGGTAGGACCTATTGACAAGCGTGAGACTTTAGTTAGGTTAGGTTTTTGTTTAACCATTGCTAACACTTTAGATTTTAAATATTACATTCTGATATGAAAACATTTTTATAAATAAGCTGATGTTCATATGTATTTGTTATGATTATTTGTAAAACTTACCTCTCATTCCCCAGTTCACTGCATTGGCACTATCATAGTGGAAGAGTTCCGTGCTTGGCGGCTGTAAGAGATACCATAGACTGGTTACAAAGCTAAGCAAATGTCCATCTGTACTGTTTGATATTTTTGTAAATAGAGCGTTTAGAAACAACTGATAACATTTCTTCACTGCCAAGCCAGCATCAACATCTATCTAAAAGCTCACTAAATTGAACAAATGGAGGCTCTACGGTTTATCTTTTTTAATTTCACATTGAATGATTGATTCAATAATCTTAACACCAGACTTAACACTTTATTAGGATTGCTGATGTTGCTATGAATATTGTGTTAAAGGTTTGATTATACATAAGATGTGGCCTTTAATACTCTATATTTTTAAAGATAAATGTTAGTCACATGGAAGACAATGTTAAGTTTATAAAAATCCAAATTAAAACTATTCACAAAACATTATTCAGTCTAGACAATGATACATTTTAATGAAACTGGTCACTTCAACAGATCAGTCAGTGGATGGCACTTCAACGCCATAGACACGAATGGGTCTAACAACAGAAAACACAGACAGTCACCTGAAGTGCAAATGAAGCTACCAGTGAACAAAGAGTAATTACAATGTGCACTGGCTCCATTGCTGTGTTCTCCGCCTTTGCAGGTATAGTTGCCTGCATTTAGCAATCCTTATATTAAATGCAATCCAGATATATTTTTTTCTACTTTTCTTCTATATCCTCAGACTGCCCTTTCTAAAAGTTCCAACATAACCTTTCTGTTTTGGTGGTTCTGACACTTCCTCACACCGCCCCAGAGCTGGGAATTCAAAAGCATTAATCTTGTGTTCAGTCTCAGTAAGTAATTAGTTGCTGGTGAGTGATTCAACCTGCTGGCATCCTCCTCAAAGTAAAGCATTTTTTTTAATGGACATGAGTATTTCACATAGTTCCATATTTTAATGTAGTTCTTGAACCATACCCTGTGAAGGCCATTTCTTCTGTATGCTGGGAGTGAGGCAGACTTGTTGATTAGAGGATCTAGAAAATACAACAAACGTATTTAAAATTTAATTAAATGTAGAATATTACATGTCAACTTCTATCTGTTATTTGGTATGCCATTATTCATTGTAAGATATCTATGAATGCTAAAGGCATATAGAAGTTTTTTCTTTGAACTGAAAGAATGCTGCAAAATATTTATCAACTGGAACATGTCACAAATCATTATGACAGATAATTGGGGAGCTTCATACTCACAAAAAAATAAAGTTGATTCAGCTAGAATCTTTCATTAATACCACTGTTGTTTCTGAAGAAACCATGTAACATAACATATGAAGGCTTGTATGGTAACAAAATAATGTAATGTGGATGTGTGTTAAGGAAAAAGCCTGACTGCACAATGAATAAGAAATTTAGCCAAAAGCCAAGACATGATGTAATATCAGATTTATTTTGAAAAAAGGGACTTAGGAAATATATCTTCACTTCCAAATGAAAGTAGCTTAGTCCAAAGGTATAATTTTATACAAAAGATGTGCTTACCACTGTCAGCAAGGTAGCATTTGTTGGGAGCTGTAAAATAAAACAAGAATCTAGATTTATTTTTGGGCATTAAACAAACTTGAAGAGAGTTTCACTGCTTACTACAGAATATGTTTTCTGAAAAACCAAATATATACCATCCAAACATAAGCAGTGGAATAAATTATTTCATAAGCTCCAAGAGTCAAGAGATTTGCTCACATGGTGGATGTGATAGTGAAAATACACAGCAAACTGTCAGTTGCAGTGTAGGAGCGTACCCCAACTCAGTTTTTTAGCTGCATTTCCACATACTGGAACAACAGAGAGAGTAAAAATAATATAAAAAAGAAATTGTATACTACACATGGCACCTGCCATGACAACTGCAGCCTTGTTTAAGTTATTGTTTAGTGCTAGTGTTGGGTGAAGGTTAAATGTGAAGGTCTAATTGTAAGGTTTTTAACATGTTTTTCCTAATCCTTCCTTGCTCTGTTCCAAAGGACTATCAAACAACACCAACAAATTTAAAGTCCCAAGCCATATAATGGCTATAATTCTTAGGGCAATAAAATGTCTTTATTGTCCCTAAAGTGATTTCACTTCAACATTGATTCGCTCTTTATTTACAGAACTACCAGTTATCCAAAATGTATATGGCTACATTCCAAGTGTTTGTGTGGTCCTGCTATGTCAGTAACATATATACCTCTTTAGAGGACCTTCATTTCATTTACATAAAAAGGTCTGAGTGAAGTCTCCTCCACTGGTATTGACCCTAAGCACATTTTCTATAGGTTAGGAATGCTTTAATCTGTGATCTAGATTTGTATGTAGTTGACACTTACATCCATTAAGAGAGGCATCATAGCCAGCAGTGTGCAGAGCCTCTTTACTACCGGTTGAACTGCGGGGTGGTGTCCAAGGATCAACATATGACCGAGCCTTCATTTCCTCCTTGAGGATCATTCTTCCAATGCTGCCCTGGAGCTAAAGTATAACATTCAATTACTTTTAATCACATCCAATAAAAAAGGCTTAAACATGTAGAATCTTTAATAGCAATGTTTTTAAATACAGATATGAGAAATGTCAGGTAAATTTAAAGAATCTTTTCAAAGTATGAAAATGTTTGTTCTTCAACTCCGGGTACCTGTACATCCCTCTTAGACCCGAACAATTTTAATTAGACCAGAACCCCAAAAAATCGTTACAGTATCTGCAAGTAACTTTTGCAACAGTTAATGTTAAAGTGTATGCATCTACAATCAGTAAGATAGCACCTTCAAAGAAGGTGTCCCAGAAAAAACCTTGGCTGTCCAATCGAAGCATTAGAACAAGACTACAGTTTGTGATTGAACATGCAGGCAAAGTCCAGACCTTCTGGAACATTGTGCTGTGGACTGATGCCCAACAGATTATTTTGGCCACCAAATCATTGTCATGGCCTTAGCAGCGTGCAGTCATTGAGTGTATTATGAATTATGCAGAGTATCAAAGGGTTACATAGTAGGTCAGCAAATGATGCGGTATGAGTGGGCAGTGCTAAACGCGCTGCCACTCATCCCGGCGTCACCAGTCCAGCCCCCACAGGCATCCCCACGCTGCCTACGTGCACATGGATTATGGGAGGTTCCTAGGTTACCGTCCAGCATTATACTAGAAATAAAGTATACTCCATCTACAGGTAGGACAGCAATTTTTACTCACTTTTCAACCTCACTTATACATATATTGTATGATCACATATAAATATATAAACCTAACATTTTAAATTGTAGAAACCATACTTACACTACCCTATTTTCCCAGAACTCAAACAGCTCGTTTCAATCCTGAGGTTTGCTTTATTTCCCTTCAAGATTAGGCCACATTTGAACTACGTAAGTGTGATATTTATTCCTACTTCATGTATATTTTTGAAATTCCATTATTTGAATTTATTGTGTGTATATGATGTATCTATACAGTATATTTTCTTAAAAAATAGATCTACTTATATCTACCCCACTAACTTAACATATTATTCGTTTCATTTTTTAAAAACTCTATTATTTGAATAGAATTGAATGAAACATATGATTTCTGTACTGTTTAACAATGCATTATATTGAACCTTTACATTTATGTTTGTACCGTATTTTTCCCCCTATAAGACGCTCCGGAATATAAGACGCACCCAATTTTAAAGGAGGAAAATCTAGAAAAAAAAGATTCTGAAAGATTATTCCTCTTCTCATCATTCATGTGCCATTCATACCGGTATTCCCCTTCTGATCACTCATGTGCCATTCAAATTCCCTTTCTGATCACTCTACGCCTTTCAAATTCCCTTTCTGATCACTCTGTGTCATTCAAAATTCCTTTCTGATCACTCTGTCATTCAAATTCCCCTTCTGATCACTCTGTGCTTTTTTTCCACTGTACGGCAGTTAGGACAGGGAACAGCAGGTGGCGCTGTGCCGGCTTCTTTCGCTCTGCTTTACAGACAGGAGAAGACACGTGCTGCTGCCAGAGAGAAGAGGAGACAGACGCTGCTGCAGCCAGAGACACACGCAGGATCGGGTATCGGGTGAGTATATTATTTTAATTATTTTAGCACACCTTTGTAGTATAGGACGCACTAACTTTTCCCCCCCAGTTTTGGGGAAGAAAAAGTGCGTCTTATACTGCAAAAAATACGGTAAATTCAGATCACTTGAACCCTTTATGTATACATAGAAAATTCTCTGTTGACCTACCACTGCACCTGAGGAAGCCCACAATGAAGAAAGGCGTAGGGTACCACGGTTGATACGAATGGGTTCATACCTATTTAACCATATTATGGTAATGTATAGTTATTTAATGCCAGCTGAAGCCTGTATAGTGCCTCAGTAGGCCTTAACAAAATCCTGTATGTATCACAAGAAACTATTGTGACATACAGGAAAAAGGATATAGTTTTCTTTTGTAATTTTGTGTAAAACTTGTAATACCAATAATAATTTCAATATGTGTGCCGAAAACTCTGTTTTTCTCTCTTTCATTTTAATACCTATATAAACCAGGGTTAGGCACAACCAAAATATCAAGCTAAAAATTCAAGAGATCCACCATACACTACACACACACAATTAAAATACTTAGATAAATGGCTATTACAAGCTCAAACTACATGGGTTTATCAACTTAAGGCAAATTACTTTCCCGACTTGAATGACACATTTAGTTTCATTCTTTCCTGTGACACATGTGTTTTTTTTCTCTTCCTCTTTTCATCATCATCATTCTTATTATTTTTAATATATATTGTATGATACTTGATAACACTCTTGGCATTTTTTGATTGTTCGTGCACTACTATTTGGGACCTGCAGGCGAATCATGGCCCTCTTGGTGCCCTTTAAAGCTGCGTACACACTTGCAATTTTTGTCGTTGGAAAGGATCTTTCACGATCCTTTCCAACGACAAGGGACTGCACGATGCATGAACGGTGCTGTACATACAGCACTGTTCTGCTCTATGGAGAGGGGAGGGGGAGAATGACGGAGCGGCACCCTGCTGCGCGCTCTCCCCCTTCCCTTTCATTAAGATCGGTTGTCGTCCATCGTCCGTGGATCCGGCAGGACGGTCGTTCGGACGATGGACGACACCGACTGCACACACGGCAGATTTTCGCCCGATATTTGGCCGATGCCGATTATCGGGCGATAAAAATCTGCCGTGTGTACGTAGCTTAAGTCTTCCCAAGTCCAGTCCCTACTTTCATCCGCTTGGCCTGGATGGATGCCCATGTAGCTAGGTGGGTACTATCCTCATTCCCACCTGTGGTTGTTCCCAATGTGGATGGCCTCCTTTACTATTATTCATAATTTTTCTTTATATATCCTAATCCTTCCTTACGTTCTTCTTTTCTCATCAGCGTTTGGTACTTGGGTCCTCTTTTTCTCTATCTTTCACCTTTTACTACTTTTTCCTTTATGCCCCATTTTTCTTCTCCTCTACTTACCTTTCTTCTTTAGTTCTTTATGTGTTTCCCGTCTGTTACGGGCACTGTCTGATTTGTTTTTCTTCCTTCTTTCTGCGTTTCACTCCCTTGATGTTGTTCTTCCGGGAAGGCCGCCCCCCATTGGCTACTCCTCCTCTGGACATCCAGGAAGCCCAGGTTGGGACGTCCCTGCATTTCACACACTTCCTACAGGGGTGTCTGGAGCGCAGGGTGCGTTGTTCCACCTTGGAACACCGGATATCGGCTTCCCTTGCTGACATCACATACGTCGGACGTGTTACAAAATTGGGATGCTGATTAGTGAGTCTTCTTACACCCTGGCAGTAGGTGGACCCATGGATTCCGAAGACATAACGGGAGATCTTATCCATCAGACATATTTTCTTAATTCTGTGCCATCTTTTGGGCAATGTAAGGACATTTATTTTATGATTGCTTCTTTTTACATGGTGAACACTGCCCCACCTTTGAAAAGGGATTGTCTCTGTGACAAAGCCTCACTGCTATAAAAGCCTTCTATTTGGCCCATTTGTGTAACAATAATATTGTTACTTTTAAATAATTGAATGGGAGTTCTTTGTTCCTGTTATGGTATAACATTTATATGTTTCTTATTTGATATTGAAATAGCGCAAGCATTCCCTTTTGGATTCTCATACATATACATTTATCGGTCTGGTCCAGTTTTGTATGTATACAGATACAAAAACAACAAAATATGAAAAAAGTGCATATAAATCCTTTACAGCTCGCTGCCCTGTTGCCCTTATGGGATTGGCATGAAATTGGATTTTTTGAACACACCTCAACAACTTTTTCCAATTGTCCGTCGGTTTGGATCTCTTGGGTTGTCCTATCTGGATAGTGTGCTCATTTTTTTGCTGTGGCCCTCCTCTGCGCCTCTTGTGCGGATTCCTACGCCAGGTTTAAGTTGCACCACTTTTGATGTTTATTGGTATGTACAATGAATATGTATTAATTCACTTTGTGATTTTTTTTTTTACCTTAAAACTAATGGTTCATCTCTGTGTATCTTTATCTATAGTGCTGTTACATCTATTGCTTGTATAAACTGAATCCCTGATGAAGCGAATTTTATCTGCAAAACGCGTCTGATTATTAGCACTCTGATTCTAATCAAACCTATCAACCATACTAAAAATCCTGGTGTATGGTTGAACCAAGGATGTTTTTAATGTATGTGCATTGTTTCTACATTTTAAATATTTTGTAAATAATTTTTTTATTATTAAATTATGTGTTTGTATATATTGCCCTAAATGTCCCATCTACAAAAATGAATTCTATGTAAATATATAGTAACGCCTAAAATAGGACACCAAAGAGTCATATTCAATTCCATAATGCAAATCTGCCTATATTAGTTTGTCATGTCAGCACTTCCATAACAAACAGCTGTCATGATTTTTTTTTTTTGCAGCACTGGGACTGATAATGTCATTACAGTAGACAGAACTTTCTGGGTAATTTTGAAAGATTTCAGCCAAGTAACAGTGTATATGGAAAATGAGGGTGGTAAAGATCTACATTAGCACATCTGGAAATCCTTACAATATAGTTGACCTAAAGGGAAACAGGGAAGTGTTTTCTCAACAAAACTTTGTGTCTCATAATGACCTGTTCTGATTTAAACACATCTTATTACTTAGACAGTGCATTACAAAAGGGATTTGGAGTTGATCTTTGTTTAGTGAAGTCAAAGTGGATAAGATACAGCAAAAAATCAATGGGAACCAGAAGCAAATATAGATTTCTTATACCCTGACAACAGTGCAAATACGGGAATTTCTTCTATTAACTCAGAAGGTACCTTGTGCATGCTGCGATCAAAACCATCTTCCTCTCCTCCTGAAGAGAATCTCCGTGCTCGAGGCACTGCAGAACCAAAGACTTGGTGTCAGTGAAGCCTTTATTGTCATCTTGTTTTTGTATGATACAGAACAATAGTTGTTACTGGGAGAGCAGTGACTTGCAGGCATTGTACAGAAGACAACAGCTCCAGGCAGTCCCAGTCACAACAAAGGATAATAATAGTCTATTTCAGTTGTTGCAGTGGGGTTTTGATTTTTTAATTTTACATGGTGTTATAATACAGAAGGGAAAACCGTTAGTTCCCAAACCCACATAAATGCCTGCAATTATGCACGGTTTAGTACATTTTTAGAATCATAATTGAAAGAAGATCTTTTCAAAGCATTATTTTCATACTAACTAGGCAAATTAAAAAACCCCAATGCAATCACAGAAAGAAAATGCTACTTTTACTGTTTCTAGATATATAATATACCTCTAACGGCCAAAAACTTATTGCAGAATAAAAATAGGACCTGTGTGCAACCCCACTCTTTTGGGGACCAGAATACCATTTGATAGATTGTTGGACTATAAATGGCAGGTATATTTTTCTCTCAACTAAGTTAAGTTATAATCCCGGTCTATTTGTATTTTTACCATTAGAAGAGTAGAAAGGTTTTGGAACTTCTGTCAGGTTTGTATTGCTGTCTGTAACCTTGTTAGTGTTATCTGTTTTCCTTATTTGCTCTATTAACCACCACTTAGCTACCAGGGGAGAAAGTGATGGGAAACTAAAATTTCACCAAAACAAAGGGAAATCTTCCATTGGTAACTATCGTTACATAGGTGGTGTTTTTTCTGATTGAATTGAAATTTTAACTACCAAAATTGTACTACAACTGTCACTATCAAATATTAGACAATGATTTATAACTGTGAATTCTTAATTAATGTAGTACCAAATGCTGACTTTTATCTGCCTTTTAGATCCAAATATTTTTAGACTGGATGCATTCATTGTATTTTCAGTGCTCCTCAGTTTATATTAGCCTATTCTCCCTTCATCCACACTTTGAATGTTCAGGAGGACAGGTCTAATTTACACATCTGCACTGACTTTACACTGACCTGGTGCAGTTTTCGCTACAATCCTACATCACTGAGATGTTGCAGTCAAGCATTGCTTACTTTTTGGTGAGTACATCCAATACTCGGGCTCAGACTGGTAATAAGGATCGGGACTGTATGGAGGGAGGTACTTGGAGGACTGTACAAGGTCTTCACTTGTTTTACTTTTTGTTGCTTCATTAGGATCATCTGGAAAAAGATACAGACAAAATAAAGTGTCTGAAAAGCCTTTAGGACACTGGTTTTATACAACTTGGCAAAGTAATATCGAGATTGAGAGGGTTATCCATTCTTTTTTGACCTGTTTATTTCTTAACCAATAATCTTGTCTGAAAATACAATATTACATTCTACATACGGCTTCCTAAATGAATGATCCTCTATAACTTGTCAAATCTAATGATGCTTTGCCTTCTTACATATTATTTCTAACCTAAATCAAGAGTTATAATAAAGAAAAATACCCCTTTAGGCATAATATTATGTACAGTACAGTTACATTTAGAATATTACCTCTGCAGCAAATTCCCTTCTAATTACAGAATAGAACAATGTAATGCTCTTGGTAAAAAGGCACAGAAGACAGAATATAATTGCAAAAATAAACCACTGACATATCTCTTGTGTTATATGCTCACTGGGATTTAATTATAAAAACGTTATAAGTTTATTAAGATTTACCAATGATACATTGAAATTACTGTTTTAGTATATATTAATGTTAAAACACTTCTACTGCATGTAGGGTCTTATGTAATGGGCACCTGGAGGACTGGGTCAATGTTTGTTTTTTATACTGTACTTTGTGGACACTTTACCGAAAAAATCTACCTGCCATAATTCCACATTCGTGCTTCTGTTAACCTGGAAATTCACAGATCTGAAATGTCAGAGGCAAATCAGAAGATCACGTGCTGGGTTAGCCACTCTAATGTATCTAGTAGCAGTATGACTTTGCAACAGCAATAGCATTGTTTTAATAGGAAATATATATTTAAGGAAGGTGCTTTACATATGTGCTTAAATATGTGCTTGTATTGGGACCCCAAGCAAGTATAGTGGTATTAAAATGGATGGGAAAAAAAAAAGACTTAGGAGAAGAACTCACCTACATGATCTGTTAAAGTTATATGACCAGAAAGCTATTTTGGTGGACTTCATTTGAAACTAAGGTGATATAGCAAATTGACTGATTGGCATTAAACAGATCCTGTATGTGAGTGATATTTAGTTTTTTTCAATAATTAATAAAAAGTTTCTGACTATGACTATTATTATACATTATGAATTATTTCCTTTTTTGCTACATGCGCTTATATTTTAATGTTTAATTTGTTTATTTGATCTGATGAAGCAAATGCTGATCTGCCAAACTCATTATCTTGGAGATTGACAACTAATAATAGTTTACTATTAAACTAATTATTCTGCCAGAATAATCAATAAAATTTGATGAAACTTCACAGCCTAGATTTTCTACTTTCTTGGTTATATTTGGAATCTTCAGGAAAAATAATATACCAAAATTTTGTGAACGTCTATATCTTGTTGGTCAGGTATGCAATTTGTAACTTCCTTTTAGATTATAGCATTTGGAAAAACAAATCTGCTCAACCTTGAAGAGGTTCTGGTAATATATTCACAAATATGTTTTAGGAGTTTGTTTTATTAAAGATGTTATGACTTTAAACAAGTGATATGGTGGCTTTACTAAAAAGCTTCATCGTGCAGTAAAAATTCCATGGCATACCACAGGCTCTATATAGCATTTGCACAATGTCTAGTGGTAAGCAAAAAGTTACGTCCACTCTCCCTTTTACATGGGACCCTATGTATTGAAAGGGTATTGAGGGTATGAAAACTAGCATTCACAGAATGGGAAACCATATATGGTACCCATCATGAAACTCTCCGAAAAGGTTTACTTTAAAATAGATCTAGCAATATGATCACAGTTTAAATGTTAATAATATTCCATTTTAACTTTATCCACTGTTGCTTTCATGCTACTATCCTACACCAAATATATTTCCTGGGATAGATATGGAGTTTTCATATTTGATTACTTAGAAGCTTTAAAAAATTAATTAAGAGGAAACACTTGTTGGCAATAAATTCCTAAGTAAAAAGTGCTTTGACAGACTTATAAGTGTAAAAAGATCCAACTTGAGCACTCTGCTAAGAAGATTGAATCAGATGCTAGACACAAAACCACCTAATTAATTGGTTGGACAGAACCACATTTTTTTTGGAAAATTTAGAACATTTAAAATTTAAAAAATGTAGAACATATTTTATAGATGGTATATAAACTAATTGCATTATATATGAAAAGCTTTAGAGTTTTATCCACTTAAATTAAATGTTTGTGGATAAAAAAAGCCCAGCATGTAAAGAAAGCATTTAATACTTACCTGTCCTGCATCACCAATGTTTGTCAAGTTATGTTGAAAAGTGTCTGCCAAATCTTGGAGA
This sequence comes from Pyxicephalus adspersus, assembly GCF_032062135.1. Lineage (NCBI taxonomy): Eukaryota > Metazoa > Chordata > Amphibia > Anura > Pyxicephalidae > Pyxicephalus > Pyxicephalus adspersus. Next base: position 70,301,076 of record NC_092859.1, read on the forward strand.
GTTGGATGCTTGGTCTCTATCTGCATGTTATGGATTTTTTTCTCCAGCCTTTCTACGTCACTCTAGGACATTGTAGGGACCAATGGACAAAACTACAGTGTACAGCAGGGTATCAGGTATCTGACATAAAAGTGTGTATTGCAAAAGTTTTTTTTTAGCAACATTAGTTTTGCAATAAAACAAAGTTTGGTGGCACAGAACAGGTAAATATTAACTATTTTTAGGCTGGGCTTCTTAAAAATGTTTTACCTAGTGATGGGTTCACAATTTCAGTGTGACAAGTACTTATCTAAGCCAAGCATGCGTAGTGCAAGTGAAAAAATACAACCTTTTCCTCACATTTGATATATATCTGAAATGCACAGAGGTTCATTTTCCCTTACATCAAATCTTAGTACATGAAAGTTATAGTTCTTACAAATGTGTCTCTTAGTGTACTTCTGTGTGGCAAACTTTTGGCAATGTTTGGGAGAGGTGCACACTGAGAATGAGCTTTTAAAGCTCAGTTGGACACTCGGATTAAATCAGCTAACTACATATCTTAGGCATCAAAACAAATGGTGTGCAGTTTTGCAGTTGGTTTTCTGTAACACACAGTTTGAATAAAAAAGCTTGTCCCCTGCCACAATGCCGCAGATAAGGACCCTGAGGATGGAGCCAGTGCTCACCAATCAGCAAGCATCAGCACTTTGCTGAATGTGGAACTTCAGATCTTACTTAGTGGATGCAGTTTGGACATCCACAGTGAAACCACTGTATCTCTGCAGTGATCCAACTCTACAGCCGCTAGAAGGAGAATATAAGAACTGTATGACTTTGAAAATTGTGTTTTTTTTGCACCTAGAATACATTTAACTGATTTAACTGATCAGCTGGATTTTAAAGAACAGTGGCTTAGCCCAGGAAACCTTTTGTGACCTAACTTGATATATTTTCAGCATTACTATATGCACACATACAAAAAGTGTCAATGAATGCATAAAACAATAGATACACATCCTGATTTAATAAAGTGAAAAGAACCAATTACAGCACTTAGTACATCTTTGCACTTTCCACTGCCTTACTGAATAAGCTTGATGGGTATGTACATAGACACATGTGACATCTGTTAACTAGGAACATGTCAATGAAGATATGAATTGCACAGAGCAAGAAAATGCTGAGTAAGTGGTTTCAGTTTGCAAGGGTCAGCACATCTGTAAATAAGCAGCTGGGCACGAGCCATAGTTTGCAGAAAGAAAAGGAATAAAGCTTACTTACACCATGACACAGAGTTGGCCGGCATTAGACAAAGGAGAGAAGGGAGAGAAGACATATAGTAAAGCAATTTTAAGTTATCAGTCATCTCTGTTGTATTTATTCATCTCTGTAATACCACTGCTGTTATATACTATATATCACTATAAACAAACTATAAAAATACACTACTTACTATTTATATCATTTCTACATGCTGGAAGTACCAAACCACAGAACACTGCAAGGCAATGGACATTTCACAGACTTAGACAGACATTTTTCCTTTATTACAGGTTATGACACAATGAAAATGAGCATTAAACCAGGCCACATGCTCATTCATCAAAGATGCATGCTGTCCACTAGTCCCTATGTTATCCTTTATAAGAGGAAAAGCTAAAAGCAAGGCTAGAATGTATTATTGCTTAAAAAAAACTGCAAGCTAACTGCTCATGTGGTTATCACTGATAACATGGTAGCAGAACTGAAAATGTTAGGACCTGTTTGTGGCCTGCTCTGTTGTATACACTCAATATTGGGGAAATATGCAACATTGCTCTATGTAGAAAATATTGGAAGCCTTTTTTTCATCAATACAAAATATTGGATATTTAAAGCTTTGCTAATTGTGAAGCATGCACTCAAGTACTATGTACTATTTGCACAGGGCACTGAAGACCCCCCTCCGTTTCTTAAAAATGTTAGGTATATACTACACATGTGGTATCTGTATGGTCTAGGCATGCAGCCCTGCCTTCCAGATGGTACTGTGCCATGCTTGCTCAGGCAACAGGGGGTAAAGCATGCACTGAAAGCATGAGGATTACTTTAGTTTATTAGAGGCCATAATGGATTTACCTTTATTCACAAAAGAAAATGGCATCTATAACAACGTTTATTTTCTTATTAACCTAAATGACCTATTTTAACAGGATGTCTAGTAAAAACTGAATCTCCTATCTGCTCAGAATTTCATAGTAACACAGAGAGCCTACCAACACACAGGACAAAAAAATTAAATTGCAGATTTCAAACATAGCAAGTGCTGGTGAAATGTATGTTTTTGTTCAAATTAAAACTAAAACTGAAACCTTCAAAACCAATTAGTAACACAAAATTAAATATAGGTGCCTTTTTGCTACAGCAAGGGTAGAACAGACCCTGCTAGCAGCATGCTGGAGAGACAGACCACTGTTTAAATGCTTAACCACAGTTAAGTCCTCTCCCCGGACACACTGCCCAACCAACAGTGATTCCCAAGGAGCGTGAGTGCTGTTCACTGTAACAGTGTGTGAAAAAGATGGGTGGTGGAGGGGAGATGCAGCACTCTTAAGTCTGATTGCTGATTTATACCTAGTGCTACAGCAAATAGAAAGTTAACAAATATAAATATATGCCAAAAAAATTATTACTCTGTGGATCTGGGAAGCATCTCGGTAAAGGCAGGAGCGGAGCACACAAGAAAAAAAGACAGCATAGGCGCAGGGGCCTCATGACTGGGTGCTATTGGGAACCACTCATGTAAGGGTTAAGGCAGGAAGAAAAAGGGTCTGGGTTATGGTGGGGTGATCATTAGGGATGAAGAGATGGCGGAGGAAGTTTGGTTGGGTTGGGGCGATTAGGGTCCAGGGAAGGCAATGGGCTGGTTGATGATGGAATGTTGGTAAAAAGAATCATCAGCGCAATGGTGTCCATGGTGAAGGCGGGTTTTGTGGCAACTGTTGGACAATGAGGAGCTTGGTATAAGGTTGATATCAGAACCTGAGGCAAGGGGGTGCACCTGGGGGCCAAAAATATAAATCTGTTGGTCTTCGGTGGTGTGTTGGTTTTTGCTGGGGGTGCCTTCCTGGATCTGCAACCTGTAAACCAAGGTTATTTATATATATTTATGTTTGTAATGTTTTATATTAAATGTTGTAAATAAACAATTTGTTTCAAACACAGATGTATGTATTATTTGAAGGGGATGGGGGGGGGGGGGGGCCNNGGTGGTAGCTGGCTGGGGAGGATATGGGAGGGACTGGTGACTCAGAAGCTGCCCAGGTTAGTGAATCAGGAATAAGGTATTCATTCTATATATTTTTATTACAGAGGTCCCTCTATTGGTAAAGTCCACTGTTGCCTTCTAGGAGATTGTATGAGGTAGGAACCCTCTGTGTTACTTTTTCATTTCCTTTATAGATGAATTCTAGCCCAATAAAGCTAAAGCATGCAGCCAATATACAGGAAAACATGCATTTCTACATTACAAATGAATCAAGCATACAACACCAGTCACTAAAGACTAGTTCACACAATGTTTCAAGGTGCCACATGCTACAGGATTGAACAGTACCATGCCGTTTATAGATGGGTGGCTTCCGGTAAATGTTACTCTCTGCAGCGGCTGTGAGGATAAAGGAAGAGGAAAGGGAGAACGAGAGAGGAAAAAGACAGGAGGAAAAGTGAAGGAGGGAGTGTTCAGAGAGGAGAGGAAGTACAGGAGACAACGATCACACAAGACAGAGTCATGATGTGAGAAGAGTGACAAGCAGAGGTGAGTGACAGGAAAACAAAAATTAAAGGTGAGATGAAGCTATCAATGAACCAAATGTGTCAAAAAGTGTTATATAAACTAATCGCACAGCTTGGGGACCAGATATGGGTGATGGGTACCATGAAACCTGTACTGTGATATTGTGGTAACATTATGTAGGTTGTGGGATTATACAGGTGAATGCATATCAAATCTGCATTGGTTATATTTTTACAACAGCAAGTGTATACTTATTAGTGGAACAAAAATGTGTAATGCTAAATGTAATCAGTAATCTGGCTATAAAAAATGCATATACAACCTAAATGTGGTCCTCACAAGTCACAAATGCTGTAAGCATGCTGGCTTCATATAGGTTTCATCTTTGCAGTATTTGGCAGTGTTAAAAAGACACAAAATGCAACAATAGGCAGTAATTTACAGCATAACAACCATCAATCATTTTTATTATTTTGAAATCTGATCTTTCACATATACCTGTACTCAGGGTACAAGAGTATAGTGTAGAGTAATATATATAATGGATTTTTTACCTGCCATGTAGTTAAAAAATAACCACTGCTAGTAACCACTCCAGGGTGAACTCAATGGATCCTAAAAAAGTCGGGATCAAGTGCAACCGCCAAAGCTGTCTACATTATTATTATCCTTTATTTATTAAATGCCAGAGCAGATGATAAACCTGCATATTTAACAAGCACAAACTGTGACACAAGATAAGTTAGTCTTGCCTGATCTAGTTTACAGTCTAAAGGTCACTTTACAAATTACAACAATTATGAGGGAATCCTTAAAATAACTTTGAGGACTTGTGGAACCCCTGCTATAAATACTATATCCACAGCTCAGAGTACATTCACCCAGTGGCCAGTGGGAAGATTATCACCCTTACAGATAGCCAAAAAGATCATTGGCGTTGGTAATAATTGACCTTGGAGTTTTGAATTGCTCACTGCTCAAGGAACCCCTAGGAAACTCTGGTTGAAAAACACTGAGTTACTATCTGGCCATATAATCTTTGTACACTCAACTTTAACCAAAAATGTAATATAAAGAACCTTCCTAAACTATTCAATCTGTACCCAACCATGCAGTTCCTAAATGCAAAACTACGAATTGTGCAGAGAGGTGCTTAGTGAGCTCTAGAGTTGAGAAGGAATAATAAACAAAGGCAATGGGACACGGAACTGTGGATGATTAATGATTATTAAAGGAGAGAAGGCAATGGGTAGGTAACTTTGAAGAGATGGGCTTTGGGGACTTTTTTAGGTGTGGTAAGGGTAGGGTAAATGTTGGAGCTATCCTAATAAGAGAGAATTTCAAAGGGTGCGAGCAGCTCTAGAGAAGTCTTAAGTGAGAAAGTAATTTTCTCAAAGAGATTCTAATGACTATCAGAAGATCTGTCCCATATAACATCACATAAAGATATAGCAAGCATTTTTACAAGTGATGTACAGGTGTGCTTTAATAGTGAGCAAACAGAAAAAAAAGCAAGTATCACTAATAAAGTGCAATAAACTGTCCTAATATTGATCCTTTGTTTTACTGCTATTTTAAAGTTATTGTTGCACTCTGCCCTGCCGTACTCAATACACACCTATGGTGTGCCATACCATTTGAACGGAATACCAATACCATACCAATGTTTATGATGAAGGCCAGGAGACAGGATTCCTCTATATAAATACATGGAGATGACATCCTCCTAAATAGTTAAAATAAAAGCTGTGTTTTGTTGTTCCTTTTGAAAGGGCCTTCTTGCTTTCCTACCTGGAATATGGAAGTGCCGAGGAGCTTGGTAAAGTGTTGGTGTGGAGCAACGAACATCTACCTGGCTATAATAAGGAGAGTTACGACCACTCTCTGTGCCTGGAAGAAGGTTTATGGACATGAATTGAAATAGAATTGAAATGGAGAAATAGAAAAGTGCAAAGGAATAAAAGAAAATAGATAAAATCAAGCAAAGAGGAAAGAATTTACAGCAAGAAGAGAAAAAAAAGAAGAAAAGCAGAGACAGTGAGGAGCTGAGATTTAGAGGGACATTACAATCAAGATGGAAAGACTCTGTTGGTGCTATCTTGAAGTTTTGAAGGCGGAGGTCGGCATTTACCATATTCAATGGCAAAAAAATATTTAATAGTAAAAAAAACGTAAATAAACAATTCTTTTCACTATTGAATCTAAAATTAGAATTAAAGGGATTCTGGCATAGTCAAATCTTTTATTGGTAAGAAAGAATTTTGACCTCCACAATACCCTTAACTGTAAACAATTTTCTTGGTCAGCATAACAAAGATTGTTTTTTTTTGTAATTTGTATAAACTTAGCAGAAAAAAATGAATTTAAAGAATTAATTAGGTGTTAATGAAGAAATCTTGAATTAATATTCTCAAAAACAAAGAAATTTTATATAACCCAGTTGAGTATTTGTTTAGGACAGTTTGCTGGATTATTCCTTTATGACCTGTTTCATATAATGATTTACATATATTTTTGTAAATCTTATTGAAGGAACTTTTATACTATACTGCTTCCTTATAAAAAACTGCAAACTACAATGAAACCAACGCTTACTTGATCTCTAAAGGAACTCTTTATAAAGGAGTATATTCAACATTTACCAAATATTCTGTTGTGAAAAATCAATCACGGACATTGAAAATACGTGATCCTGGAAGCTTCTTCACCGGAGAATATTTGGGGAATGACAGAGTCACAGCTTTATACAGTAAAAAGACCTCTAGGTATCTGTTTTCTGGTGCATAATTTAGGCTATTTATGTCCAGATATAAATGACCATATAATATGATTGGTAAATCATATTCGACAATGTGAGTCAGATTGTTTTATTGTTCTCTGTGTATATGTGAAAAAAAAAATAAAAATAACTAATACTTCAGGTTGACAATATTCAGTCAATAATGACAGTGAAGGATTGTTGCCTGACATGCACACACCTAGGTTAGCAGATTAGGTATCATGCATCTTGCCTTGTATATGCCCAACTGACAATAAAAAAAGGCCAGTTGTAAATTATCAGAATACATATAAACCTCTTAAAAGAAAACCAGTACCACTTTTGGCACTTAGTAAATGAATCATTTTCAATTGGATATCTTCAGTTCTAACTCCACAGTGGGAAAGGAAAATGCCAACCCATTGAATGGTGGTAGAACTAACATTTTTTTTGAATTTTTCTATTTACCCTTACGTTTGATGGTCTAAGGAAAGCTTTAAAAAATAACAGGGTCAGTTCTCCTTCCCTGAAGTGTCTAGGAGAAGACAATTACATACCCGACATATAGTAATGCTGTGGAGATCGGGGCATGGTGAGGGAAACATCTCGATGGCTATAAAGAGGAGAATCAATATATCCTGGGCTGGATGATCTCCTCTGTCGCAGATCCATTCCTTCATAGATATCCTTTGGAGAGTAGGGAATAAGAAATAATTAAATCCAGGCTGGTATTAGGAGTAATCATTTCTAAAAGTAACAGTTATAAATTAAAGGAAGAAAAAATTCAACTTCAAATTCAAATTCAACAAATCAGTTTTAAGATTTAGTAATATTTGCCTTTGTGACCCATGTCTTTTGATTTGCCATGTAGGGCTTCTTTCAGAGTTGCAGGGCTTTCAAAGTGTTGTTTCAGCAAGGAGCACTAGGAAGGCACTCTTTACTGCAACCTATGTAATACTTATCCAAATTGTTGCAAGCAAACAATGCACTGCTGTATTCCCAGGATAAATAGGGGGGTGGGGGTATTTAACATGTAACTTTAGTCAGAACGTTCTTTACTGAAAGAGTGTGTTCTAACTGCGGTATGTGTCCTTCTTTTGATATTTTCTGTCTTCCTGTGTTTTCAAAACGTTGTCCCAGGACAGGAATTTAAAAATGTTTTCCTCTGCCCCAACTTTCTTTCTGTAGTAGTATTTTGCAGACAAAACACTGAAACAATGTGAGTACTTTCATTAAAACCTTAGGCCATGAAACATCTAATAAATGAGTCCTATCATGTAATAACGTATTGGTTTTAACATTTTTTTCATGATCAAGAAATGAATACAAGCACAACAGAAACCACTGAATAGCAAGTTGTATAAAGTTCCACGTTGTTGTTGAAGTCCAACTTTGAATATGCTTGACTGTCAAGTGATTTGTGGCTAGCCTTATATGTTGCAAATTGTAGGTCAACAACAACAGACATAAACCATCCAAGCCTTCTTTGGGGAAGAACTATGTGGTGAATGGTAAAGGAACAAGGCATATCAGGAAGTAGGTTGGCTGCAAACAGCATCATTGGGCTAAAATTGATTCTGTACCTCCCCATAGCTGTATCTTTCCAGCATCTCATCCGATGTGTATCTGCTATAAGGCTCGTAAGAAATGAGGTCAGGGCGCTGCACTGCGTAGATTGCTTTAATCTTAGGAAGAGCAGCTAAGTCCTTGTAATTTAGAATCTCATTGTTTACTTTAGCCTGAGAGAGAAAGGAGGAAAAGAAGGGAAAAAAGAAGAGGTGACAAAAGCCCATATTTCCAGAGAGTATCCTTCTCATAGCACCACATGAAGGCTCCAAAAGAAGGAACACTGCTCACTAAATATGGCTAAAAGGGTTATCAATATACAATATACATGAGCCAGGGAAGCATGCAGGAGAAAATGTGATTGCGATTGGATTAGATTGAACATCATAATATCCCCAGTACACATGTGTATTCAGGAACAGAAACTACACATCTGTCTATGCTACTCACACTCACAATAGAATCAAATTGTTTATAGGCCTAACCTTAGGGCTAAGAAACAGGTCCACTTTATTGCAAGCCCCACTTGTAGCTTATACTTAACTTCTCTCTAAACCCTGCTGCTCTGGGTACTGGGAATCATGTGTCTTCTTCCTCCCATGTGAGAGTCTGGTGCTTGGTCGTTTAGTAAACCAACATGGTCTCACATGGGAGAGGAGGGGTCTTCAGTGTCCTGTAAGCTCCAGGCTATAGCTATACAAGGCACATTTTCTGTCTCTTTATTAGTGGCAGCTGAACTGAAAAGTAAGTGAAAGTGAAGAAAAAGTGAGTATAAGCAACAGGTTTGGCATTCTTTAAAGTAAACCTGCTTCCCTGCCATGTATGGACAGGTTTACTTTAGGTAGTTTTTGGATTACTGGCCCTCAAAAAAATTTGCAAAGTAAAGTAAGAGTAAAGTCAGAATGCAAAGTACTTAATGCAAGGCTTGTGACTATTGTACTAAATTATTAGGTATTATACTAAACTATTATTAGAGCAATGAAGGACAGCCATAGCAGCACACCTCATTTATTTGTAATGGTTTCTCTTTATTTGGTGCACATGATTTTGCAAGAAAAGGCAAATTTACACATAGTTTTCCACTATATTGTAGTTTATACAATAGAAGGCCTACAATTTTCAGAAAATAATCAAGGGGAATTTTACAAAAGTTGCTAATGACTAAATACAATTCTGTGCTGTATTTTCTTAGGTAGCTGTCCAGCATCCTAATTGCTTATCCCCATTCTTACACCCTGTCATACATATATTATGAGTGGTAGTTACAATCTTTGGGATCAAACCATAGATTAGCTTGCAAGCAGGTTAAACAAGGATTATTGTGCAAAAAAAAGCCAACAGGCAGGAAAACAAGAAATATGAAGCTTGCCAAAAAAGGTATGAATAATGGTATCTTCTCACAAATACAACCAGGAAATTTGATTTATACAGTTTGAATGCAAGGCACTTACACAAATGACCCGGTTGGGAGAGCCAATGCTGGATCCCGGAGGAGAGATTGAAGTCTCTGAAGCTCTTCTGTACTGTGAACACATAAATAACAAAAACATAATCTATGAATACTCTAGTAAATTTTATGCTACTACTTTCAACTATGAGGAGTAAGGTGCTAACAACAACATAAAGATTGAAGTGTATTTATGTTCAAATTTTATTAAGTTTCTTCCTGTTCTTGTAACTTTTTAGCAGGGGTAAATCTGCAGTGGATAGGGAATCTAGCATTTTTTTTTAAACATAATTTTTTCTTGTCTGTGTTGACGTTACAGAGTTTCTTCACTTACAGTCTAGGTGAGGCTTTTTACCAGACAGGAAGTGAAGGTATCTGTCCAACAGGACTTTAAATATAGTAAATTATTTCCTCCCCCCCCCCCCCTTAGTGATAGATATATTTCTCTAGATAGATCTGTTCCATTTATATAACTGCTACAGATAGGTCTTATTAGGAGGTCTATTTAAAAAGCATTGATCTGGCCTTAGCATGACCTTTCTACAGACTTAAAGAAAAAAATGGCACATACAGTATATAAATTATCGCATTATACTTTACAAAAGGTAAAAGCTCTCTGCAACCAGCATTTAAACAATTAGTCTATAAAATAAAGAATTTAAAAAAATGGGAGGGAGAGGAACACCTGGTCACGTAACCCATCAAAATCAAGTGACCAATCCCTACTCCATTTATTGTTCTCTCAGCTGTGTTTATCAGATACACCATATGACATTGTAGGTTCCCACAATAGATATAATAAGGTGAAGAATGACAAAGAAAACTTACTACTGTGTCCCTATAATTCTTCTTCAACTGCTGTTTGGTTAAAACGGGTGAACACATTTTTATTTTGAAGAGTCACAATAGTGCAACTCTTTCTGTGAACTGAAACTGATTTGTTTAGGTAATGCAGAATGACATTGACTCGATGTCAAGTTCCCTGTGGATTTTCTTAATCTTTCTGACTTTTTTGTAATGGAAGATATAGTAGAAGTCCATGACACTATTCTGCTTTGCTAGCTGCTGTGTATGGTCCTAGCTTGTGCTATTTACTGAAATTCAGGAACTAGGGTTCAGCTGAAACTGCAGTGTTAAAGAAGTTATGGAATTAAAATGCCTCATGAAATGCCAAAATTGCAAGTTAATCTGTTATGTGAATTCTAGCCCAAACCTGGATTTTAACATTAAGGCCTTCCCATCCTCTACCTCCATATGTTTCACTTGCCATTAATATTTTACTATTTGTAAGGGAATAATTCAAAAGAAAACGAAGGACAGGGGTTTTTTTTTTAGGCAAGTGTCAATTGTGTATAATTAGCGTACCTAAAGTATGCAAATAAATTTACAGTGAGTATAACACTCATGGTACATATAAAGTAATGAAAAATACAGTGCATGCTATAGCAGCCCCTAAGGTTGGATCATCAAGGGTCGTGTATAATCTTAACTAGACAATCAGTAGTCTGACTATATAATAGGGTATCATTTAAAAATCTCTACCCCGCCACGTTTCGCCAGTTGGCTTCTTCAGAAGATGAACAGAGAATGTCAAAGCAGCTGTACAATAATATATGAAAATATACATGAGTATGGACAGTTTCAGAGAATCTTTCAAAACATAATCAAGTGATCCTTACGAAAAGGACATGGTGGCGCATGCACTTATGGTGAAATATGTAGTAGTTTTCAATGTTATAGATTTGTGACGTGGGTAGTCATAGTATTTTGGGTAATAAGAGATTGTATATAAGTATGTGAACAAGAGTGTCATTGGTATCTATGGTAAAATATTATAGGGGGTGTATTCCCAAATGGATTTGAAGATAAGGGTAAAAATATATATCAAGTGGCCTATAAAAAGAAGGTATTGATACAAATATAATAAAAGAGTGCTTCTGGATATTGTTATTTTCATGTATTTATATTAGTAAATTTAATTTTAAACATATCACTTACACAACTGTTAGAAAGGGGTTCCTGTCCTTCAGAGATGCTTGAAGGAATGAACTAGCAGTTTTAGTGTCAAAGATCACGTGGGAAATGCTAGTTATGTACGGACAGCCTAGGGTGACAGTTACTTCACTGTCAATCTATAATGAAACACAAAATAACATGCGAAGCGGTATAAAGGTGACTAGTCATAGGTTCCTTTATAATGAAGCCAGAAAGGGTATATATATGTACGGTATTCAATGGGGGTTAAGGATTGCCAGTGGCATTCGTTAAGAGATTATCCAGATGGTGGAAGATATATGTTTAAAATCAAATTTACTCACATATAAATAACTATTTCCAAAAGCACTCTTATTATGTTTGTATCAATACCTTCTTTTTATAGGCCACTCAATATTAATACCCTTATCTTCAAATTCATTTGGTAATACACCCCCTATAATATTTTAACATAGATACCAATGACACTCTTTTCACATACTGATATAAATCTTATAGTAACCAAAATACTATGACTACCCACGTCACATATCTATACCATTGTAAACTACTACATATTTCACCATAAGTGCATGTGCCACCATGTCCTTTTCGTAAGAATCACTTGATTATGTTTTGAAAAATTCTCTCAAACCGTCCATACTCATGTATATATTTTCATATATTATTGTACAGCTGTTTTTGAGTTATACTCACTGTAAATGTATTTGCATACTTGCTTAGGTATGCCAATTATACACAATTGACACGTGTCTAAAGAAAAAACCCTGTCTTTCATTTTCTTTTGAATTATTCCTATTTCATATGGGGTTGGCAGATCTGTAATTATTGGTAGGGCCACACACCTCCTCCTTTATCCTCCACTATTTGGTCATTGGGAGGGTTGTGGATCAGCCAAAGTGCCAAAGTCTGAAAAAGCATAATAGGGCATAAAAGTGCATTTTAAAAAATACTATAAAGAATTGTGCAAGAACTCTCCATGAACTGAAGTCTATCCAAAAAAGGCATTTGTATATTTTTAAATATCTGTGCAATTTCAAATTAACCAGCAGTTATGTATTCAGGCAAAGCCTGCTCTCAGGCAAAAGCTATGTCACTAAGACTGTAAGAGGGTTCGAAAATTCTTAAAGACAATTCCAAACTCCTACATTTGAGCTGTTGTTAACAGTTTTGGCACAATATACAGAAAGGCTGAAATACCAGTTGCAGACACCATTTATTAGGGGTCCTGTAGCCCTGGACACTGAATATACTTAGTCATTACCTGCAAAGAGAACACAGCCCTCCTCAACAAGAGCATAAGCAAGAATTTGTTTTTACTCATACAAATACTGCAAAAAGCAAATAACAAAAGCATGTGATACATTTATCACTCATTCATTAAAGTAGGATTGTACATACCTTGGCACCTTGGCATGCTTAAACAGTTTACATGTCCTGGCAAATGTATGCAACCATGACCTATATTTTAACACTTGAAGCAGATTACAAAGGTTCTCTTTGCTTATGTAGGGTGTAGGTTTGAAAATTTTTGTTGTTTCTGTACTTAGTAAATATACTACCGCCCAATAAAGCTCTAAATGACTAATGAAGCTGCTGTTAACTTCTTCCATAAGGTTGAAAAAAATGTACTAAATTTATTAAACAATAAAATGTATATGACTGATAGTTCTTCATGGGTTAATCTGGTCCACGCACCTTTAACTTCTTCTCTGCCCGAGCTGCCTGCTTACAGATTGGATGCCACACTTCAGAGCCTAAATAACAGAAATATTTCCGCTTAACAATAGTAATGGCAGGTAATTAAAAGCATGCTGGTAACAGGTAAGACTGCAGAAAAAGTAATGACAGCAAAGGAGACCAAGTGGAACCTAGAAGCTGATGAAATAAAAAGCAGAATTAGACAGCGCTTTGTGTGCGCCCCACATTCTGCCCTATGAAAACACATTTCCATAGATCACTGGGAGTTAATGGGATATTCGGTACACACAGCAGTATTTGAAGGTCACCTTCAGCATGATGACGGCTCTCTTGGGAATCCTAGATAATAGCTCTGTCTGAATTCTTTGTGCTACTGGCACACAAGGCGTGATGTGGATTTACATCTCCAAGAAACGGTCAGTATACAGTGCTCAGCAAACATGGGAAATTAAAACTCTTGCTCTGTGATGGTATTTATTGACAAATGTGGATAAGTTAACAATGAAGCCAAAGAGAACTGTGCCCTGAAATATGCTGTTTGGTGTACAGACAGAGCCAGAAGTCTGTTTCCAGGACATTGATGGGAACGTGGGGAGCAGCCAAAGGTGATCAACCCACGCAAGTGTACAGGGAATCCACAATGAAAAGCAGATTTACTGACCTGCAGCAGTTTTTATTGTAGTCTGATCTGTATTTAGTTTTCGTACAATATGATGTATCGCACTTTTCCACTAAAATCAATAAATGCTCTAAAAGTAAATCATTATTAGGTTTTAATAAATTATAGAGACTCTAATAAAGGTAAAGGTTAAAAAACGTACAAAAGAGCTGCAGCAAGTAACAGCTTTAAAAAGGTTTTAAAAATGAGCTGCAGCAGGTTCAGGCACTACTGAAAATATGGCACAATATTCAAATCACGCCAGCAGAGGGCACTAAAATGTCTTTTGCAGTGATCTGTAGGGAGTGAAAATGTGTGATGATGTAATCTTTTAGCTGGTTTATAAATACATTACTGACTGCAGCATGTATTAAACAAATACATATTATACCGTATTGTAATTGAAAAGCCTGTCTGGTGTAATATTTAATACCTATGTTTATATATCATAGGCAATACTAATATTAGCACCAATACAACAGAATTTAGACACAATAAGTAGGTTGTTCAGGTCTGCCAATTAATGAAGTACATTATCAAAATAAAATAAAAATCTATTCAGATATTCACAATGATGCACTGTTTTACTTAACAACAAAAGATATATTTTTACCACCCAGCTAGGCAAGACTATATTGTACTGCTTCCTGCTTCCATAAATTGGTATATTGTTTCATAGGAGGAATTATTTATATAATACCCGTGGTTTAGCACATCCAATTAAATATGCCATTTTTCTTCCCCAATTCTCCCTAATATTATAAAATAAATGTATTTATTTTTTAATTTATTTAGCTTTTTACAATCACTGCCATCTGTAAGTGTAATATAGTAAATTGGTTGGGCATAGACATTTCTTTTAACATTGTTAGACATCAGACTGTATAGTATACAAGGTGGTAAAGGTGTTACAGCATTCATGATAATCAGGACAACTCCCAAGTGGGGCCTCAATAGGATGCAATAAATAAACAGATAGAAGTGCTAGCCCTTCCATAGTCTCCCCAATCATAGTAAACTTTTTGTAAAAGACACAATGGTTGCCATTACCAATCTCTTAGAGAAGATGCTAACTGTCTAGCTAGTACTCAATTGAGTTCACAAAGGTATCAGTCACTAAAGCAAATCTTTGTAATGTATAGAACAATGATGTGCACTTTTCAATGATCACTCAGTGTGAACTATTCCATGACAATCAAGCGTATATCCGCATTGCTGAGGGAGAAGGATTGGAAATGAAACTGGACCCATTTAATAACACCAGCTGCAACTCTTTCTATATTCATACATACTCCTGAGCAGTTGCAAAGAACACACCTCTCTATGCATCACCTGTGCTTGGTCATGTTACTGCATAGTAACCATTTCTGCATTTTTGTGTAGCTCTTCTGTGACTGGCACATCTCTTCTATGCACTTTCTATGTGTTATAGAATGGTAGCAGCTAAGTGGAGGGTGGAAAGGCACAGTGGATCAGCAGAGATTTGTATTAGACCATTAGAATGATTTGAGTGCTAATGTTTGATTTTTAATAATATTAGGAACTACTGTTAAACATTTTTATAACAGGACATGATTTTTTACTGCATACTATTTTTGTATGAGTTCTGTTCTGAATCTGCATCATAGGGTGGTATGGAAAGATGGGGTGTTGGTAGTATAACAACCAGGTTGCGATAGTATAGACATTGTGACAGTGTTCAACAAAGCCCCAGTTACAAATATCCTACCTGTCAGGTACATCTCCTCTCCTTCCGAGAACATCTGCTGACAGCGTACACAGCGGGCACATGTTGGGTGATAGTGTTTTCCTCCTGCCTAAATTAACAGACATTCATTAGCAGTTCCATTACAATAATATTGACATATTTCAGTTCTGCTAACAAAGTACTGAACTCCCTTAAAGTGGAAACTCCAGGCTAAAAACCACAATCAGTGAACTACAAAGAAATGACATTACAAATGTCATAAAATCAGAAATTCTACTTTGTTTTAAATAATTATGCTCTCTTCTCTTATCTCACGTGTAGCCACATTTAGCAAGAATGAGTTAGAATGGTCAGGCTTTGTTTTACAGGGACGATTAACATAAGGATTAGTGTTACAATATGTTTAGTTATAGCATTACAAGGGAGAATTCATGTTAAGAAAGTGTTGCTATGAATGCTAGTTTTAGAGATACTGTATGTGTTACACTGATACTTACTGTGGGGGTTAGGGTTGTAGGTAAGGTTGGGGTTACAGGGAGTGTCAGCCTATAGGTTAGGCTTATAGGGAAGATTAGTGTTAGGTTACAGAGTGGGTTTGACTAAGGGATGCTGGAGGATAGGCATCATTCTCAGCTGCAAGTAGTGCTCCAAACTTCAAATACTGAGCTCTTGGCACTGAAAGTTATCTTGGGCTGATGCCGATCCCCATACTCCCCCTTAATCCTCATGCAGTGTTTGCCGTTAAGGTTTTTTGTTTAAATGTTCCTTTACTTCTTCGTGGGTCAATTTGTGATAGTCACAATCATTTAATATAGAAATGATTGACAAAACATTGATTAAATATATTTAGTAACATTATTACAGACATGCTGTATTATTTTTGCATGACTATAACAAACACAGTCCTTTGAAGCCTTCTCTAAGTAATTGGACAAAGCCAATATATACCTTTGTATATTTCACTAGTAAGGGATGCTTTATGCGCAGTATGAAATTCAAGATTAAAAGAGCTGCTACAGATGTACAAGCTTGTAAGCTATGCATCCGAACACACTGATTCAACTGAAAACATATCTATATGTAATCCTCTAATCACAAATACCTTTTTATGTGATTTCAGAGAGCTGTGTTCTGGTCTAAATTTAATGAACAAGGAATACCAAATAAAATCCTAGAGACTAACTTGTTCTATTAGTAAAAACAAAAGCCAATGAAAAATAAACACACAAAGTCAAGAAATTCAGTAAAATAGGAACAAGCAACAATAAAAACAAAACAAAAAAAAATACAAAGCTTTATCAGTAGACCCACTCAAAGAACAAGGATAATTGTGTATTTTTCTAAAAAATGGTTGATTAATAATTGAGATGAGTTATCCTAAGTGTACGCTCCAGTTAAACTGACTGCCGAGCCTGTTAAGATGCATTTTGGCATTCAGGTGCTCCTAGGCAATAGCAGCATTCCTAAACCTTATTGATAAGCTTAGGCAGTCCTATAAGATGGTTTAAAGGTAAGAATGCAGTTAGACCAGTTTGAATCTATTCTGTTGCTATCCCAAAACATATCCTCCAAGATCTGTGGAAGGATCAAAAAGAGTTGTTTGGTAACAGCAAAGCTAGTGGTTCAAACCAAAGCCATCACTTCAGGTGAAGATCTTCATTTGCACATTACGAACTATGGTGGAAATGTTATGGTATGGGGCTGCTTCTAAGGCACTCATGAGTCAGCTATGAATTTTACATTACATAAGGTGAGGTCATCTGTCTGAAAGTTGATCTGAAATGGACCATTTACCATGATAATGATCCAAAACACACTAGCAAACTATGTAATGGTTAAAATGTTGAGCTTGGACCGACCAAGTCCTAATTTTGTGATACCACTGAAATGTTGTGGGGATTTGGAAGGGGCAGACTGTGGAACCCACATACATCTTGCAACGAAAAGAATAGTGCATAAAAGAATGGTCAAAACTTTCATTGAGCCAAAGTCAGAAACTGGTAGGCAGTTATGCATGAAAAATCAAAAGTGGTCAAAGCTTTTTTTGTGGCCACAGTACATTAACATACCAGTGATGTTTTTGCTTAATACATACATACATTTTACGTATGTATGAAGACACATACAACACATTTTCTATTATATTTGTTAAAGTCTATTACCCCAACAGAAATAATGTTTGCTTACAAAAAAAATGTTTAAAAAGTCAACTATTTCCATGGTGTGTACTTTTACTTATTTTTACACACTGTTGTTTGTTTTCACCTGAACTTGTTGTAAGTGAGCATGTCTATGTCCTATAAGCATGTGCTATAACTATTTACAGTGGTAACTAATAACTTGGCAAATGTTTTCCAGAACATGACTGCAAGACAACTACTTGTAGTGCCAGATTCTTCCTGTGTTGCCAAGGTATCTTATCCAACTTATGTGTAAAAGATTCAAAATTTTAACGAAAAAAGAATTGTGTTCAAAAACACATGTAACGTAGCTATTTACAAAATGTCATTATTTTTTTGATTGTAACCCTGTGTGAGCATTAACTAAAGGCACTCTGTGCTTAAACAGGGCTTTATTATTGTGCATGAAATGAAAGGGCAATGATGCATAGGCGAGTATGTAAAATAAAGTGAACCTGACGCTGTTCAGTTGCATTGCATGATAGCTCCCATGTACATGTCAACTGTGTATTTAACCTTTTGCCTCATGTTCAGCTATAAAACTACCTTGTAGTTGAAATGTGGGGCTGGAAATGTTAGTCTATTATATTGATCCTCAGGTTTCAATACCTTCTGCAACACTAAACTCGTATGCAGATCAAGAGAGACACAAAAGTCAGAACTCCTTTTATGCCTTCACAATCTGGGTTGGGGGAAGGGAAGGGAGGGTCAATAAAATATCTATTCGGCAAAGGCATTCCCTGTGTTTCTGTAATATAAAATTCTAGACTTTGGAATTAGATACCGTTTATTAATTTGTTTCCCAAGACGTATTGTGTGATTTTGGTGGTAGGCATCAGGAACTGTAACACGTTTTTACACAAAAGTTTAGGTTTTCTTATAATTTATTTGACTTGCTGTGAGATTCACCCGCGTGTATTGTGGGTGACTTCCCAGAAAAGTCACATAAGTTAAGGTCACAATGGCAATCTGCCTCCGGGAGCTGAAGAGCTAAAGTGCTTTATTTCCACTCCATTGGCTCAGTACTATCCAGGCAGATCTCGCTGAGGTGTGCTGGGAAGCTGCTGACATGAAAGACATACGGGCAGACAACGGAAACTGTAGCAAGCTGAGCAAACAGCAGAAAGAAGAATGGCATTGTAATGTACAGCACTACATGAGGAGGATAATAGCAGTGAAAATGATATACATATCAGGAGACAGCAAACTGAAAACTGACAATGCTGGAAATGGCAACTACCTAACAGGACACCACTGTCTCTAAATTCACTTCAATAATAGACTTGATTACTCTCTCTCAGCCATGAAATACATGCAGGCTTAGTTTATCCCATTGCTTCTTCATATCTAAAGATGTGACAAACTCAAGTGTTACTTTATTCATTAAGTAACTAAGCAAAGCCATAAAACCATTCACTTATGCTGGGTCTAAATGAAGTTTTTACCCAGCATTTAACCTGAGGCTTTAAAAGTCAAAAGTTTGAAACTTCTATGCATTACAATGGGCTAATCTACACCAGGATGTTTCCTTGAGGTACGTTTTTGAGCATTATAGATAACATTCCTTGCAACATTTTAAAAATTAAAATGCAGTGTTAACGCAGGTTATTGCAGGTAAATGCGTCCATTGATTTCAATGGGGGCATTTTCCCGCTTTTGTAAATGCTTGAAATGTAAACGTGGTAAAAACGATGAAAAACACAAGAAAATGCGGCTTAGCCGTTTTCCAGCGGCTTAAAAGCAAGCTTTAAAATGCTAGTAAAAGTGCAAAAAAACGCATATAAACACAGTACAAATGTGTACATGCGTTTTTAAAACCATCCATGTAGACCCAGCCTTTAAGATAAAAGCAGTTTCAGTACATTGCAGTTTTTACTAGCACAGTTTTGCATTATTTGTTTTCTGCATTGATATCTTGCTACTCATGATCCCGGTGTGGATCAAGCAGTGTTGGTAGCGCCAGGCTCCCTTTAAAACTAGATATAGTCTTTTAAGGGTTTATTTAGTGTTCGGTTAGGGCTAAGATTAAGGACCGCATTTTGGTTATGCATTAAAGGAAACCTTTCTAACAGTAATATAGTATGATTTTTTTTTAATAAGGTTACTAGCCAGACAAAATGATTTTCGCCTGACTGTTATGATAAAGGGTTAGCTAAAAATTTATGGTAGGAATATTGATTAAAGACAAAAATATGAAAATAACAAAAAAAAAATAAAACCAACAGTTTATTGCATATTTAACTTCAATGCAAATCCACAGATTTATGCTTCTTGATGTCCTCAGTCTGATGGCCAGCATCATTCAACCCACTTCCTCTGAGTCCAGGTCATCCTGTACCATTTGTTACTAAACAGTAATAGAAGAAGCAGCACAGAAATGAGCTCATCCTTTTCCGTGCTTTCTCTTATCAGAATGCAAACTGATTGGTTTTCCCCTAATAATGACTACAGAGCTGTATTAATATATGTCTTTTATATCTGTCTTAAGTCTAGTAGTTGGGTAACAGTTAAACAATATGCTTCGGATTAAGAATCAGGGTGCAAGGTAGACAAGCATTGGTTGAGGACAGTGATATTAGGCAAACTACATATTAAAAATGTTCTCTGTACAAAAAGCCCTGGGCCAGGACAGAATGTTACCAAAGCAGTATTTTGGGCGTTACACCTGCAGTACAGTGCAGCATGGTAAATCATGTGAAACTGGGGTATCTCTAATAAGAGGTTTACCAGGCAATCCTAGCAGGCAAGCAATCCTGTAACTAGACTAAAATGTCCAAGCAACATCATCCTGTAAAAGTGGATGCTGAGTATTTAGTTGTCCGGCAGGCATAAAGTCAATTTTTCTTTCTTCCAGTGCTAAGAGCATCACTGCTTTAGGCAGATTGTAAACATAGTGAAGAATGAACTTATCTCACAAATGACAGTGCTATGACAGTACAATCCACAAATTTCACACTTGCAATCCTGTTCTTGGCCAATCATCTTTTGCCAGTGTCAAGAATAAAAGGCCCTGTTCATTTTAAATACACATACAATGTTTTTTATTGTTCCTCACAAGAATAGGTAGTTCAGGGAATGCTGAGAGGAATAAAATGTTCTTCATAGATCTGGAACCATAAAACATGATGTTTGGAGGTCTATAAAACTAAAAAGTAAGTCTACATAGAAATCAGACAACACATTCGATCATTATTAGGGCAATCAAAATGACACAAGAGTAAGGCTGGCACACATGTGCAGTATCATTTGAATGTGACTATGGCTTAAAAGGTAAGGAAACTTTAAAACACAGTTCTGGTATAGTTATAGCTGTGCATGTGTTAGAATGTCTAGCAGTGTGTAGAGTGTTCACTAATGTGGGTAAGATATGGCTTTATGGTTTTTGCAAGGATATGCGCCCTTGGGATTCCAAAATTTAGATAGGTGGGAAAATTGATTATTTATTGATATCAGGCAAATAAAAGATGTTAAAGGACAATACTTTGATTTGATATGATTAAAACATTTTCAGGGTTTGCCATTAGATAAATAAATTTTCAACAATGAAAAGGAAAAAGTCTGATGCGTTCCACTGAAGGGATGTCAGAACATTTTAAAGTATTAAACAAGTGAATAACCTTGAAATATGACAGTTCATTTAAAAACATATGACAAGTGTTCTTCCCTTGCTTTGATCAGGTATTCTAGAAGGTCCAGCTGCACTAAATTGCTAGATTTGGCTTGTCATAAAAAAAAGCATACCTCCAAGACTCTGCCACTGATGTATTTGTTGCAAGTCTCACACTTAATTCCAAACTGAGCATGGTAGTCTGTCTCACAGTAAGGCACGCCATCTCTGGAAAGTGAAAAGGAGATCATAAATTTTGTTTTTTTCATGGGTGATACATACATCTCTTAGCAAAGACCCAAAAAGAGGAAAACTAAATTATTACTATAACTAATTTATATAGTCACAATTAAGTACAACAAAGCACTGCATGATTACAGGAACTCAAAAACACTAGTGACATTAAAGGGTGTGTATGTTGTTCTGTATAAATGTCATTTTTATGTTCTAGACCAGAACACACACATACAGGCCTGATTTTGGTACAAACTGAGTAATTTTCTTACTTTTTATATATCATTTCATATCCTAATTCTTTTCTTTTATTCTTTATTTTACGAAATACCAAAAATATGTGCAAACCCTGACCCTCAAGAACTGGATTTAAGAACACCTGTGATGTTACTTTAACAGGTTTTAACACTGAGAGGTGTGGCAAACACAATATGGTCTGTAAAAATGTTTTTGTTAACTACAAGAAAGCTTTTAGCATTACCCTAACAGATAAGTAATTTGAGGATGTTGGGAATACTACAGAAGCCTTCGGATACAGTATGGTTGTAGTAAATATACAAGGATAAAGAACAATTGGTATAGTTGGTGGTAAATTGATGGCTCCATCTAAAGTAAAGGTAAGAGCTAGGGGTGCATCACTTTATATCTTGATGCTGGCAGTTGCACTTAGAACAGCTGATATGAATGGTAATATCACACTTCAAATGAATTAGGTGTTAGCATATCTAGTGAATATACCGAAAAATTAGAGAATAATGAGAGAAAAAAAATCAGAGATGGAGGCTGTGACAAACTAGTACTAAATCATAAAAAATGAAATATTTGAGTATAGATAAAGGTCTCAAGAAAGTCAACAATAGGAGGATGGTAAAACATTTAAATATTTGGGATCAAAAGTTAACATAACTATTGAAGAAATTAAAACTAGGACAAAGAAGAAAGAAAAAGAAAGAATCGGTTCACTTACAAAAACTTCTCAGTTTCACTTTTCTCCCCAAAATCTATCTAGCTATCTACATATGACTGATAATGACTGAATGTTTTTTTGTAATCCCTTTCAGTGACAGTAGAACAAGGGATCTCTGCACACACCTGATCAGTTCTATGGAAAAATGAGGCACCTGTTGTGTCCCCCACCATGGGAAATTACAGAGGTTGTCTCCAGTAGGTCATTTATCGATCTGCCATGGAGGATCACTAAATATCAGGGGGCCACTGTAAACACACTAGATTTTCTCCCAAGTAATTCACCTTGGGGACAGTTATCTAGCGTGTGTATATAGCTCAAGACTAGGCTAAGAAAATGCATCTTTTATCAGGCATTATGTTGTGAAACATTGACTCAGCAAGATGTAGGTAGACCGACAAATGTGGGACCCAAAAAGACGTATGGATGAAAAAACAGTAAGAAGAACTATACATTAGAGGATAAAAAATATACAGTAGTTCATTTTATAAATACCCAGAGGGTAAGATGAATTGGATGTGTCTTCAAAACAGGTAATGACAGACACATCACCTAGCTGTTTGATTGGCATTAGCAACACAAGATCCAGAGGTAGACCAAGTAAATGATGGAAGAATGATACAGAAGATGACCATAAAAGACTTGAAGTGAAAAAAAAAACAGAGATGATATCCAACAGTCTGAATAAGAACTGGAACTGAAGAAATTGCAGATTGTCAGAGGAATACCAATAATACTCGTCATTGCACACCACAACACTGCACATGCACATTTTTTTTTAATTTCTAATCTCAATAAAGGAAAAAATAAGTCCTGCTCTTTCTAAATGCAGGACAATTATATCATTACTATCTGTGCATGGTTGTGGGCTAAGATCAGATACGCTACAGAACAGGGCATATGAGCATTAAGGACGTTAAGAAATATATTGCATAAAAAATTATTAGTAGGACATAATATAATGTATATTGTGGATATATTAAGCTCTTCAAGAAAAATTAATTTTTTGCACATAAAAAAAAAAAAGAGAATTTATATGTACCATTATCAGTCAGCAGATAGAGCTCTCATATGAGACTCATCCATATCATCACTACTTTTTGTGGGCTGCATACAAAGTTTCAGTTAGAGAGTTACAGTCTAGTTATTGTTGTACACTGAAACTGTGCTTTCAGACACCTGTGTAAGGGGTTCACTCAGTAATAAACTTTTATTTTTTATATATGCAATAAAAATTTAGCTATAGATTACAGGCATAACATTGTAATTTAACTGCAGGATCCAGGATAGGACAAAAAAATCATATGTTTAGCCCAGATTAAAGAAAAACTGTCCTTTTGTCAATTCTGGTTCTCTTTAAAAAACAACCTTCTACATTCCTCACATTCTCCTGACACTGCATTGGAGACCTCAGTAAATACTTCCAGGAACTGAGAGCATAAGACTTCGTGGATTCAGTGTTTGGGCTCAACCAACCAATTCCCATGCCCAAACACTTTCAAATGGAGGTAGGAAGAAACCCATTAACACTCTTTTAAGAGTGCCTGTCTTTTATCAATATCATATGCAATCTATCATTGCTGGCTTCCTTCAACAAATCATAAATAATAATTTACTCCCCAATTCTGCACATTTTCTCCACATCAGTGGTTCCCTTTTCAATCAATAGTGGGTCCCCTTTTTATGACAGTAATAAGTGACATGCCATTATGAGTTAGGAAAAGAAAACAAAATTTTAGCAGTTAATGAACATATACTATTCTGAAAAATCATTCGGAATTCTTCTTGAAAAGTGAACATATTGTTAAGAATTAAAATCAGATTTTAAATTTACTTTTGATCTTTTTTGTCAGCAGCTAAAATGTGTTTAAAATTACCATTGAGGCATGTCAAGAAAAGAACTGTTGAAAATAAAAAAAAAAATCCCAGACTCCAATACAGTTCTGCTTCAGGCGTGGAAGCAATGGAGCCAAATATATACAGTAAGCACCCCTAATAAACATTATCGGATTAGTTCACTCCCAAATCCCAATAAAACGATGACAAATGTGTTCCTGTTTATTTACAGCCATCTTTTCAAGTAATTATCCTTTCCATAGCCCAGAAAAGAGGCTCTAGCACACAGTCTTAATGATGCAACTGACTGTCTTACATACATTTTGATCTGGTTATATTTGCTTTCCAATAGCCAAATACACAAACACTGGCTCCATCAACAGCATTTGACTGAGTGTGACTAATGTTTTGACATATGGGCTACTCACACTCGCTCCCAGCGCTCATCAATTTGTCACTCAGCCCCTGCACATACCATGTCATGTATACTCACTTGCTGATGTATTCTCCGGTTAGGATGATGCCGCACGTCTGACACTTAAAGCAGCTGACGTGCCACTGTTTTTCCAGAGCCAGTAATGACTGTCCATGTTTAATCTCCTCCTTGCAGCCCGCACAGTCTGAGTAATAAAAGTGAATAGGGTCATTACATAACTGTCCCTTCACAGCATCAAGCTCCAAGGTGCATAAAAGAGAACAGCTTTGATTAATGTGAAGCACCTTCAACTACTGTATCATGCAAGTTTTAATTCTTAACATTTGTAAACCCATCACTGCTTTTGTTAAAAGACGCAGAATTGTGGGTGCTGGGGAACCTTTGACAATGATGTATTATTCCTACACTCTTTGCTTCTATTTGGAGCTGCAATGTGACACTGTTGTATGATAATAAATGATTCAGAAAAAAGCCTTCCCTGTTCGGCATAGTAAAGTTTTGCCCTGAACTAAATGCAGTGTGTGGATGTAGATGTGGATAACAGGCACGCTATTGGAGCCAATGTGTATTATAGACAGTGAAGTTAAATTATCAGTGAATACACATACAATATAGAGTATACAGCTGCCACCTCCGCAGGACTATCAGTGTAGACCAGATTTGTATTAGGTCATGCACTCACTAACCGTATGACCACCATACACTGGTAAAGGTAAAGCATGGAAAACTTAGGCACCACTAGTAAAAATCTTCTTTTGTCCTTAAAAAGTAGCAGTAAAACTAACATCTTGTATTAGCAGTGGGAATTTTACTTTTTTAAACCGAAAATCTACCGCAAGGCACCCAATAATATTTTTGTATAGTTTGCGTTTAAAAAATACCACTCTTTTGTCATATTTTTGCAGGAAGACAGGTGTCAGCAGAAATCTGACCATGACTGTCTTAGCATGGCTTCCTTTATCGTTTAAGCAAGAAAAAAAAGACGCAAATTGCCTATGAAGATGGAGCTGCTTCCATTGTAGAGTGGTCAGTATAAAATAGGATAGGAATATTTCTAAAGGACACTACAAATAACTATTATGAGACATGAAGGAAGCAGTCCCCAATTTTACTTTGGTAAACCCCAACTAAAAAAAGGGGTTTACATACAATTGTAAGATCAATCACTAAAAATTAAAAATCCAACTTCATGTTGTAGTTAGACATTATGGAGATCCAGTTGACAAATATTTAGGACTGTTTTGGCTACTGTAAATTAGCAAAAGGTACATTTAAAACAATTCCAACAGGCTATGCCACAAGACTGCTTTGTTAAATACTGCAGTGGAATCCCCATTTTGATGTAAAATATGATTTTTTATATCTACTGTGGAAAAAAAACAACTTTTATGATGAGATAATGAAATCTTATTTTTCCTTTCAAAGTGTGCTTACTGCCCCAGGTTTTCTGTCTCCAATCTCAAGAAGGCAATGAGAAATTCTTTAAAACTGGCAGCCAATAAATTCTTAGAGATCAGTATACCTATATTAGATTTCTGCTACTGTTATAATTGACACATTAAATAAACTTAGTATTAAAAGCAAATCTAAATTGAGGAATCCAGAATTAATTTTGCATCCTATACAAAAAGGAAAATTACAAAATAGATATTATTGGAAAAATGTAGCACTTGGTTTCTTCTTTTTGAGTTTGAATTGGCATCAACAAGAGCAATTATACTGTACTGCATGATACATTTAGAGCCAATCAAGTCTTTGATGCAGGTTGGGTAAATTCTGCAAGGTTTAGTATGTCTTAGGAGTGAAGTGAGCATGGTCTGTTCCAAAAAAGGTCTACATTTAGTTTCTCCAGTTTGCATAGAGACGATTAAGGATATTTTTATCTGCATCTATATCTATCTGCAATGTATTCAATTTCATTAGCACGCTCAGAAGTATAGAAGGAGCTTTGTTATAATATATAGTCTCATTATTAGATGTAGACTAAGGTTGTTTAGACCCAAATGTAAGATGTGACATGAGACTGCTACTTTTTAATACTATATGGTACTGAATCTGACACTATCTGAATCTGAAGCTATGAAAAAAATGTTCATTTTCTCAGAATATAAAAAATAAATTGATTGATTGATTTAGGCAACGGTTTTTTTTCTCTCCAATTACAACAGTCAGATAGGAGAAAGATGGTTGCCATTGGTTCTTGCACTTGTTTTCTCCATCCTGTAGAGAGACCGGTGTCAGGGCACTCCTATGACATGTAACAGAAGTCCAATGGATTTTTTTCTCAATGCCAACAGCTGTATACAATGTTAAATATGTCCAGAAATACAGTGATGAAGGTAGAGATTGAGAAAACATGATTTTCCTTAGATTTATGTGTCTTGCATTTCTCTAAGGCACAATCCTGAGCTGTCAATAGTTCTATCCTGTAACACTTGCTGACAGGACAGGAATAAAGGATTCTGCTCTTGGAATGTAAGTTTAGCAGAGTGCCTTTATCATCTATTGTTCCACAAAATGACATGACAAGGGCAGGGGAGGGAGCAGACAATGGAGTGAAATGCAATACCAAAGAAATGAAAATATGCATTTAATCCTCCCTATTGTAAGCCAGAATGTGTAAAGATTTCCAAAATACTGTTTTCAGTAACATATTGCTGTGTTTTTAGAAACTGTTCCTTTCTGAAAAGCAGATTAGATATATTGTGTATATTTGGATAAGCATTGTGTAAACAATGCTTTGAAATAGTTTATACCATGTCTATTAACCCTTTTATGGTGAACTTGTCAGAAGAAAGGTAGTGGCTGCTGTCCGTGGTGCTGATCCCTTGCTAATATAATCATGGCTGGCCAGTAAACACCTAGATCATTTACGTATTATAGGTCCTAAGTTAAACTTGTCTATTTGTGCAGGATCAGATGACGATCAGAGGACGATTCATACATATTTCCCCAAAATTAACCATCTGCCACGAACTATTGCCATACAACATGTTGTTGAACATGTTTTCGTAAACATCTAATAGAATATCATTTAGACCTAATTTTGCTGTTCAGATTATTAATTCTGTGTGCAGGACTGACCCAATCATCTAATATTCTATTCAGTTCAGCATATGAACAGCATTTGCTATCATACTTACGGCTTGGTCCATGGATCTTGATTGGCTTATCAGAGACTAAAGCCTGGGAACAGTTCTGGCAAATACAGTCTTTCCCTCTAAATGTCACTTTGTCTCCAATTGGAAATGGTTTTCTTAGAAAGACAAAAAAAGCAAATTCATGAAAATTTGTTTCAAATGTTTCAAGAAAGCAATACACACAGCAAGATTTGGTAGTTGCCACTGCCCAACTTACCTTTTGAAAATGCACATTTCCTGGCCTTTCTACTGATCTAAAGATTGTAGCCTTTTCTGAGTTTGTAAGAATTTTCTTGTGTATTGAAATCAGAGGATAATGAGTATAATGTTTTCACATACAGCCACGTACATTGTTTAGAAACTGCTTCCCTTTAGTACTAGGCGAGATTTGACATACTGCATCACCACTTGGCTACTAGGGGTTTCAGAAACAAGAACGCTCTGTGGCCATAAGAGAGCAGTGAGCTGAACAAAGTAGTAAACATCACTTCTGCATAAAAGTTTGGAACAAACAAAGTCCACAAATCTCAGGAAAAAAAATGTTCTTGTAGCCAATAAAGCCAATACAATAAAGTGGTAATTAGAGGAATGACAATTGTATATGATGATGTGTTATGTATGTTTAGGTATAAAGAAACCCATAACCTTTTTGCTATATTGATCTATCACACATGTAATCTTAAACATTAAAGCAAAAACATCCCCATTTATTCAATATGACAGTCTAAAATGGGTTGTAGAAAATACATTCTTCCTGATAAATGTAGCTAAGTACTTTCGCCTTACCTGGATCACTTTATCCAAGTGACAATATTTATGCTAATGATAGACAAGAGGTCAGTGTCATTTACAAGCTCTAGTTCAGTTCTTCCAGAGTGTTTGACACTGCCAGCAGGGTTTAGACAGCTGAAAACTGTTTCATAGGCTTTACTGGGTTTTGATTTCTTTCTTGGGAGTAAAGTGTATGCACAGCTGTTATGCAGAACAACTTAAAATA
The DNA here is from genome assembly GCF_032062135.1 of Pyxicephalus adspersus. Classification (NCBI taxonomy): domain Eukaryota; kingdom Metazoa; phylum Chordata; class Amphibia; order Anura; family Pyxicephalidae; genus Pyxicephalus; species Pyxicephalus adspersus. The sequence goes on from NC_092859.1 coordinate 70,330,063, forward strand.
GAAAGAGCACAGCTGCATTCCCAGCCTCACCCCATTCTGTCTTTCAGCACTTGCTGCACTAGAGTCATGTGAAAATCATTTGGTTAACTCTTTATCTACATTATATGGCTACCTGGTCAGTATTCAATTGCAAACAATTCAATAGGAAGAACTTTCACTCCAGTGTTATACATCACATATCCACTTATCATATTGAATGCAGGATATTGTCTGGTAAGGTCTTTGTATTGACAATATGTCTACAATACATATTAGTTAGGGCCGCAGATATCTACAGCACCATGACTTCATTTGCTAACTACTACTGAAGCCAACGCTGGCATGCAGTTAGGGAGGCAGCTGCCAGCTACTTCATTCACTAAGTATAAGTTGATCCATGGAAATCTCTCCACTGAACATGTTATATGCGGCTTAATCTTGTACGAAAGATTCCATGCCACAATGCTACCAGTGTTGATAGCGGACAGATTCCAACTCATATTACTGTTCTACAACACATTCAGATGGCAAAATGTTGTCAATCCTCCCTCTGAGCATATCTTCATTTTATACCCTAGTTGGAAAGCCCTTACTTTCTATACATAGGCGAATCATCAAGGGTGTAAAGAAGGCCTCAAAAGACATTGTCTACTCTGCAACTAATAAACATGATTCAGATAAATAGACCCAAACTTATAATTTCGGAGTTTGGATGACACAATTTTAAAAGATGTTATTAATATGTTAGATACTGTACTTAAAACTATTAAGATTACCTGCACATACTGCACACAAAACATTTCGGATGATATGTCCGTCCAAGAGCTGAAATAACTTCCCCTGTTATAAAATCTCGACAGCTATCACATCGAGTTCCATAGTGCTGCTGGTAATCTCGTGTACATATGTATTCTCCATTCTTAAAGAAGAAGCCAGACTTAGCCAGGTCACATCCACAAACTGTAGTAAAGAAAAAAGAAGCCACTTTCAGTTCATGAACCTGTAAACCTGTGACCCAGATTTAAAAAAAAGCCATTTCAATGCTGACATCATACCTGTCTAATAAACATAACTTTTTCAGACTTTATAAACATAACTTTACTTTTTTGCCAATCATTGGCAAAAACAATCATTTACTTTTTCCCCAAATCATAATTTACTTCCAGGAAATGATTTATCTGCATCTTTAGCATACATGAAAAATGCACGATGTATTGATCATGCCGGCTAGACTAATGCAGTAGCACTATTACAATCAAAACAGTGAACTGCTGATTGATTTCAGTGCCCAAGTAGATGTTTATAGGGGAAGGAACATTATACTAATACTAAATAATGACAATTTGTCCACATTACATTAACATTTCATTGTTTTGGTAGAGGCACTAAAAATGACCACAAATAATGATCCTGGATGATCTATAAAAACAGAACAAAACATACGTATTTTAATATACATAATATATGGGTATTCTGTGTGTTTTACAATACTATTTGAAAGGAATTTTCAATTTTTTTAAAATATATACCTAATCTGAAATATACTTTTAATTAAGCCAATTACGAAGTATGGACATGTCAGTCACCAGTGTATGAGAGATAACATCATGATTAGTGGGGGTTTTTGCTATTAGCTGATGGACAAACCCATTTCATTATATATTCACTGGGAGCCACCTTTGTTGCCTGATGCCAATTCCCACAAATAATGGATACACCTTTGTCTGCTGATGGCACACAGAGATATTATGCAGGCATGGATGTCAACCATTCCCCAACTTTGCAAACTCTCACTGGAGATCCTACTTGTCTCAAGTACCTGGGGAAACTGGATGCCAGTAGACCACTGAATCCGAATGCCACAGCCAGACAATTCTTCAAAAGGTGGTTCAACTTCATTCATGGATATGTATTGCCCTACGCTCTCTTTACAGAAGAAAGTACACAGAAAGTTTTGCCCTTGAAGCACTTTGGGGCAGGATTCAAATTGATGCAACGTTGCCCGGTTTGCACTTAGTGACCCAAGTACACTTATACTCCCTATGTTGGCCCTATGGGAGGCATGATCTGTTGTGGCAGACACCATAGGCTTCCTGATACTCCTTACAGCACTATTTTGCATTGTTTCCCCCATCTTCTTTCGACCCCCCACCCCTTTTTCTCTAACTATATATTTTGTCAGTTATTCTTCTATAAATAAAAATATTTTTTCTAAATGTTTTTGTTTATGGTTTATTTGCACTTGTATATATTTTTAGCATTTTTCAATTAAAGGGTTTAAAAGAAAATTATAGAAAGCTGGACACTGCCAATGGGGACATGTATCAATGGTAAAAATGTACACTAGGGTAAATGTCTTTTTATGTGACTTTGAGGGCAATGTTAAAAATGCACACATCCTTCAAATAACATGCTCAGGGCATATGTTACAGCTGTACGTGGTGTTACAAAACAGTGTCTACTGGCTGCACATATTTGGCTGTAAAACGGATTCTTTTTAACAATTAGTTTGGGCTAAATGCAGCAGCAGCCTAATCTCATTTGTTTCAGTTTAAACAAGAAAAACAAGTTTTTTTTAAAGGTAATTTTAGAAGTGACACATATCTTTTCATCAAACAGTAACATTCCTGCATTGACTGATAAATTTAGAAAAATCAATCAGTTTAATGTCAACATAAAATATTAAATAATATACCATTAAAGCAGATTTCCACCTCGTGAAACAAAAGCATATATATGTTAAGGTACACATATATATGTTAAGGTATACATTAAGGTATGTTAAGGTAAACCTTACAGCCACTATACGTAACCACAAGTCAAACCAAAACACATAATAAAATTACAGACATAAAAGCCCCCAATAATAATAAAATCATCAATTTCTGGATACTTAGAATTAGCAGCACTCTATGGGAAAATTGTGGATCTGGGTAAACTGTGGGCACTGTCATACTTTTTACATTTAGTTGGTTCTGCCGAGAGCTTTAGTGGAGTCCACCAATGATTTACCACATCACATTCATTATTTTCATCCATTTTCCCTAGCTGCCACCTTCTCTACACTGAAGCCACCTACACACACCAACATGTAATAAATTGCTCTTGCCTGCCACATCCACATCCATCAGAGTAACCCACTCCAATGCCATGTTGTTGATCCAGAGAACATCTGATAGCCTATTTTTTCCTGTTGGAGCAAAGTGAACCTAACTAACAATATAACTATATATGCACCTCCTGATCATTGCACTGCCTCTACATGTTCTTCTATCATGTCACCCCTGCTGTTCTAACCTTGTCTACTTTGATGCCACATACCCTCAGTATAGAAAATAAAAATAATGCTACCTACAACCCAAATAACATAATCCAGCACCCACATTTTTTATTTTTACCTCAAAATGTAAATCTGTATCAAATCAAGGTACTGATGATTTTGGGCTGCTGAGCATTGTTTAGGTTTGTGTGGTGGTTGGAGTTCACCAAGCTACCACGGTGAGTGCTACAGACACAATACTGTGCATCCAGGATGGATTAAAAATAATGGACATTACAGATAGGCCAAATCTTCATGTTTTCATCGGTTGTCTATATATTTACAAACACATGGAAGCACTGTAGTGCATTAAGTTTTATTAAAACAATGATACATCTCCTATGCTAATTTTATTGTGCAATACCCATTTCCAAACATTTTTTGTAGCCCCAAATAGCTCAAGTTGGAATACACACACAAAGGGATGCTTATTACACTTCCAGGCATGATAACTAAATAGACAATTTGTTTTAGTTAGGAAACATATAATTTATAAGATACAGTATGAACACAGACACACAATTCTTAAATCCCATGTTTTAAACACACTGTGACAACAGACAAATACCTATTCATGTCCCGGAAATAAAATATATTATGCTCCTACTTTACTCTATACTATGACAACACAGCTCCTAATTTACTGACGTAAAGTCAACCTCACTTTCTTCATTTCTGATGAATTACAAAGATCATAGACCATGCATCTTACCTTCCCCCCATAACACTTTCAGTGGCATATATAGCATACCAAAAGTGAGAAAAAATAAGAATTCATTTTTAATATTCATACTTTAGGGGTTGAAACTGTCAACTAAGACAGGAATGATGACCTACAAAGCTCCAAAGCATACACTGATCGCAAGCAATGTAGTTACAAATGGGTGTTCCTTAATCAACTAGCAGTTTGTGACTCTCAGGCCAGTTCAATACCAATGATCCATTTGGCTTTTCATAAGGAAGACCTCTTCTTCTACACACTAGCCATCAATGTAAGAGGCATTCTTCCTACTGACCACCACACTAATGTACTGTGGGCTGTGGATCTAGTAATTATAGCAGGTAATTCACAAAAATGTACACAATGTGATAGAGGCTTAAATTCATTCCAACTAAGTTTCCTCAAAAAGAACATGCTTTCAGGTTAAATTGATTCCACCAATATTGTGTGTAAGACTTTGGCAAAGACTTTAGATTGAGAGCTCCCTTGGTTGAAAGAAATAATGCGTGTGGTAGTGTTGTAGCAACAAAGATAGAATGCAATACAATACAATAGCTTTTAGGCTTGTCTAAATGTCAAATAGTTCTAGGATAGAATAACATTTTATCACCACATCATCTTATAAGCACATCCTTCTCCTGACACCGCTGGTGGGTGCACTGGCCAGAGCCGTGGCCCTGGGGTTGGGGACCCCTGACGTAGGGGACCTGTCAAATAAGCTGAACTGCAGTTGCACGGGGTACCCGGCAATCCTGGCTGCCCTTGGGCATGGCTGGAATGAATGAACTGAAGTTACATCATCCTAGCATAGCCAATCAAAATGGCTGAAGATTGTCTCTAGGAAGAAAAAAGAAGAAAGATGGTGTTGCACCATGCAATTGAGCAGGGTTAGAGCAGTCATAAGGGTTTAGTTTCGCTTTAATCTGACATGTGCAGCTTAAGTCATTTCAGTATAGAAGAGAAGCCTGCATCATTGTGCAAGACTGAAAATAAATGCAGTATTCAGTCTAGCTATAAAAAGTGGCATTTACTGCTCCTGGGTACCTACTATCCACAGCTGGGTGCCCAGAAATGGTTTAAAGCTAAAATGGATTTTGCAGGTGTTTGTTGAGGTGTCTGCTTTTAATACACGTAAACAGTACCCCACTTTTTTTTAATACAATGCATTAAATCTTTCCAAAATTGCCTGCAAGGGCATTTGCAGACACTTTATAATAAATAGGGACTCCAGATTTCAATAAGTTTCCTGTATCAGATCCCCAAAAAACAGGGATCATAGTGGACATAAAGCCTTCTGTCACTGGGGGCAGGCGGGTCTGATTTTTGACAAAAGTGAAGGGGGCTACATGCATGCCAGATTCTAGGGGGAAGAAAGAAAGGCTTGCTGCCCTATTTTCATTTCTAGACGGTACCAAGCCTATTAAAGGGTCTGTCTTTAATAATAGGATAGCATTAAAAATACCCTTAAACATCTGCACAGAAATTTGCAATTGCTTGTACAAGTGTTTTTAAGTGTCTGCAAGCAGTTCCAATTCAAGTCTATGAAGGCAGAAGGGGCGGTAAACTACCCCTGAAAGCTGCATTGAACATTCAAAAAAATAATACAGCAACTCTGCCACCTCCTGCTGCGTGCCAAATATAGGATTATTAAAAGACATATATGGTCAACTGTTAACCACTTCTTGCAAGCATTTTTTACAGATAAAACCACTCAAAAATGCTTGCAAAGCTGCTAATCTAAACATAGCCTTAATCTATGACTGTCCTTACAATACATTCTTTTGACTGGACAGTAAAGGAGAAGTACAATAGCTTTTTTTATTTTTATCATTCCACTCTCTCCAAATATCAGAAAATGTCTGGTCTGCACTTGAATGGATTGTCTTCTTGTCATAGCAGCTGAGCTGCTACAGAGCTGGGAAAATGGTTCAATTCATGCATGTGAGAATAAAAGTTAAAGGCTTTGAAGGATCATAAATGTAAGCTTTCTGACAGTGAATGGGCTGAAGTGTTTGTAATACATAATGTTCCTATAGATAATGCAGCCATCGTAGATATAAGGAGTGCTTATCAGAATTTAAGTGTAATGTAATGTAATTTCTCTAACATTTGTTTTGTACTGCTGCAACTAACTGTATCATCCCCCATTCTACACTCTACAGCTCATTCCAGCGATTTGAAATACGGCTAAGCTATAGTGCAAATCTCAAGGGGTTAATAGCGTATGTACTTTAAAATCAATAAAAGCATATAAAGAAAAGAATGGTTAGTGATGTATATGAAAGATTACAGCTCAAATTCCCCATCCTTGAAGTTCTAAAGTGAGGAAAGCATACAGTACAGACAGCCAGGATTTAGTGCTTACTAGTGCTTGGCAGCAGCTAGCCAGGGTGGGTGTAAATCCCAGCTACACTCCATTCCATCACAGGGCTGTGTGCTATCTGCATCTAAGAGACCATGAAACCTGGCTCAGCAGCAAGTCAAATCATTATGCTTTTATTCTAGATCAATCCTGCTCACAGTGTCAATTAATTAACCTGACTTGCAATGTAATGCCTTCAGTAGAAAAATCTTTTTGACATTGCAGGCTATGATCACATTGACATAGACTAAATGATGAACTGTTTTAATTTATCTTTGTTCAAATAAGCGGTATGTTCCTTATGGTTTAATTATGCCCTGGAGTTAACAGCTGAGAGTTATAACCAGTTTTACTGCACTTCTGCTGGGCAACAAAAATGTTTGCGTACCCTTTATACTTCTCTACTTACTGCTTTTTTCTAGTTTGGGCAATCACAGTCAAACATTACAAACAGGCTTGGTTTTATATAAGAACACAAGGTTTTACATAGCTGTGATTGAAACAAGTAACAGCCAATAGTAGTCGTTAACATTATTGTTTATTCCCCCCATCTCAGCCCCCACTGGCCCTAGCATACTCCCCATATTCAGAACTAACTGATTACATAAAAACTGTGACCTGATGGGCTCTTGCAGGCAGGTGATGTCCCTTCTGTCACAAAATAACATACCTGCCTTTTTTTAAACACACTTACCTGGAGCGTGTGCATGCGCAGAGCCTGGTAAGACACGATTACCGGAGCTCCCGCTCGTCACCGCATTTCAGCACTAAAATCTGTACACACCGGCTGTCTCCCTGGTACGATGGGTCGTAGACAGCACAGTGCTACTCCACACGCCGGGGATCGCCGCCAGTCTCCAGCAATGGAGACTTTCTTTTTATGTACAGATCAGGCTCCCTCCTCCCCTCAGGGATGCAGTGATGATTCTAAGATGGCAGCAACTGAGGCCACGCAGCGGGAAGACAAGCAGAAAGTGAGTAAATATCCGCTGCCAACTTCCCCCCGGAAAGACAGGGAGTCAAATAAGTCCCCTGCACTCTCTTTAAAGACAATAGGTGGGTGAATCTGGTACTCACCCAGGCCTCAATAAAGCAGATCTAGAGGCGTTCATGAATCATATTGAAAGCACAGTGAGGAGTGAGATAGCTAATCTGAGGAAAGATTTGGGTTCACAGGTCCTGGCAGTGGAGGAGGCTACAGATAATTTGACACAGGCCTGTAACGAACACAGAGCACTCCTGAATGAGCATTCTCTTTAACTCCAGCGGTTGGTTTTGCAGCAAGACGATTTGGAAAATTGTAATAGGCGTAACAATATACGCATACAAGGCCTTCCTAAGTCGGTGTAATCAGCTGATCTACACTATGTGGTAAATTGATGTCTTTCCCCATCAAAGGAGATATCATGGGGGCGGCTCCTACACAGGAGGAAATCTTTTATAAAGACTACCCGTTAATGCTCTTGCAGGATTTATCACGACATACCTTAGCTCTCTGCAGGGCCCTGTGCCCCCTCTCGGGTGCTCTGAGGGCTCGAGGGATCACATATCTTTGGGGGTTCCCCTTTCACCTTGCGGCCTCCAAGGATGGTGTCAGAGCTGTTTTTCATAGCATCGCAAACCTACCCTCATTCCTACCTCAGCCGGTTCAGCGGAAACAATGTAATCAGAAAAGACCTAAAGTGGACCCTACTACCAATGCTAACTGACAGCAGAACTAGAGTCTAATACTCATTTCTCTGTGCATTGTGCTGATGCACTTTACTTTTCTAGAGAACTCAAACTCAAGCAATTTTCTCTTTCAGATTGTTGACTTCAGTTTATGCTGTGTTCAGTTGAATGGATGCGACCTCGACACTGATAGTGGGGTTGATTCTCTATGATCTCAATATCTCTTTTTCAGGTTATATCCTTATTTCAGTGGTATGCAGGTTTATTTTTTGAATGCGGTTTAATGAGCAAAGTATTACTGATTATGTAATGTGCTGGTGTGTTTGGGAACAGGGGGTCCCTTCCATGTTGGTGCCTTCGCAGTTTCCACTTTAGGGTCCTCACTCCAGCAGTGAGGGTAAATTTGGCTGTTAGCCTTTACCCCCAGTACCTATACTTTATAGTGACACCCCCGTATTTGCTACTTCGGTGTTATCACTGTACACCTCCTCACCCCTGAGGAATACCTCCTCACACTGTTCTGTTTTGTTACTGACCATATCGTCACCCAGATACATAGTCTCAAGTGTTCATGATATTTGTGTGTCTCTCAGAAAAATGTTTAGCCCTGTTAGCTGAATTGTTTAGGTTCAAGGCTCAAATAGCCTTCTTACAGGAGACCCACTTTAGGCAAGATAAACTTCCCAGGCGTTGTAACCGCTTATCATAGCTGTTCCAGAGACTCCTGTTCCAGAGGGGTGAGCCTATCGCTGGGAAATTCTGTGTCCTGTGTAAGTATGATGACGAAGGTCGGACTCTTTTTTGTGAAGGGTACACTAAACAACCAACTGGTTACTCTGGCCACTGCTTATACCTCTAAAACAGCACAGGCCCATTTCATAGCTAATACCCCGGCAGGTCTAGAAGAATTTCGGAAGGGCCTGGTAGTGTTTGGAGGGGATCTCACGACCCTCTGGGAGAAGAATACCTGGGCAGGGACGCATTAAGCGTTGCCTATGGAACCACCATTTAGTAGACATATGGAAAGTATTACACCCTACTGATGGGGACTTTACCTTTTTTCTATCTATCACAAGCAGTAGAGCGTTCAATAGGATTTACAATGTTTGCTGACCAAGCCCCGGTGTTCTTAAAGATTTCCCAAAGATATGACACCCCAAATTTTTGGAACTGGAGACTCAAAGAGTCCTTACTGAAGAATGAGTCCATCAAGGCGGACATCTTGAAGAAGCTGTCAACTTATTTCTTGACTAATATGACCCCTGATGTTAGCCCTATGCTGGTTGGGGAAGCCCACAAGGCTGTTGTGAGGGGGCTTCTGATAAATACAGCAGACGCATTTGTTATGAATTTGGTAACAAAAATAGCAAAATCTTAGCCAATTCACTAAACGCACAAAGGGCACAAGGCAGGGCAAAAACTTAATTTAGTGAAAGATATAGCAGTGGGTTTTAGAGAGTATTATTACTCATTATATAATCTACATCCTTGAAAACCTGGGGGAACCGGCAAAACTGAGAGGATGTCTAGGATACAGCATTATCCAGAACACTCTGGCTTGCCTCAACTGTCCCAGGAGTCTGCGGCCCCAGAATCCCCTATCATGGCTGCAGAGTTCCTCAGGGCACTTAAAACTACTCCTTTAGGGAAAACTCCAGGCCCGGACGTATTTTCACTGTTATATTATAAGACTTTGCAGGAGCCGCTTACCCCTCAGTTTTTGAAGGCCTGTAATTCACTCACATCGGGAGGAAGATTCCTCCTAGAATCCTTCCACGCAAACATTTCAGTTATCCCAAAGGAGGCAAAGGACCCATCTGCATGTGGGAGTTACAGGCCGATTTCCTTGCTAAGACTTGAAGCTGTTCACAAAAATTCTGGCCTTTAGGATGCAATTTATCATAAATAAAATTATCCATCCGGATGAGGTCGGATTCGTCCCCTCCCGAGAGGCTAGGGACAACACCACTAGGATGCTGAATTGGATCTACGCAGCACAGAACTCTAAGGTTCCCACTTTTTTTTATCCACCGATGCCGAAAAGGCCTTTGACAGGGTGGATTGGCAATATATGACCCAAACGTTGACCCATGTTGGGCGGGGGGAAAGTATGTTGGGTTGGATCTGCTGCCCCTTGTACCCGCTGGTTTTCATCCTTACCCTGGAACATTTCCTGTGCCGTGTCTGGGCTTTGGTAGACATCATGGGGCTGCAAACTGCAGGCAAAGTACAGAAGGTTGCGGCATTTGCGGATGACCTCAGTTTTCTGGTCCCCAACCCCGTGGTATCCCTCCCTAACCTATTACAGGAACTCAAGGAATACAGTAGTCTCTCTAATTTTAAAATCAATCATTCCAAATGTGCAGGCGTTGATGTGTTACTCCCGATAGCCCTGAAAAATCAACTAGGTGACAATTTTCAATTTAAGTGGGAAGTGGAGGCAATCAAGTACTTAGGGGAATTGATCCCAATCAACTTAGACAGATTGTTTAGGTTGAATTTTGTCCCAATATTGCATTAATTGCTCAAGGAATTAGAGCAATGGGTGACCCGCTCCTTTTCGTGGTTTGGCAGGATACAAATTGTGAAGATGAATTTGCTGCCTAGGCTATTGTACATATTTCAAGCCTTACCCATACATGTGCCTCAGTCCTTTTTCAAACAAATACATGCAAAGATTTTAAAATTTATATGGGGTGGTCAGAGCCCAAGGTTAAGTAGAAGATTGCTTTTTCTTCACAAAAGTGTGGGTGGTCTGGGTGTCCCCGACTTTTCTCTTTACTATGCAGCTTCTCATCTAGTGAGGGTGATAGACTGGGGCGCACAGGCCGATGCAAAGCAGTGGGTTACAGTGTAACAAAGTTTTAGCAAGGTTCTGCTTCATTCCCTTCCGTGGATCACATTGCTGGGATACCATGTTGACAAACTTCACCATACTATACTGGTGACCATAACCATATGTGAGAAAAATTTTCATTTAGGGGGTATTTCTCCCCAGCCTAGACCCTTAACACCAGTACTTGATAACCCAGACTTTACCCCGGGTTTGGAAGATAGAGGGTTTCAGAAGCTGCGAGAGGAAAGTTTAGTTAGGGCTACATTTTGGACTTAGAGGACAGTGGTACTCACAGATGGAACTCCAATATCCATCTCTACCTTTTGGGCTGGATTTTTGGAGGGCGGCACAGTTACCACATTTTCTTAAGACACTCCCAGGGGCAAGGTATTTTTAGATACTCTTTTCTACTTTTGAAAGGATCTGTCTGGGGGATATTGGCTCTAGACATGCTTTTTCCTTTCTCTACTCGATACTCAATACTCCAGAGGATTTTATTCCTACCTTTGTACGAGTTTGGGAACAGGAGTTGGGTTTACAGTTCTCACCCACCCGATACGATATTGTCATAAAAGGTCTATGCATATTGAATTCCAAGCGTTTTTGTATCTTAATGATTGGCCACATAAAGCCTATACCAATTCAGTGGTAAAACATATATTGACAGCGGCAAAAGCGTGTATCCCAGGTCTCTGGAAAAAGACTTCACCGCCCACTCTTGGCATGTGACTACGTAAAGTAAATAATATTAAAACTAATGAAAGACCTGACTTCGTGGATATACGATAGGAAGGAAAGGTTCCTGGACACCTGGGCTCCATGGATAATGTTCCAGAACTCAAAGGTATACAGAAATATTTTAGGAGGCCCAGAGGGTCAAAACGATTAGACATCTTTGATTGAGTGCGGGTCCTAAAATACTGTTTGAGGATACCGGTAAAAGGGATTTATAGAGGGGCCAGTAGCTAAGTCATTTAGATAGATTTGGATTTCATCTTCAGTTTTTGTAAGATCAAAGGGTCTTATTGGAGGATGTTCTCTATTTGAGTTTCATGGAATTACTATTGTACCATTATGTGTACTATGTATCTGTTCTTTGTTTGGTAATTCTGACGATTTTTGGATTACCATGTGTCTAATTGTACTTATTGTTTTGTCATATAAAGTCTTTGCAAAAATCAATAAAAATATATCAAAAAACACACTTAACTGTCCTCATTTTGTTGCGGTAAAACAAAATATGTGCAGTGCGTTTTTGAAAGACGTGCATATTTCCTCAAGTTTGTATTTTCTTTGTGGACTGAGTAGTGTCAGTCCTGCTAATTTGTCTAATCTACTAAATCTATCTCGCTGTCTTCATCTCCAAAGCATAGGAAGATAGATAGTCACAAGATAACTACTGGGAGAGAAGAGTTTTGAATTTCCAACAACTTTTTTCTCCATTTATAAAACATATGGAGGTATATTTACCAAGCCTAAAAAGAACAAATAATAGAAGTTCATTGTCGAAGTTTACATAGTGGTCTTAATGGTGTATGGTGACTACACATACACTCATCTTTTCCTGACCACTTAGGTTAGCAGGTATAGGCGTGTGACTAAATCCTCTTCCATTTCCCTCATGTAACTGGTGATTGGCTGCTCAGGCACCCATCTTTGCCACATGGGGATCAGGAGGTAGTTCTCACCTTTGTGTGAGCTCAAAACTTCTTCTTAATCTCACTAAGAGACCATCTCATGTCCTCCCTGACCCCAACATCTCTTCTCACGCATTCTCATTTCCATCTGTATCTTCTAAGGCATTACCTCTGCGAAACATCCATCTCTTTAAAATACTAGGCTAAAACAGCTAGGGAATCCTTTTCTGACCTAAATCTATGTTTAAATGTCTAACTTATTCAACCTATAGCTGTCATTAAATATTATTTTTTAGACTCCTTAGTGTATGTTGGCTTTTACAGCATTAGTATGTAACAACAGACCTCAGGTCCATAGGTTAAAGTAACAAAAGTGGCATATAATGAAAACAATTATATTCTCTTAACTAACTTCTTCAGATGGCAGTGGTATTGATTGTTCGTCACAAAGCTATTGCACATAATCAGTACTTCCATTGATTCTAAGCAGTAATGTTTTTTATAAATGCTAAAGAAGCTGGTGTTTTACAGTCAGTGCTGCAGAGGCAGTCAGCAAAGAGCCATTTCAATTAACACATAATGGGACCTAATATCAAAGCTAACACACAGAATGAAAAGGGATGTAGAGGCCTAACTGGTAAAATGTTTCATTTCTTCATATTCTCATGCATTATTCCTCACTGTACATTAATATATTGCTTTTATAGCACACCGGTATCTGGTTATGTGTAAATTGATGTGAGTCATAGAGTAAACTAGTAAAGGTCTAAGCATCACTGCAATCCATATGCTAGTTCCTCTGGATTTTATGAAGAGCCATACACAGTAATAAAACTAAGTGCCTGCTTAGCTGACAGGTTTATGTGATTTTGCAATAAAAGTCTTAAATTCACTTTATTTTGCCTGCCAATGGTACAGGAAGCATTCATGTCATTATTAGAATGAATAACCTAAAGGCCATCTTTAGATGGTATTAAAGAAAGAGTCGAGAAGTGACTCAAACAACCTGGTGAAGTATTTAAAGCTGACCTCCATGCAGATATATAGAACAGGACTATTTAATCTAGGTATGAAGTATTTGGAAATCAAATTATTGAAAAACTAGCTTAAATGGAAAATGGAAGCTGTTCTGCTATCACCTTTCTTGCAATACTTTGCATAGGTCCACATAGACTGGAAAGAGCATAGGCAGCACTCTGTGCCAATGTTGTTCTCTATGGCAATTTTATTTTTTAGACTTTAAGATATTATACATATATAAATACACACACACACACACCAAATAAAACAATTTCACTTGTGAATTCAGCTGTTTGCCCTTTATTCAGCTTTATGGAAAACACAAATGCTAATTGCCATGTCACAATTTTATCACATAAATACATTCACTTATTAAACAATTTAATTATCTATATGTGTTAATTAATGTGTGTGCTTAAAACACAACTTGTGTTTATAACATTTTTAATTTTTAAATACTCAGATGGACTATTTGATGTAATATAATTTCTTCATTTAAATTCCTATTTAATAACATCAAATTAAAGTTTAATTATATCATGTGTTAATACGTTTGTAAATGCACATTACCAACAAAGGTATGTTCCAGTTTATTTAGCCCAACCTTTTCACTGCATGTTAATGTGGTACTGAAGACACTGATAAAATTACTATTATAGGTAGTTTCCTGTAAACCGGTCATGTTTCATGTTTTATGTTGCCAATCAATAGCTTCCACATATCTCTTCAAGTGTTTCTCTTCTAAGACTTCGTATGGAGTGAAGACAATATGGAGTGAGTTCTTTCATTAAAATCCATTGATACTGAATTATTGGAGATTCAATTTTAACAAGTAAGAGAGACTAATGTGGACCTGAAAGTGACACACCCAACACTACCCTGTACTTGTAGTAAGAAGCAATAGGTTATTATTACCTATATTCCCAAAAGGCAAGCCATGGCATCCTTTATCGTTCTTTTTATGTCAGCTTTTCTTTAAGAGCCTTTTTGATTGAATTTACAATCTTCCACTCCACTAGGGCTCTAACATGGTAATTGTTCTAACTGATACTTGCTAACAGTGTTATGTACCTGTAAGAGGGTCACAATGCTTTTCCTTAAAAACTTCCTATATTTGAGACTGTATAAAAGTAGTTGAATGGGCTGTAAATGATGAACAAACTATTAAAATTTCATGGGTTAACTTGCAATAGCCAGTAATACCAATAAAGGACTGACTTGCTCAAACCTAGTCTTGACTGACCTTCTTTAAATTTACCTTACTGGACCACCATAGGTTGAGCAATCAATGTTGTTTGCCCTGCAAACATTATATGAATAACCTGCTAGTGATAATTGGTGATAAACTAATAATTAGATAGCGTTAAATATGTCATCATTAATGTCGTCACTGAAAAGATGATTGTATTTCATATGTAAAAACTCTAACACTCTATATAAACAGATCAACCATGCATTTCACATGAATTCAGAAATATTAACAAATGTTTTGAAAAGTAGACTAACAACTGACAGTCACAAGCTTTTGAAGATGGTGGCTGAAGAACCTAGTTCTGTGTGTATCTATGCTGTCTGGTTACTGCTATGGTAATGTTAGCATAGAAGGCAGAAAGTTATTAAAACTAAAATGAATGCACTCAAAAGATCAGAGCATACTTGCAGTAACCATAGATAACACATCTGAGCTGAAAGCTGATACTATAGGGCTGGAACTTTATCTCTTAGATTGTAAGCTCTTCTGGGCAGGGTGCTCTCCTCCTCCTGTGTCACTGTCTGTATCTGTTTGTCATTTGCAACCCCTATTTAACCCCTAAACACATTACCCTTCTAAACATCAGGAGACTGTTATGACTGATAAAAAGATTATGTTCACCCAACTTTGAAAGCTGGTTAGGAGCAAATTGCCTGACTCAAAAGTCACTGTCACTTATTCTTTATTTGAGTCTAACCCTTCAACAAAACCATTCTAAAATGTAACCTATGTATATGTAATATTTTTTTTTACAGATACATTTTATACCTACTAACAGTAGGTGATTGGTGAAGGGAGAGAGGGCCCAGACAGTGTAAGCATCGAAGAAGAAAATATATATGCAGAGGTATTTCAATTCCTTCACTATTTCAAAATATCCCTGTTATCAAAATTGCACTGCACCATACCTTGCTCAAAGTAGATCCCTAGTCTGCTGTCAGGACAATAAAAAACTTGGTCTGAATGCTCTTGAATATGGCATTACATAATTAAATTTTATTAAAATGCTTCTTAAACCCTAACCACAACTCCTAATCCCTGAACAATGGACCCTTACCTCATTAACCAATAACACTAATTTAACATCCTACTTCCACCCGCAGGGCCATACTTACATTACTGGCTATTTGCTTTAACAGCACCAAGATGTCAGAAATAAAAAAAAAACTTATCTGTCCCCTACATTTCTTTGCAGCATATCATTCCCTGAATTACTTGTACTGTACACTTGTACTGTACTGTACTGCCGAGAAAAAAATTGCTTCACTTGTATCAATTCATTAGACATGCAGTCAGAAGAACAAATGCTTTCTGAATTATTTGTTGGCCATGAAGACAAAGACTGGGACCTGATTTTTTGAGTGAGTACTGTTAAAAAGTGATAGCCTGTAGCGGGAATAGCAACATTAGTGTTTAGCATCTATAAAGAAGTTAAAGGCATGTCTTTATGTAGGCTTCATAAATGCCATCACCTTCTATTTAATCCCAGCACTCAATAATAGCCTTGCAGATCTGATTTCTGAATGGTACTTCAGCATGGCGTTTATTCTAAAGCCGCTTAACTCTCCTTTCTCTGATGGATGACACTGAATAATATTTACACAACACTAAAGGTGCTTCACCGACATTTCTTTGGCTACACTCCAGCTCCCAGACAAGACTTTAGTTGTCTGTTTTACTTTTTGAAATAGAACCTTAAAGTTGAAACCTCTTGGTAGAAAGTTAGTTCTTTTGTCAAGTTTTTTTATAGCTATGTCCCTGTCTTTAAAATATGCATATATTCCCTCTTTCCTGTGATTTAACAGGAAGTAAAAGGGAAATTTCCCCTAAAACTCCACCCTTAACAATTGTCACTGGAAGAAGTGTAACCACTGAAAGACTTCCCCTCTACTGCTGACAACCATAATATTTTGGACCTCTCGTCACTCCACTCCTAGTGACAATAGCAATAAAATAAATAAGTATAGCTTGTGTTATTGCTAAAAAAGGCTCACATCCATCTGTTAAAATTCTTCAAAAATGTAAGGATGGTTGGCAAGTAAACCACAGTGTACATGTGCCAAAATATTGAATCAAGGTACAATGATTCAATTGTATCAATTAAAACATGACTTTTTCCACATGTTGAATGTCTTGTATTTACTGTGGTATTGTGTTAATATTTATCAATATGAGATAAAAATGTATATTGTTAATCAATAGGAAGCTAAGGAAAGGTGCAATACATTGAAAAATGGTGCCAAACATGGTAGCTCTCACATTCTAACCTCATGTCATTCTTACACCCTTACAGTATTTTACAGGATACATACATATTATTATCTATTATACTTCTAAAAAAGGTCTATTTTTCTTTAGCTTCTTTATCCTGCCATTTATTTATCAGTGGTTTTTACATAACCAAAACCCTATTACCTTAATCCTCCCAAAGGGAATTTTATCTCTCCATAACATAAGTCCACAAGCTGTTGCCAGGAAGATGAAACACTGTATTAGTGTGCAAATTATAAACCAAAAATAGCAACAGAATTGTTGTAATTACACAATAAGCATTCTAATAACTTAAAAGGAAAGTAAACTTGGAATGGTAATAAGAGTTTAGGAATCATCAAGGGAAACACTGTAATATTTTGAATATTCATTGCATCCTAGTGCAGTCATTATCAAATATGAATACATACTAAGTACCCTGTAATTTGTTTGTTATATTTCAATATATTGAAATTGAATGAATATTGAAAACACTCTTTGGGCACTGACATTCTTTTTCTCAATGTTGTCCTTTTCCTATTAAAAATGGGTAGTCAAAAAAAGCGTATAAAATGAAAGAAGTAGAGCTGGAAGATTTCGGGTAGGTTAAATTTATGACACTATAAATGTTCAGTTCATATGGCACATGGCTGGGTTGAAGCCATCTTCAAAGCAATTATATTGGTGTCATTTCAAGGCTACGCTGTGGCTGACAGTTTTCTATTCTCCCTTCAGGCTGACATCTGTTTGCATGTTTTGGTGTGGATTCCAAGGGAATTACATGATGATACTAACAGCCAAGCTCATCAGATACAATCAGATTAGGGTTTATTCACACTAAATATGGTTTGTTGCATCTTTTAGCCCAGACTAAATTTCAGGACAGGAGATAATCTGTGGTTTACAACAACGAAATAGGATGTGTAGCTGGAAAGGAACAACCGTCCCGGCAGATCTGATTGAGAAACGATTGTTCACTATCTATTGTGTGTACAGTCGTTTAGTGTTCATGGATAGTTCTGCAGTACACTTTCTCCTTTAAATGTAACTTCCTGCATCGTTCAAACCATTGTATCCTGCGTGTGTACACTATTGGTGGGTTATATTTGAACGATCATATTGTTACAACATGTACAGAATTGTGCACAATACGATCATTCAAAATAATCGCACATAATCGTTAGATGTTTGTGTTCTTACAATAATTATTGCAAATATGTACCTAGCTTTAAACTGCTCTATTTACACAGCAACTCCTGCTGTCAGTTTTGACAGACAGGAAATGCCAGCAAGGGCTCCAAGCAGAAGTGTAAACAAACTGTTGCTAAGGTTTAAAGCTAGTCTCAAAAGAAGTGAACATACTGTGGAAAAAATAGCAAGTGGTTAAAAATATATATCATTGACAATATGTTTAAAACAAACAGAAATAAAATAGTAAGTAGTACCTTGACAAGTAAAGCAGCGGATGTGGAAGTGGTTGGTTTGCACCCTCACTACTTCTCCTTTACATGTCTCTCCACATCGGTAGCACTGAATGGGGCCCGCATTCCCTGATGAACTATAGGAGTTGTGTTGTTGGTAGGGTACTGCTGGAAACAAAATAACTGATTACTATATGATTATTAGGCAGTTGTAATCACATTAAAGTGTTAATTAATTAATACAAATAAAACATATACTTAAAGGCATAGATTTAACCTCACAGCTCTCATTAGCATTAGGATACACTAAAAAAGACCCATATATAAAATAAAGAGTATTTCCCATGGAGTGTGGTCATTGGCAAGACCTCCATTTTTGTTTTTCTCACGCTGCAAACCAACTGCTGGCCTTTTATTACACAGCGCCTGGTGCACAAGTTTACTCGGAAAACCCACTTTTGTACGCATTGTCCATAGAATTGCAACCACCTGCATTACATTTACAATGCTAACAATGGTATTACATCACATAATGTGACACCATAATGGCACACCACAATGTGAAGTTATTGTTCTGAAATACACAGCACAATACTGAGCTTATGTTTAAAAATATACAACACAATGCAATTTATTCTGATCCACACTGCACAATAGAGAGCACATTTAAATAGACAGCACCATAAAAAAACATCACTATGTAATATAAAAAGCACAATAAGAAGCCTATGTGAATACATACATAACAATACTCAATGTAATAACTGTTTCTAATGTGGTGACTTAACACTTTATACAGTTCATATGAGCAGTTCAAAACATCAAAAACTCATGGAATCCTGAAAATTAGGCAGGTAAAGTTGAATACAAATCATTGACATTTGCAATAAATAAACTGACTTTTTATAAAAATACTTTTTTGACGCCTTAAAATCCCCAGCTTTCAGCAACCATTGTACTCTATATGTTCAATGGGATGTAGCATGAGTATAAAGTAAAGGATTCATTAAAAAGTTCAGATGTTGCTATGTGAAGCCAAAACTCAATATTTGCATATACCTAGGTCCTTAATTTGCATAAGGTAACTTTATACATAGGGCAAGTTTATCCATGTTTTGCCATATACTCTGTTTGAACTTGCCTGAATTTCCTAATGGTGTAGCAAAACACACAATGAAAATACAGTAACCAAGATAAAAGAAAAAGCCTATTGTTTGTACCTAGTGGTCTATGGTTTTCCTGAAAAAGACAACCACTGTGATCTAATGTTGCAACACATAGAAATATACCAAGAAGACATGCGTTAGATTTGCAGTAAGAAAGATGTGCATGTACAAGTTCTAGAACAGAAAGCTAAGCTAGAAATTCTTCCTTAAAGAACAAAAACAGAGACTATATTGGAATTTCTTTCTACTACAAGTACCAGCATGCTTAGTCATGCAGACCAGAATTCATCAATGACAAGGACATCTTATGATAACATTGAATGAAGGCAATTGAAAAGCTTTAAGATTGTGAGTTATAAATACACTTGTCTTTATATTTGAATACCTAGAAACCTCTCTTGTGGCATCTATTTCATAGTCATCGCTTGTCTATTTCAGAGCCTTAAAGCTATGGAACAATAGCAGATAGCTGGTGGATCAGCTAGCAAAATTGCTCCAGGTCTAACATAACATTCCTGGGTATAGATTGCTGTGACAGCGAACCAAACTGAAGTTCACTAAGAGGTTTAGATGTATTCATTTGAGCATTGCGATCTTAGGGCATGTTCTGGGTGAAAGCAGCCTATTCATGCTCACATTGGTTGATATCCAGACTTTCCACCAGAATTATATCTAGATAACCTTTTCAGACACTGCACAGACTTGCGCTGCCGCTCCTGGGTTTCCATCCGTAGATACGTTGTCCTGACCTGCTATTCCCTTAAGGGGCAAAACAGCAGATGAAGGTTATTCCTTCACCCTTTCCTCTCCTGATCACAACCTGACAGCACTCGTCTTAAAATTCCTGCCAGATTATCACAGAACAATCGTAGAAAAATATAGAAATATTTTTAAATATTTGTGGAAACATATTGGGGATGTCTATTATGATAGGTCTCAGATAGTAACTTCTTTTTATCAAACTGTATTGTGACCAATTATGCGAGTTTTTACAACTGGTAATCTGTCCATGTTTTACAATCTGATTGAAGAATCTACTATGAATGTCCTCGTACATGATCCTAATGGGGGTGGGCTCATATAGGAGACATTGGGGTTGATTTACAGAAGAGGCTGTTTATTTGCCAAGATAATACTAAATAATTTGAACCTGCATTCACTTAAAAAAAAGGTAATAATTAGGTAATTAAAGTAAACAGAGCTTCACCCTATTTACTGGGATCAGTTAACTATTCATTTAAATCATGACACTGGTTTGAAGTCATTTGAAAATGTGTGTCTACATAAGTTTTTATGCTCTATGTTTGCCTGGGTTTTCCTTGAGCACTGGTTTTAATTCCGAACACACATAAAACATACTTGTATGTTATTTTGCTTTTCCCAAAAACATTTATTGAATTTTTTTTTAGGGAGACATTAGGCTATGGCTGTGCCAGGGACACTATCTGCAGGGAATTTGCATGTTCTCCCCATGTTTGTGTGGGCTTACTCCAACATGATATTCTCAAACATAAAAAAAGAAGCAGTTAGGTTACCTGGCTTCCTCTTAAAAATTGGCCTTAGACTGTGTTCATGACAAGTAACTAAAGTAGGAAAATAGTCTGTAGTGTAGGGCTTTATAAATAGAAGTTGCTGCTATAAAAGTATTGTTATTTTAAGTCCATCATTGGAATTCATTAATTTTTTATGCGGTCTGGTGGGCCTTTGCAATATAAATCATGTAACAGGAGTGCAACTTGCCTTACCAATCCTTGCTGTACATTATTTAAGATTTACTGATTATTGTAGGCAGTGATATTTCCTGGACAAAGTTTTACACAATTAAATTGGAACTAAATTTCCATTTTTTAAAATGTGCAGTCAGTCAGGGCTTTATTGCAGAAAGAACAGGCGATGTCCCTTCTACAATAGGCAGTTACCTACCTGCCTGATTGATCCTGTCGGTCAAAATCGCTGAGCTGCCCATTGGTTCCTGGGTTCCTATGGTCTCACTTGCAGGCATGAGGGGAGTTATATCATCCTGGCCCGGATGATCAAATGGCTGAAGCAAGGAAAAAGATGGTGGCCCTTCCACAATGGACCATGGACAGGAAAGAATATACTGGGTTTAGTCCTGCTTTAAACCTGGGTCTAAAAAGACAATTAGACTATTTTATTTTTGCTATAGAGAGAAAAGAATTGACTGCATGGAAATATCCAGACAAAACATAAAATGTATGATTTGCCAGTTTGCCTTTTTTGGGAATCAATTTGCTTATCCCTACTACTGTGAAATGTATTTGTGTACAATTATCTCATTAGCATCACATTGATTTTAGAGTGCTGTAAATGATGTTGCTGCCCATAAGTGGTTAAATCTCTCAGTAGGAAACAGATTAAATCCCCCATGTAGCCATAGTCTAAGAAAGTAGCACACAGTGTGATTAGGATTTGTTCACACTGCCCTGGATGCATATTACAGTAGTATCCAATGCAATGTGTTTTGGGTAGTTGTCTGTCCATGGCTAGACTGTTCTCACCCTCATCAGAGGCCTACCAAAAGAAATCATGAAACCTGTAAACAGTGTTCTCCCTCCCAGGCTGCAACTTTCAACCCTCCAATCATAAATGTGAAGTGAGCCATTAAAAAGGAACAGAAACAGAGGACAAGTGAGTGATCAACAGTATAGCCTGTGGTCTACCTGCAGCTGCCCCCCCCCTACTTACCATCCCTTGATCTGCACTCTGCACATGATTTATTATTTAGCTCTGTAAAGCTGGAAAAGATACAGTTTCATCAGTGAAACTGAGTGATCCTGCAATCCTGGAATGGAATTCTTAAAAGGCATTTGCTATTTGTTAGCAAATGTTTTCAATCCTGGACTGGGTTTGTAGCACCCTAGGTTTACTAATGAATGTGTATCCTCTCCAGCCTTGTAGAGCTTTAATAGATCAGGCCCAGTGTCTCCGTGTGGGGGTGGCCATTTTGGTAGACGTATAACTCATGTTAAAACCTCCAGGGGGTATAAAATAGTAATCGGCATCATAGTGACATCAGCAAATATCACCTAAATCTCTTGAGACTAGAAGTCAGAGGCAGCAGCACCATAGTTCTGCACTGCAGATATACAGCTTTAACGTTGTATACACAAATCTGCCTAAGCACCCTCTCACACCACAATTTGAATGGTTATGTTTAGGAGGACAACAAAAGGTACATTTTCATGACACTACTTAATCACAATTACCATTTATTTGTTTTTTTCGTTCACTTGCTCTTTAAGATCCCATCTTTAGATGCAGCACTTGCAGGGCATTTGAACAGGGACAAAACTGATCCACAATGATGTGTAAAATCCTAAAAGATGCAGTGGTATGAAAAGGATATTGTAAATTAAAGTAAATGTATCTGCATTTTAATTTCTGCAGCTGCAAGTACAAGTAAATAAATAAATCACAAACATGGAAAAAAAGAAAGGAACACAATTTAAAAAAAAAATTAAAGAATTTTGAAAAAAATAGGGGGTAAATCTTCCAATGAGGAGCTGTAAGCAGCTTTTATGAGGCACAGATACGGAAAAAAACAAAAACCCTAACAGGGTTTTTTTTTCCATTCCATTCAAAATTAAAAGAAACCTTTAGTTTAAATTTAGTTACAAGTAAACTCGTTCCTTTCCCAACTTCAGGCCTACATATTCAGTGTCCTTTGCTCTTTACTTTGCTGCCCAGGCCTGGGAAAAAAGTTCTGTGTAAACTTCAAACTGAACAGTCAGAGCTTACAAAGGGCCATGGACTTGTTTCACGGTCCCATGTATAGGGTATTGGGTCGATGGAAAATATTGAAAATTGCCTAAATTTGTGACACTGGAGAGAGAGACCAACATTACTTGAAAGTACTGGGTATTTATGCTGGGAGGCCACATAAAATGCTAAATAGCTGAAACAGGAAAGAGGCTTGCACTCCTGCAAGCTTTGCATTATGGCTCATGTGTGTAAATCACAAGACTGATTTATTTGTACTGCTTACCTGGAGTTCTACTTGGGATGGGAAATCTCTTTAACAGGGAAGCAGACAAAAGACACAACTTTGTAGGTCGGTGTAAAGGTAGATCTTTTGACAGTGGCTTCATTGTCCCCTGCCCTAAAGACAACCGATCTTGTCTATAGACTAACATGTATAAAAAAAATGAAGAAAAGGGCAAACAGCTAGTTTGTCATTCCACTTTACTACACATAACTTCATTCATTGCCATATTTGTTTTGATTTCTTTGTATGTGCAGATTACTTGGGTTTTATAGACATCTGGTGTGTATAATACATAAAAATATCTAAATACACAAACACTATATATATATCACACTAAAATGTGATTTATCTGGTTCAATTTATGAGCAAATAATATCACGTGTAAGTTCGAATAATGATGTTACCATGACACCCATTTATTTTCTCATTTGGAAGCTGTAAGACAAAAGAAGGAATTCTTCTGACAGGAAGAATACAGCTTGCATTATGCATGCTCCTGGTCAGCCGTCTTCAATCAGCACGTGTTGTCTTTAAAAGCGTTACGCTGATTTGCACAATTTTCCCCGTCATTGCAAAAAACATGCAATTTAATCAGCTGCAATAGCTTTATAAATATCCCTCATGTGAAATTTAAATCCACCCACTGAAGCATCACTTTGCATTTAAAGTGACTTAGAGTGAAAAATTCAAACTAGAATTGATTTTAATTCTTTATTTTCTTGTCTTGTTGTTTTTGGCCATTTAAATCTAGCTTCACGGGCAGTACCACCCATAATGAATAGTGTAATTTTGTTTGGCTGATGGAGAAGGGGAATCAAGTTGCCAGTTTCTCAATGTAAGGCTAAGTTCAGACAAGCAGTATTTTACCAATGTTTTTACTACTCCAAGTGCCTAGTGTCAAATCTAATTTTTGTAGGCAGTTGTTTTGCTATGCCTAGCAGAGTGTTGTTTTTTTTATTTTACAGGAACCACTTGGCAAAACCTTAATCCTGCCTTAAATGTTTCTTGACTTTGCAGGTAAAGTCTGGATAAAAATTCAAAATAAAAGTCCAACAGTCTACATTCCCTATCCACACAACCAGTGTCTACAAATTTTCAGATACACCTAACTGGAAATGTATATACATTGTAGCAACCTTTAATAAAACAAATATACATGTAAAAAAATATGTTTAACTGAATTGTTCCAGTAACTTATTAAAGCACACATTTAATAAATCAGATCCATAATAACAAAAAATTATTGAAAGTAAATGAATTACAAAAGGCAGCAGAATCAGAAATACTGTAATACCAAGACGATTACCGTGACGAATTACATCTATAGGTTATCATGAGAGCTCTGAAACCTATAAAAAAAATCAATCCAATATACAAATATTAATTTATCTTGGGTAAACTGTGTACTTGCCCATGCCCTCCCAAATCCCACTACCGGTCCATCACTATTGATAGGTCCATTAATAAATAAGGAGGTTTGGCAAGGGGAAAAATTGGCATTGCCAACATCTATCAGAAACAGCAATTTTCATATTGGAATGGGGCTTCAGGGGCTTATCAGGATGTTTCAAGGAATATGCAAGCACTAGTAGGGTATGCATTTTAATAATGCATTGTTCTCCCCAGCCCCTTTTAGCTGGGCACACCACCGGTCACTTTTCGGTGACCACCTGGCTGTTTTTGGGTGGTTACCGAAGTGTTGGGTCACAATACCCACCCTGTCACCTGCCTACAATTTCTTACCACCCAGCTTAAAAATATTCTGGGTTAAACACTTTAATGTATTTTAAAGCTTTAAGTTGGATAAGGACGAGGGGGTGCTGAGAAGTTCTTGGCTTTGCCCCCTTTCAGATGAAATAGAAAAATGAGTGTGGGGGCATATGACAGCCTAATATCTTAGTATGTAACTGTGCAAATATCGATTCTTAAAACTGTTTTTTCTTTTAGTGAGAAGCTGTGATAGCAGAGGCACAAGCAAGTTTCACGTCGTTGGAGTTACAAGCCGTCATGAAGTTATCGTTTCTCCAGGGAAAGTCAGCAAAGGACATTTACACTGAGATGTCACAAACACTGGGGGAAAAGTGTCATTCCTACAGCACTGTCAAAACCTGGATATCTCGTTTCAAGACTGGGCATTTCAGAGTTGAAGATGAGTCCCGCAGTGGGCGCCCCCCAACTTCAACTGACCCGGAAACCTGCAATGCTGTCCATGAGGTAAATATCGAGGACCGGCAAAAAACCACAAAAAAGATAGCCCAGATAGTTGACATCTCACGGGAGCGTGTTGGGTTTGTTATCACCACTATCCTAGACATGCGCAAGCTTTCAGTGAACTGGGTGCCAAAATGCTTGAACAGTGATCAGAAGAGGGAACGAGTTGAGCTGAAGCATCCAAAGCCGTTTTGGCCCATTTTGAAGCTGCACAGGACTTTTTGGCTAGCTTAGTGACTGAGGATGAAACCTGGCTCCACATCTATGATCCTGAAACCAAGGAACAGTCAAAGGACGAAGAAGTTCCGAACCCAGAAATCGGCCAAAAAAGTCATGGCGTCCGTGTTCTGGGACAAAGACGGTATTCTGTTGGTGGACTACCTACTCAGGGCTCCAGTATCACCGGACAGTATTATGCTAACCTCCTGGACCAGCTGAAGGAGGCAATTAAGACGAAATGCCGTGGAAAGTTGACCAAAGGGACCTTTTTTTTGCAGGATAATGCACCTGTGCATGCGTCCAATGTTGTGGCTGCCAAATTGAACACCCTGAGTTTCCAATTGGTCCACCATCCACCTCACTCACCTGACCTGGCCCCTTTGGACTATTATCTGTTCCCGAATTTGAAGAAACACCTGAAGGGGCAACGTTTTGAGGACTTTTTTGATGTCAAAGATGCTGCTGAGAGCTGGTTTGCGGCCCAACCAAATTACTTTTATTTGAACGGTTTAGAAAAGCTGCAATTACCCTGTACCAAGTGCATCAGTCTCAGGGGGGATTATGTTGAATAAATGTGTTTTTTCATAACTCTGGCTCTCTTCTTTCTAGGCAAAGCTAGGATCTTTTCAGCACCCCCTCGTATATAATGTAATGTTTGCAAAGCTTTGCAGAAACCTCAGTAGAAGCTGCACATGGCTGGAATTATTACTGCTTTGTGTTTGCATGCTACAGATAATTATTCACTAAGACAATACCCAGAGTGAATTTTGTATTGTTCGTTCAAATTAAACTTGGCACTGACAGGGGAAAAATAATGCTGCTCTATCTAATTAGTAATGTGCTGCATATCCAGTGAGTGTTTTTATTTATTTATTTATTTTTTATGAAGGATTCTGTTTACATGTTTGACACTTTACTAATATAGCAAATGCCAGAAGCAACTAAGTCTCTGCTACAATGCTGTAGTGGCTCCTGCATAACCCTTTCACCTGCTGCTGCTGTCACATTAGAAAAGGCGCCGAGCAGCAGACTGAAAATGACATCACTCCATAGTTTAGTAAAAGATGTCAGCATTTACTCATCAGGGTCTTGGACTGTCCTTGCCTGCACCAGTGTTAAAAAAGTGGCTACATTAAATTATGTAAATATTGCTAAATTATAAATTTTAAAGGATTTAAAGAAATCTGTAATTCATGGTATTTAGGTTTAAGGCTTATCTCCATGCAAATATGTAAATATACAATGAAAAAATAAAAAAACACACTACATACAGATAAAATACACAAGGGTACTTTTTACCTGTCGAAGGAATATATATATATATATATATATATTATATAAGACAATCCTTTTATGTAAAGTAAAAGTCAATTCTATTTTTAAAGACACTAAAAGAAAAAAAAAAGTGAAAGCTCCTCCCCTTCTGTCTTTACTTCTGCAGACAGAAGGGGAGCACAAAGCCTCCTGCAATAGCTAGGTCATGCATCCCAGGAGGCATCTGGCTGCTCCTTCAGGCATGCGTAGATGGGTGTTTTTTATTGCAATGAAGGAAAATACTTACCCCCCCCCCCCATTTAGGCTATGTCACCCTATCTCGCACCTGCGCAGTGCAGGATCTGGTGATGTAGCCAAAAAAGAAAGAAGACGAAGGAAGATAGCAACGCCCCCGAAGCACAAGAAGGAGGACTTTTAAGCCGCATTATGAAACATTTATTTTCTTGGGTTTTAAAATTAAAATATGATGATAAAACCCAACTGCATAGTGTTGCATGTAGGTTTAGTTTATTTCTATTATCTTGTAAAGCAAAGTAGACATTGGTATCTGAATGAACCTTGATTCTCATGGATAGAGAAAAGAAAAAAAGCATGTGGATTTTCTGTAAATAAAGCTAAATTATTGGTAGGAAACACATTTAGTGACAAAGCTTAATTCAAGAGCTGTAATTGGACTAAAGCAACTAGATACACTTAGCAACATATTTTCATCTAATTACACAAAGGAAAAGTATATTTTGCAGACCTTTTTACTTAAAATATGTCTTCATTTCAGTCAATCATGCATTCAAGACCCATGTAAAAAGGATCAGTAAAAGCTCATTACTGGTTAAATCTACAAACGTAAACAAGTATGAATTTTTACCTAATGGGAAGGAAAAGAAAAATAAAAAAAAGAAAGAAAAAGTAAACCACACACTTCGTACTTCTTGAGTAGTGATTCCAGCTACAACAAATGTAAATGAGGGTCTCATCTCTTGCCTTGATACTATTATGATGCACATAAATGGCTGCTTCCATCAGTCCCTTCTTACATAAGTGCTCTGCTTTAAGACGGATTCCTACTTTAACTATAGATTCCTCCTGTCTCCTGGATAAAAAGGAAGCTTTTATATTCAGACTATCTTGTCATATCCACACAATAACTGGGACTCAATTCAATGTTTACGTTCCTTTTACATATGAGTGGGCAGCAATGTTGTCAACCATTTAATTATGGACAGTTAGTAAAAAATGTTGACTGATTAAGGCTATCAGTGAAAATAAATATCTTTGAAAATACAGATTTGAGTTTCTGTTTCAGTATAATCTAAGGACATTGTTTTTAAGTATGATAGAGGTTTGAATATTTGTGGTTTAGGGCCCCTACACACCTTTGACATACTTTATATATATACACACATAAATACATATATATTTAATTTAAATTGGACAATATTATTATTTGCATATTGCATATTAATGTGTGTTAAATTGTTGACTGCATTTTTTATGCAATTATCTGGATCAAAATAAGAAAAAAAAATAGATTCCCAACACTTTTCGATCTATCATTACAAAGTGCTGTTTTTGGCAACTTTCTAATGTTTGAAGACACCATGCTAACAGACAGAATTCCTCTTTAATCGTAAATGTTTTCTGTTAACCGTCTAGATTTTTAGGATTTCTGCAAGTATTTGCAGCTTTTTTGAACACATCCTACATTGCAATATTTCTAACAAAACACAAATTGTGAGATTTGTTACCAA
The DNA here is from genome assembly GCF_032062135.1 of Pyxicephalus adspersus. Lineage (NCBI taxonomy): Eukaryota > Metazoa > Chordata > Amphibia > Anura > Pyxicephalidae > Pyxicephalus > Pyxicephalus adspersus. Next base: position 70,359,156 of record NC_092859.1, read on the forward strand.
AATACACCTAAATGGTGCAGTATACTGTTTTTTTTTTCCGGTGGGTGACAACTTAATCCTCATTATTGGCATATTCCTGTAAGTACTCTTCATGTAATATTATGTTATAGTGTGGAGGTATGAGGTTTTCTATTTCTGCCTGTATTCCCGATGGAGAGACTTGCACTTTGTCCTGTTGTCACCAGGGTCATAAGTGATGGGAAAATCCATAATATAAGCAGTCACAAGGACATGAATGGAAGGGAAATCTTCAAGTATTGGGCAAATATGCTGCAGAGTTGTCCCAGTAGCCAAGCGCAGGCTTGTATTATTCATCCTTTATATATTCAATGACCAAATCTGCAGGATCACAAGGAATGCCTCAATAGTTTTGCAACAGTCATTTCTGTATGTGCAGAAGGAAAAACTAAGGAAATATACTTATAAATAGAAAAGATTTGCACAGACCTTAATTTTATTGTCTTCCCCCAAGAATGTTTTCTATATCTGGCATTGTGGGGAAGCCCAAATATTATTACAAAATGTTTATAAGTTTAGTCCGGGTTTTTTTTTTCAGTTGAAGTTGCAGCTTCAAGTTTGGAGAACTTAGAGATAATATATACAAACTTTGCACTGTATATTAAAACCATTGGGGTTCTGTTCACCAAAACAGCCCATCCTGCAGAGTATTTGCCACACATCATTTTGTATTTGTAAACTAACAGCTCAACACATCAAGATTAAAATAGGTCCTTTAGATTGCCATCTGCTAAAGGATCATTATCATACATTTACAAAAGACCTTTTTTTCCCCGGATATGCTAAGTGCTGAAAACTGATCACCCAGGCCTCTTATTCCTGCTTGAATCAGACAGGTTCTCAGGTATGCAGAACAATAATTTAGGTCTGATAAAGCACTTTGTGATCTACACCATGGTTATGAGAACTGGGAAGAGGAAAATTCCACTTATTTGCAATGAACAAGCTATTGAGCGTCACAAAATTATATTAATATTTAGATTTTTCTTTGAAAATTCCTAAAGATCATGCTTATTGCTGAGCTTTATCATAGGTAGAAATGTCTGTAAATGCAAGCAATAACTGTTAGGGTTAGCAGGTGGAATCACATACAAGAAACTTGCCAAAGGGAGTCTAAAGCTCAACCTTCTGGCTGGACAGAAGTACATATTACTCAAATGTAATCATACATTTTTACTAGAGGGTATGCATTTTCATTTGGTTCATATGCAATAAACTGCAAGGAACCCGTCAAATTTAGTATTTTCCAATAGCTAATTTACTGTGGGGCCAAAATATTTCTCATTTGAACACCATCATAGTGGACTTAGCGTATATAAAACTGTTGAATTACAGAACAGCTTTAGCAGGAAGAAAGTCTCAGTATCACACAGCAATATAGGCTATCTACTTTCTAACCCCTTTACTGTCACCAAGAGTTTGCAATCTGACGATTTAACACCTGGTAAATTCTTCTTGAAATGGAAGAGTTTGATATATTGCCTAAACACAAGTGGAGGGTTAATAGCTCATGGCATTGTATCTTCAATGAAGAAAAGAGGGGCTCTCTTACTGGATTATCAAATCTTGTTAGCTGCTATTTATGTTGATCCAATGAGCTGAATTTTGTTGAGCGATGACCTGACTGATACTGCAAAAAAGGTTGTCTATGATGTAGCAGTTCGCATGAAGGGATTACCTTCCTGAAACATCACCATTGAATGAAGCAATAAGCACTGGTAACTCAGGATCATCCTCTTCCAATGAAGAATTGGACTTTGATTCCTACATTGAAAAAATGGAACTTTCAACAGTAAAGCCACGTTGCATATGCGTGGAAGATAAATGACCAGAAAATGTCCAAATAAAGAGATTCTAGCAGGAGTTTTTAAAAGAATTAAAATAGGTAGAAAAGTATGATCGCTCATCGAAACTGACTGTAGAAGAAGCCATTCTTGTTTATCCCAAGATTATTAGTGATGTGGCTAGAACCGTAACAGCAATGCCACCCACCCAAGTCAGTGTTGAAAGACTATTTTCAGCTCTAAAAATAATCAAGTCAAGAGCTTCTATGAAATGGGATCTTTCCATTTAGAGAACATGTTCTCAACAGGATTAAGAAATGTAGAGTATGGTGCTAAAAATTAGAGTTGGGGTCCCTTACTTTCAACCAAGCACTTTACCTGGCTAGTTTTATGAAAGGGGACATTATCCATAATTAGGATGGCATGCTGAACACTCTTTTCACTAAAACATTCAAACCTCATCAATAAACTTGAGGAATGCTTCTTGACTAAATGCTCGTGCTTGTGACTTAAAGTGGAGGGTCCCATTTTTATTTCGCACACAACTAATAATTTTTGGAACACACTCCAGTCACAAAATGCACTGCCCTTTGCCCAATAAGAGATCTTCCCCTTTTGGTTCTCATTGAGATGTTAAAACCTACTTCATCAAGAAAGTAGATGTTTTTTCCATCTTACCTAGCAATGAGATCAAGGATTTTGTTAGCATAGTTAAGCCTTTCCTGAAGAGAGTGGGAATAATTGCGCCTTGCAGGAATTAAATAAATTCTTTTTTTAGATTCCATTGGAATCTATCAATGCATCTATCTATTGTTAGATAAATAGATACATTAATGTCACATTTGACAAATATTTGATCCTTCATTTTCCTGAGGCTTATTCCGCAATCTTCGGACATTAACTTGCGTAACTCCTCCCTTATGGGCTTCATCCAACTTCTAATTTCTCAGACCTCCTCCTGGTAATTTTTCCACTCTACCAGAAGATTCATACGTCCTAATAATTTTGGTTATGGTTGTACGAAAACAACTCAAAACCATTGCTGGGAGGCATCACTTCCATTCAGATAACGGTCTACCACTCTTTGATGTTCTACAATACTTAATTCTCTGGCCATAAGGGTAAGTGCAATACTAAATTTAAAGTTAATAACTTTGAAGATAAAAAGATGAATAATATTGTTATCTTAAAACTTAGTATAAATCCCTGAAATAAAGATATTTAACTTTAAAATTATATAAAATAAAAAACATATTAATTGACAAGTCATCAACCTATTTTCATATATTTTTAATATTGTTTCTTTAGAAAAACTTTTATGGTAAAAATATTGTGTTATATTTAATTTCATAATAAATGTATTGATTTATGAATAATTAATTAGGGGGTCTAATTTTTTTGTGAAGTTTGGTTGCAAAAGTGTGAAGATAAAATAAGAAACCCTGTAAATACAGAGGAGTCGGAGAGTCGGAGTCGGGGGTACCAGAAACTGAGGAGTCAGATTCGGAATCAAAGTATTTATCTACCGCCTCCACAGCCCTGTTTATAATATAGTATAATTAATTGCAACAAATTGTTTTTTTCACATATATTGTGTTGTTAGTTTTGATATTTGGCACCATTAAAACCCATGCAAATTTTCCCTGTTGGGGAAAGAAAACCTTTTGGTATTAGTGTCCGAAATGTAATAGAACATTTTGACCTAAGCACATTTTTCTAGAAGTTTAAGACTTTCTAGCCTAAAAAATATTTACTTCACCATCAGTTCCTTTTTTATTACACAGCTGTCATTTGGAAGCATACTTGAAGCAAACCCTGACTGATACATTATACCCTAGTTTTATTAAACATGCCACTAAGAATCATTTTGAAGCTTGTTGATGGTTGACGTTTCTTTTTTCAATATGCAGATTCTCCAGCAGTTTGAACTGATCAAGCTGAAATGCATTTGTTGTCTGACATTCAGCACAAATAAAATAAGAAATATCCATAGGTAAAACAAGCAGCTGCATTTTGAGTTTCAAAATTATTGTGGAAATCCATCAAGATGTTATTTTTCTCTTGTGAGACATCAATCTGACTACTTCATGCAAGCGATTCATCAAACATTCATTGCAGCCTGCTAAATTGGAACTAATATTGCATCCAGATGAGCACAGATCTAATACCTAAGCACACTGTAGGAGCTACTGACTAAGCACTCAAAGCCTTCAACTTAATTAGGAATTGTTATTTCAATATAAAGAGTGAAATCATTTTTCATAATATCATCATTAGAAGTGCCACATGTGGTTCTGTCACTAATACTATTAGATGCATAACCATACATGACTGGACGTAGTCGTAAAATATTTGTTACAAAGCTTTAACTTTAGTTGATCCAACTAAATTACTTCCCCGAGTCATTCTACAGTTACACGTCATACTCCAAAATATCAGTGATTATTTATGAAAAAATATCCATCAACTGCATTTATTTTAAATCTATATCATTAAGGCTCTGTATTCTTTTGTCCAAATTGTTAAAAAAAAAAAGAAAATCAAAAAAGGAAAAAAAAATGCATCAGTAAAGAATAAATTCACAGTAAGCCTGCTTTGGGCAAATTCTTCATCTACCACTGCTTATCAAGCAAGACTTTCCTCCTATTTACAGTCATGATTTATCGTACAGAGAATGCAGAAGAGAAGTTCTTGCATGATAGGTCCATCAAACCCTAAATACATGATTTGAAGACCACAGATAAAGGTGCAATGTGTGGAACAGACAGTGGGGAAGGTTGGGAGGCTTTCTATTTAAATGCATAAAGCTGCATACTCGGCCAGTAAGAGACAGTTTCTTCAACAAATGACAAAATCAGAAACTATAGGCCACATCTTATCTTATTGTCTGCTCACTGCTATACATTTTAATGATGGCTCTCCATGCTACACTTTTTACACTTCATATAGAGAGAGTGGTATAGAGTTCCTCCTTCTGTAATTTACCATGCAAGGCAATGCAAACCTAGAAAAAGTTTCCTAAAACCTCTATTCATCATCTTTACAGCAGTACAGCTCACATGGCTAAAGAAATCTTCTGGTTATTGTGCACAAAACAAATATTGCAAATCCCCATAATCTCTTTACATTATTACAAGTATGGTATACTATGCATAAGAAAGGCTACTAAAATGTGTAACTTTTTTTGTTATTGATATCAGAGTACTCATAACTGGAAATCTCTTCTGATGAATTTTCACCAGAAGTAATTGAGTTCTAGGGCAGACAACATGCGTCAGGCTCTGGCCTACTAATCAGTCCATTGTTTTGATTCACAGAGGTCTGTCTTATAAGCAGATTGTTCCCAAGCTCTTCTAAAGCTTTCTACGTCATAACTAATTCATAGCTCAATTTGTACGGTGACTGCTCAAATTAATATACAATAACTGCATCCAGCATTGAACAAAATATCTGGAACAAGCATTTATTAGACCTCCGCCTTTGTCTTATAGTAAACGAACAGCAGCATGTATAGATCTGAAGACAAATAGAGTGGGATGCTGGGACATAAATCCCCCCACCCCTTTCTTCTCATCTATCCCCAGCTCCACAGTGATTAATTACAGTAATCCGGCACATATTTCCTGCTTTAACTGGCCTGTAAGTCATCCTCTTTGCAAAATCCGCCTTAAGCTGCCACTGCCAAGACCAACTAAAAAATATGCTCGCACAGTCACACTGAAGTTCAACAGGGCTGGAACAGAAGTGGCAGTTCTTACAAGGCCAATTAAAATAACAACATAAGATGCCAATAAAAAGGAGAAAAAGAGCATGTTTTATTTTAATAGGCAATTATTTTCATTTACTGTGTTAACTTTATTGCCCATCATTTAAAGAGTAACTCAAGGCAAACAGTTACCTACACAGTTAAAGGACAAACACAGAAACTGCTTTACCTGCCGTTTACCTTGCCCCACTTTGCTTCTATTATGTATTCTTGGATAGAGTTTCTCTATCAACGAATACAGGGCACTACAGGGGATGAATGGGGACAAGTCCCCATTCATCACCTGTAGTGCCCAAAGATCGTAGTGGAACTGCAGAGGTAATCTGCAGTTCAGTTTCCCACGTGACATCACATGGGAACATGAACTGCAGACCTCTGCAGTTCCACTACAATGTCCGGGCACTACAGGTGCTGAATGGGGACTTGTCCCCATTCATCACCTGTAGTGCCCTGTGTTGTTGGATAGAGTTTATCTATCCAACAACACATACTACAGCGCTCATTCATCACCTGTAGTGCCCTGTATTCTTGGATAGAGAAACTCTATACAAGAATACATGGTAGTAGCACAGCGCAGGAACAGCGATTGCTGTTGCAGCGCTGTACTATGTTTTGTTGGATAGAGAAACTCTATCCAACAACACATAGAACAAGTAAAGCAATCTGATTGCTCTTGCAGCCCTTAAAAGACCCTTTAGAAAACCTGAATTCTCGCACCATTGACTTCAATGGTGTTCGAATTTGGCATTTGATCACCCGGAGAATTACTTACTATTCGATCGAATAGCTGTTGAATTGAATAGTGAGATATTCGACCAACACTACTTACTAAGGAGACAAATGATGTGTGTAGTTTATTAAACTGCTGAACTACACTAGGCTTGGCTATAAATTACACCAATTTGCTGTGATGCCAAAATAGCAATAATGTTAAGTTGTTTACTTTTTTTTACAGTTATCCTATAATTCTTACAATTCCCCGTTATCCTATAATTCTTCTAATTCCCCCATCAGCTGCATTTTACCCAAATGTTTTGTATATGTATAACACAATGAACTTACGGCAATATTTTAGTTAACATTCTACATTTACATTGATTTACATTCTTTGCATGTATATTTGTTCTGACCAACCCATCTTTAGTATATTGTTATCACCTTTTGTCATTTTTAATGCTTTCATGACTACTGAAACTTTAACCTATAGCTTTGAAAAGCTTTTACCTACTGGCTTCAATGGCTGTACATCTAAACTTTAATAATGTAAAAGCTTCTACATAGTTTGTTCAAACACAACTCCAAGACCAAAAGGTGCATCTCTTATTACAGGGAAGGATTTTAGTAGCTGAACGGTACCGAAATGTCACAGCTACATAAAAGGATAATCATGCACATCAATACGGCAAACATGCTGAAAAAATTTGACAGCAATCCGAAGATCGATACAACATGATTTTGAAGTTTAAACTTTACAAATATGGTATGACAGGTAATAAATAATACACAACTCTAAACTTAAAAGAGATGAATTAAACTGTTACATTTTAATAAATATTGTTTACATATTAAGGTTGGATTGAGGGATAGCAAGCAAATGAAATAATATACCACTGCAGGAGGCTCTATTTTTGAAGTTGTGAATTTCACATTCACCAAACATTCTGTGGTAAAGAACCAATCAATGCCAAAAAAACACAGGGACCTGGGAGATTCTCCACCAGAGAATGTTTGGTTAATGTCATATTCAGGGGTTTATAAATTGACCCCTATGTTACATGGTGCATGACATACATACTCAACATTATTATGCCTATAAACTGTAAAAAAGCTACGTCAGCTGGAATATTATAAAATAGAATTTACTATAACAATAAAGAAAATATTGGGTGATTATATACAATTAAACGGTGCAAAACCATCTGTTGCCTTTTCAGTAGCAATGCAGCAATAGTGTGAAGGGACCCTAATGCACATATTTGCAATATAGCTTGGACACCTCCCTGTCCTAAGCCTGTCAATGGACAATAATGGAGTAGCAGCAAACTGATGAGGTTATCTTAATTCACCTGCCAGTATGTTAAATGTAAGCACATGTACTATAATTATTATTAATATGTGGTATTTATATAGCACCAACATATTATGCAGGGCTGTATATTAAATAGGGGTTGTAAATGACAGACAATGACACAGGAGGAGAGGACCCTGTTCTAAGAGGACACTGTCTAAAATATCTCATATAAACATCTTTAACCTGCAGTAAGATCCCTAGGTCCTTTTCACAATTGTACCAGGATAATCTTAACTGCTGAAAAAGCCTGTTGATAGTAAAATGGCTGTTTCTCACTACCTTCTTTTTTTCTGTTTTGTTCCGAGGAGACCATAGTGATATTCATTTTATTAGAGACTGAGTCTAAATGAAAGGAACTTTCGCCCTAATGTCTTTTTAGAAAATGCACTGTAACACCTGAGCCATGGTTGCATTCTGTATGAAATGTGTTTGGTAAAATATATATTATATAAATACTATAATAAATAAAAAATTACTTTACTTTATGATAAAAACATAGCAACATACTGTATATTACTTTCTCTCGAAACTATTATAGCTTTTTTTTATTATCATTGTTATTATTATATTAAACAGGATTTATTTAGCACCAACCTATTACGCAGCGCCGTACATTAAAAAAAGGTTGCAAATGACAGACGAAAATGAACAGTGACACGGGAGGACAAGACCCTGTCCCAAAGAGCTTACAATAGCAGGGGGATATGTAGTGGTGGGAAGTAGAGACGGTTTCAAAACACAGAAAATGATGGGTAGGGGCAAATTTAAAAAAAATGGGTTTTAAGTGCTCTTTTAAATTAGCAGAAAGTAGGAGCAAGCCGAATAGGACAGGAAAGACCATTCCAGAGAGTTGGGGCAGCTCTAGAAAAGTCTTGGAGCCGTGTGTGATGAGGTTATGAGTGAGGAAGTCAGTAGTAGGTAATTGGAGGAGCGAAGAGAGCAACAAGGGGAGTATTTTTTACTAGGTCAGAAAGGTAACTGGGACAAGAACTGTGGAGGGATTGGAAGGCAAAGCACAGGAGCTTGAATTTGATTCTAAGGTAAAATGGAAGCCAATGAAGCGAACTACAAAGAGATGCAGCATAAGAAGGGCGATGGGAAGGATGGACGAGTCTTGCTGCAGCATTCATGTAAGATTGTAGAGGAGAGAATCAGGTCAGTGGAATACCAGAGAGGAGGAGGTTACAGTAGTTCAGACGAGAGAATAAAGGAGTGTGTACAAGGAGTTTGGTGGTCTCTGGGGACAGGTAGGGGTGGATTTTGAAGATGTTGCGTAGGTAAAAGTGACAGGACCTGGAAATGTTCTGAATATGGTGGGTAAAAGAGAGGGCAGAATCAAAGGTGACGCCAAGACAACGTGCCTGAGGGGAGGGCCGAATACCAGTGTTGTTAACAGGTAAGAATATGTCAGGGGGAAATTTGGAATTTGGGGGGGGGGGGGGTGATGAGTTCTGTTTTATGCAGGTTGAGTTTCAGAAATGAGATGAGATGGCTGACAGGCAGCATGAGACCTTATCCAGGACTGAGGGAGACAAGTCAGGGGTGGACAGATAGATTTGAGTGTCGTCAGCATACAGATGGTACTGTAAGCCAAAGGAGGATATGGGACTACCGAGAGAGGAGGTGTACAGAGAAAATAGAACCGGTCTAAGGACTGGAGAACACCAACAGGGAAGAGAGTAGGAGAGAAGAAATTACCATTGAAAGAAACTTGAAAGGAGTGGTGAGACAGATAGGAAGCAAACCAAGAGAGAACAGTATCACTGATACCAATGGAGCGCATGATTTGTATTACAAGGGGGTGATCAACAGTCTCAAAAGAAGAGGAAAGATCAAGGAGAAGGAGGAGGGAAAAGTTGCCTTGAGACTTAGCTCTGATGAGGTCATTGGCCACTTTAGTAAGGGTTTTTTGGGTGGAATGGGCAGCTCAAAAGCCAGAGAGGAGAGTGGAGAGGGTCAAGGAGAGAGTTGGTGCTCAGGTAATCAGTGAGTAGACAAGGTGCTCAAGAACTTTGGAAACATATGGAAGAAGGGAGACAGGGCGGTAGCCAGAAGGAATAAGGGGTCTAACGAGGGTTTCTCCAAGATAGGGAGAAAAATGGTATGTTATGGACATGGTGTAGATCAGAGGGAATTGGGTCAAATGGACAGGTAGTAGATGAAGATGATGAGGGAGGACAGAAGACTTCATCCACAATAACAGAGTTGAGGGAGGCCAGTGATGATTTACAGATGGAAGGAGTGGATATGGTTGGAGTGGCCCGGTGAGCAGAGACATCATGTCTGATTTTGTCAATTTTATCTCTTAAGTAGGTGGCAATGTCTTTAGCAGGGAAGGTAGGGAAGAGGCTGCGTGGGTTGGAATCTTGAGAGAAAATGACAGCAGAGAAATAATTTACTTGGTGACAGTGAGTTTAGTGTTAAAGTGTTGTAGCCTGGCTTTGTAGTCCATGAAGTCTGTGCTGAGGCCAAATTTCCTCCACTTGCGCTTAGCTGCATGAAAAGTCTTTTGTAGATATTTGGTATGATTGTTGTGCCAGGGTCGGTGGTAAGCAGGACGGGGGGTAGCGGAAGATGGGGGGGGGGGGGCAACTTTATCCAGAGCCAGAGAGAGAGTGAGGTTGAACCAAGTGGCAGCTTTATCCGGAGATGTGATTTTAGAGAGGGTGGGAGTTAGGGAAGTGAGGCAGTTTGAGAATAGGTTGTGGTCAAGGTTACGGATGTCTCTCTGCCATTGACCAGGTCTGGGATGTGGCAAAGGAGGGCAAGAGTTTGATAGGTTGTAGGTGATAGGGTTGTGATCAGAAAGGGAAAATATTGAGTTGTCAAGGAGAGTGAGGTTGCAGAGGTTGGAAAATACCACGACTAAAGTGTGTCCAGTGATGTGTTTGGGGCCGTTTATGTTCTTTGTGAGTCCAAGTGAGTCCAGTTTTGTTACTGGGCCGGGGGGGGGGGGGGGGGGGGGGTAGTAGACAACAGCAACAATGAGGGGTAGGGGGCGGAAAAGATGGATGGAGTGGACTTCCAAAGAGGTAAAAATGAGAGAGGGTGGGGTAGGAGGGACAGTTAGGTGGGAGCCCACACCACCCCCTACTCTGTTGCCAGGTCTAGAGGTATGTGTAAAGTGCAGGCCTTCATTGGAGAGAGCAGCAGCAGAGGCAAAGTCTGAAAAGGAAAGCCAAGTTTCAGTGGGAGCCAGGAAGTTTAAAATTTTAGAGAGGAGAAGGTTGTGTATAGCGGTTAGTTTATTGCAAACAAATCTAGCATTCAATAGAAAGTTTTCCTTTAATTTACAAATTTGTTTTGAATATGCACAAGATGAAACTCTATCATATAGGCTTTATTAACCTCCCTGGCTGTATTCCCGAGTGTAGCTCGGGGTTAACTTTCATTCCCAAAGCAGTAACCCCAAGCCACACTCGGGCTGGAATTGCCAGGGAGTTAAGTCTTACCTGGTCCCCAAGTGCCCTTAGCGTCCTCCAGCGATGCCCGCGGCGTCCTCCAGCGATGCTCGGCATCTGCGTCCCTTGCGTGTAAACATTGGGGAACGTGAAGCCAGGGGACGCAGATGCCGGCCAGCCCGGGCAGTGTGAGCGTGGGGCTAGAGGACGGGACCAGCATGGAAATATGAAAAAAGTATTTTTAAATGTACTGTTTGGAAATTTAAAAATACTTATTATTCAGAAGGCCAGGGAGGTTAATACCAGCATGACTGAAGAGCAAAATAACTTGCATAATTTGAACATTCTCATGCGCTTTACATTGCCTTACTGCATAAGCATGAAGATCTATAATACATATTATGTGCCTTTCTACTAGTTTAAAAGACACGCTGTAAAATGCAATTGAACATAAATGAAAATATTAATTATGAAATAATTTCCATCCTCTTTAACTACTGTATTACCATGACATACTGAGTCATTCCAGATTTTTATTTCATCTGAATATAAAAAAATAATAAACTTTCTAATTAGAATTTGAGTCTCCACAGAGCCCCCACTGGAGCCGACCGGTTAGTGCACATGTCTCACAGTAAGAAAAAGGATAACTATTTTACTTTGTAATGCAGCTAGTTACAGATATGTGATATAAAATATTATACTATTACTACACATTTGGTTTGGGAGCTTTGTGAATCTGTCTCTGATAATTAAGAACAGTGTAAGGTGCCTAAAGTTTGTGCCATGGAATTTCTTTGGTGTTATGAACAGCTGTGTGATGCCTTTAGTTCTCTTCTGCATAATAACGTGAACCAGTTTGTTTCATTATGAAAAACTTTACCTCTCCACAACAACACATGACTAAAACAAGCATGTCAAGTCTTTCGAAAAACTCTCAACGACAGATTTCTGTGATAGAATATAGGATGTCTTTGGCCTGAATAGTAGGAAGTACAAATAACTGTTTTGTCTCCTTTATTCCTGTATTATAATGTGAATCTATTTATTGAAATTTTATGAATTTGTTCATAATAAATGTACTTTTGCACTAGATGTTATTTGGTTTTGAACCTAAAGGCCCAAGGGACCAAGCTGTTCTTGACTGTTCTTCTATAAAGTAACCTAGGTGTTGGTGCCCGGCCAGTGCCCTTGTATATATGCTCACAGTAAATGTTGTCACTAATCAGCTTACTTGCTTGCACAAGTCAGTAATTGCTTCTACCCAGTTCACCAACTCATCATTGCAAGTTTGCTCCATTCCAGGTCAACAACTAATATGTTTGCTAACCATTCATTAGTTTACACTGTTTGCCATGGCCTGCTTAACTTGATTGAAAACTCCTACATCAAACATCACTGAATATATTGGACTAAGAAACATTTATTGATCTTTTGGCATTATTGAATAGCAAGACTCCTTCCAAATACTTACTAAAGAACATTGCCAGACCATTTATCCCAGTAACAAGCTGTACCTGTAATAGTATCTCTTGCTTAGGCATTTACAAGCCCTAAGGCTGCTGCATGGCACTGCCACCTTGGATGAGATGTAAAATGCACCAGCAGACTTGTGGTTGTCAAAATGTTTCCCTTGAATCCGTCCTTTAGCATAGGGAAGATGGGGAAAAGCTGAAAAAGCTGGATTACACAGCAATAAAACTCCCAGAAGAATGCAGGGTTATGACTTGTCTGCAAATTCAATTTTCTGCAGTGCCAATTCTCCATTAAGTTCAGAGAGACATTGCTAATTAAGAAGCACTGTTTATGGATAGGGTGTTTATATTTGGATGCAAAATCTTTTTTAAATGAGTTAAATTACCACTACACTATCAACTTCTGCATTTCTCTGATGAGTTTCTCTTAATCAAAACAGCACCAGTACTGACTGTACTGCTATATTGTTCTTTCTTCAAAAACTGGAGACAGGTTCTTTGTTTTACACCAGTGAATAATCTATATGATTTATGTCTATTGAAGATCTTTAGCTTTCTTAGCTGATACTCAAACCTTGTAAAAGCTTTAAGGTTGAGAGTCTGCCATCTTTGCACAGCTATTATGCAAGAACTGTGAGACTGTGGTTTCAAAAGCCCTTCTGTGCCAAGCTCTGTGTGTGCCGGGGACTCCTGTGCAGGATAATTAGATCACAGACACAATTTTAGCTGCCACCTGTCTGCTGCTGTCACAGACCATACCTGTCACAGTTATGTTGTGTCACCTCCTGTGGCTGTAGTGGAAGTAAACAAGATGAGGACATTTAATGGCAGATAAAAGGACAAAACCAGAGTGACAGAATCTGGGCTCTGTATAGAAATTTGCTTCTAGATGAACACAGGCTTAGCAGGAAAATTAAAGACACGCATTCTACTCGCTAATTTAGTTTTAGAAGCACTGATGCCATTATAATTACATAGCTTGACAAGGCAAATTAAACTATATGACTGCAATGTTGAAGATTGGAAATGTCTTGAAGGTTGGGCAATAGTAAATTTTCTGCTGTATTTATCCCAAGCACATTTACATGTTCCTCTAAAGATGTCCATATTTCTGTCCAATATCTGACGTTATGTGCCAAAAACAACGAGGTGATATATAAGCTCAAATATATGGTAAACCCAACTGTTCACTAAGATGTTAGAATAAAAAATCGTTTTTTGTGCAGTTGTTATCATTATGGTCAACTGTGCAGTTTAGAATGCAGAATAACATGTTTTTTGCCTAAAATCACATAACTGGTGAGATATTGGGAAAGAGTAAATAACTGATATGTAATACTCCATTCATATGGATTTTTAACTACATCTATCTTAGATATACTTACCATTATAGATGACTTTATATCCTTGTTTATAATGTGTAAAATGGTTGTACTGAGGGGTGGGAGGACAGGAGGTTCCACATATGCATCCTTTAGTCAGAGACTAAATAGTTAAACTAAACAAACACACTAAAAAAGTGCATATGAAAAACATGGAACTCCTAGTAAATTTACTATATATGGTCCAGCTGGTTAGATTCAACTGTATGGGGGTAGGGTTGAAAGTAAGGGGTAAGGGATGGTAATTTCTTCTGACATTGTTATACCATTTATTCCTCAGCCTACACCTAATACTAGTTACACCCAAATTTTGTCATTATTTTAACCACCACTTACTATGCTACAATTACTCTGAATCCCTCCATAGCAATCCCTTATCAGATGTTTGCTCTGGTAGGTAGAATGCAAATGTGTACTTAGAACAGTATCCTTGTTTCCCCAATGATGTATGTATTTTCCTTGGCAGCTTCTCTATACTGTATTGTTTGTATGATTGTGTTTTTGGTATTAGTATGCATGTATATGTATGAGTCTTTATTGATAAAAGGGTCAATTGGGTAGAGGTAGTTAAGGGTGGCACTGTGACTATTGACCAGCAGCTAATGGAAATGCTATCTGCCATGTACATAGGAATCAGCCAGCTGCTGTATTGCGAATGTAAATAGAAGGCAGTCATCCTACTAGCTGGAGGTGGGAAAGGATGGTTAGTATTGTTTAACTGCTTTACTTTGGTAAGCTTATTGTGCCCTGGGTTGGGTTTTAAACTATGGTCCTCCTTAAAAAACAAAATAAATATATACAGCAAGAGAGGCTTTTTTCAAGGTAAGGAGGATATAAGGGAACAATAATTTCCTTTTGTATAAAACATAGGGGAACATGTTGTTTGGCAAATAAAGGAGTGCATTGGCATGGTTTTGTTATGCAAACTGATATTGTTTTGTCACATCTAATAGTTTGCAGGGGTTCATATAGTCCCCATAAACCATTGCAGACTGGATCAACTATTGATGTCCTGTTGTTTTTAAGTTAATTTTATGTTGGCTATTGTATTACAAAAGCACAGGCTATAGACTGCCCTGTGTCTAAAGTGTGAAAATGTATTGTGATCTTGGTGAGAAAGAAGATAGGCTTCCTTGTAAAAGTAATCAATTTTCAAGACAGCCAATACTGATGAAAATATATTTATTGGGAGCCATTAACTGTGAACACAACTGTAACTCTAGATTTGCACGTCTAGCGTTTATTAACGCTAGCAAAGAATGGCCTCATCTGATGTTCAGAGAAAGTTTGACATTCTGGCTCCGGTTTCGGAAATATTAACGCAGAAGGAAGTTCTTAATTGTCTTGTTGTGAGAAAGGCGAGAATGGATAGCAGAGGGTAGCTTAGCTTGAAAACTATAACAGTTTACAGAGTGTTTATTTCCTGCTGAGAACAAATGCCAAAATCTCAGAAGAGATAGCTAGGAAAAAGTTGGGAGTGTTTCCTGACCCCTTGACTTCATTCACTGTGTGAATTACTCAATCGACAAACTGTTCTGTGTTAAACATGTGAACTTGAAGTAAATGTGAATTTACTAAAAGCTCATATATTCTTTAACATGCTAATGTAAAATAAATCTTTAAAATATTCCTAATTCTGCAGTTTTCAACAAATACCTGTTGATCCTGCTATTAAGGTCCTTGATCTGACACTTAGTAACATGGAAACAAAAGGTATGTGTGGAATTGCTGAATTGTCTTGAGGTACACTGCTCCTTACATAGAGTCTTATATAAAAAGCAATGCCTTGTGTTCTCACTTAATACTTTGTTGTGTATATTGCCCCATTCAATGCAATTAGCTATGAGTTACCAGGATACTTGAGCAAGAGAATGAGCCTCTGAACTTTGAAGACAATATTTCTCAACAACGTCTATAGCTACAGAGGTGTGTAGGGGCTCGTTCAAAAGTGCTTTTAATTCTGGTGTACATAGTCTAAGCACGGGTTCACTTGTAAAATAAATGCTTGAAATTTCAGTACACTTGTATTCTACTTGTTCCTCACAGAATCTTTGCAATAGTTCATAATTACCTAAACAATGTCCCTTCTCTAAAATCTCAACTCTGTGACTGAGGGCTGCACATCTTTTGCCCAAATCTTCATATATATCCATAGGAGTACTTGCGAATGTGAACTGTGGGCCCTATTCACATCAATAGACAGTTTGTCTAAGTACCTATCATGTAGTTATCTATAGTTATCTCTAGTTAAACACTGCAAGTCACTTTTGTAAAAACAGCAAACATTAAATTGCTCATTCACAAAAGCTGTGGGGAGGGGGGGGGGGGGGGTGCAAATAAACAAATGTGAAATGGAGGTAGCAACACATGAATAATGCTGTGATGATATCTGGATATCTGCTCATAAGCTCTGCTACATTTGGTAGGCCACATAATTTTTAAAAGAGAAGGCTTTAAGGTAAACATGATTAAAGAAAGCAGTTTTTTTTATCCTTTATCAAATTATGCATTTTACAGAAACATATGCAAACACCCAAAAAAGCATTAAATACAAGGTCACCATAATGCAATAACCATAAACGCAATTCAATTTTTATCTATGACTTTCTACTACCAGACTCAGTTTTTTAAGCTACTTTTTTTCTGACCATAAAATGAGTTTCCTAGGAGCAAAATGGATTACATTGATCAACACTATTCAATTTCCCTTAGTATAATATCAACAAAGCTTTCTGGTAACTAAAGTTCTACACAATATGTGATCAGCATAAGCCAAACATGTTTTATGGAAACCTTTTCCTTAACACTGGTACAACTGGTAGTCTGAATGGAGCCAAAATGAAAGCCTGAAAGAAGACAGTGGGTATCAAAGGAAGTGTTCCAACAAATCCTGATTCAAGCCACAAATGGCCTATTAGCATGGCTATAGCCAAATGTAGTCAGCACTTCACGCACAGTCTGAATGAATAACAAGTAAGGGAAGTCGTTGCTGTCAATAGACCTGAATTATTCCCCACTAGCTCAGACCTTCTGAGCAACTAATGTAACAGCTATTAATGTATAATCTGATTATATATTCTGGCTACATCATAAAGAGAAAAAATATTATAAATGTACCATTTTCTCCTTTCATGCAGAGTGTGATCACTAATGTGTGTGGATGACTAATTCTCACTCCTGAGTATGACATGAGTGACAGAGGCTTTTATATAACGTCATTCAGCTGAAAGGTTAGCATACACAAACAAAACAGATCGGTATATTCTTTGTATTTATTTGATTCAAGTGCAAGAAAACTCACTCCTGTGTTTAGATGACGCTACCTGGTATCAGTGTCTCTTGACGTAAATGACGTCTTGGCAACCATACTTCTATTTTATAGTTATCCTATCTATGTCAATCTCTGAATCTTGCTGCTTTTAGATGTACAGCTCTTACAGGGATGTCCATAGGAACATGAAACACACTGAGAGTGTACATGGTTGCTACAATACATCAGCTTATACAGCCAAAAGAAGACTGACTTTTGAAGAAAAATATGTTTCAAATAAAGATGTAGTTCAGTAAAAAGCAATAAATAAATTGGAGCAAATCTTTCTTAGCAGGATGCTTTTATTTTTGGAAAATATATGCTTTTAGTTATTACACTGGGAAACTCATTTTTTGTTGAGTTAGATCTTGTTTTTAACAAATTTTTGTGCGGTGAATCCAGAAATGACCCCTTTTTTTTTGCTCTCGGATGCTCCAACAATAGTCAGCCATCATACGTACATCCCATCTACCCTGATACCGTCCTTCCATGACCTTCAAATCTTGGTGAAATCGTTCACCTTGCTCATCACTCACTGCACCAAGGTTTTCCGGGAAGTTAGAAAGATGGATATGCAGAAAATGCACCTTGATGCTCATATTGCAACCAAGCATTTTGTAGCTCTCCAAGAGTTTCCGGACTTCTGACATTGTCCTGATAAAATGTTCCTCCTTGATGAGCTGCCGAATCAGTGGACCATCAAACACACCAGGCTTCGTTTTTTCAAATGACAGGCTAGGAAATGCCAAAATGAGGTACTTGAAACAATCTCCTTCAGTTGGCAAAGCTTTAAGAACTGCTTCATCAGACCCAGTTTCATGTGCAGAGGCAGGAATATAATATTCTTTTAATCAACAAGTGGCTCATGTAGAATGTTTGGATAACCTGGTTTTAGGGCAGATCTTGGAGGCCAGTTCCTTTCCACCCAATGCCTCTCACGAGCTCTGCTGTCCCACATGCACAGATATTTGGTGTATCCGCATTGCTGACCAAGAAGGAAGCATACCATTTTAGGGTCATCATAGATGACCCAATTGTTTTGGTGATATTGTAACAAATCAATGACTATCTTTATGTCTGCATATTGTTCACAAAAAGAAACTGAATGGCCAATTGGGACTGACCCAAATATATAGCCTTTGTGAAGGAGGACACACTTTAAGCTCTGCTTTGAGCTATCCATGAATAGTCACCATTCAGTTAAGTTACATATTGGAATTCCCAATTCCTCTATTAAAACAGGTATGTTATGGCAATACACAAAGCCACTGTCAGTTGTACTGCAAGTACTGCAGAAATGCAATTTCTCTGGTTCGAAAGTACTATAGCTTTGTTCCTTTAAGTTTTTTTTCAAACAGTTTTGATGCTAGGAGTTCTGAAAGCTTCTTTGATAGTCCCAAATCACGTGCCAAATCACTCAACTCATGCTGATCAAAACCTTTACGGACAGAGTCCTCTTCAATTTCAAACTCTTCATCATTGTTGTCACCTAGTTCATCACCATAATCATGTTCTTCAAGATAGGGTAGTGTAACAAAAACCGGAACTGGGATTTGATCTGAATGAGTCATTGGGCGTATAGCCGATGGTAGACTAGGATACTCTATGTTACATTTATTTTTCTTGTTATATCCTGAAGCTTTCACTATACAAAAGTACCAGTCACTGAAATGATCTCCTGGCTCCCACCAAACCATAGGCATACCTATTGGCATCTTATCATGTGTTCCCTTTGACCACATCTGTAAACCCTCAACACAGTTTGCATACCTTATGAAGGGCCCAAGACTTATCTTGATCACCAAGTTTAACTTTGAAATATGCCAAATAGGCTTGCTCTACAAATGTGCTGGTGATCGCCCTTTGACCGGGAATGGCGAAACTGCCACAGATATAACAAAATATATCAGGGTTGTTTAGACACTTACGACGAGAAACGGCAGAGCCAGACATGATCTGAAAGAAAGAAAATACGTGTGTAAGTAGAAAAATAAATTTTGCCTATTCACTAAGTGGAGCACCACACAACCTCTGACCACACTGTCTTGCGTGTATATGAATAGCCTATACAAATCCACGCTAAAGTAATCGGATTAATAAAAGCGGTAGAGAAAAAACCTGACGTGATAAAAGAAAACTAACTGCACTTTCAGAACCAGCATATCTATTTTAGTGTAAATAAGCTTAAAAATTTAAGTCAACAAAAAGTTTGTTCAAAATTGTTCCCCAGTGTTATTATTCTTCACTTTTTCACATATACATGTATATAACATTTTGTATATATTTTATTTTTTTATATATATAATCATTATGTTATAAATAGACATTTACATAGACAATAGAAATTGTGGGTATGTCTGACATGACATTCTTAGTCTGATGACAGTATGGTTCAATCCGCTGCTCATAAACCCAGGCAGTCCTGGACTGACACCAATCTTTGAACAGTGAATAGTTGGTAGCATAGTGATAAGATCATTCCTCAGTTTCTTTGCTTTCCTATCCTATAAGCATGCTTCTTATCATATCAATAATTGATTTGATTGGCTCATTGTGCTACTCTTCTTCCACATTTCAGTCCTGCTCTACAAGGCAAATACCAGGCCATATTCATGCACTTATACTACACTAAATGATGTAATTATAAACTACAAAAGTTACTTTTAATCAAAGTGTGAATGATTGTTTAGCTAAAAAAATCATAGGAAATGTATTCTGTAGAATTTTTCAGGTGATGCTTGAAGAACAAACTTTTACACCTTGATTTATCTATCCAACGATAGATAAATGATTGCACACAATACCCACAAGCATTTCCTGCATCTGGAAAAATTTTCCACATTACCTGGAATTGTTAAGTATTGTTTGAGTGGTGATAGGATTTTCCTGGAAGTCATTTTCCTTAAGAAAAAATTCCTTGTCCAGGAAACTGGACCCAAGTCTGCTGAGCTTCTTTGTCCGAGTGGCTTTATGTCTAGGATGGTTCATTCATCCAAGTCATCCTATAGGTAGTAGTTTCTAGCCATAGCTTCAATAAACTCAGTTATCAATGTAACTAAATGCTGGGGTATGTACCGAACATTCATTACAACTACTACAATTTACCAGGAAGGTCCAATGCAGAGGACAACAGAACTGAATGCAGGATGAACATGTACATGCATAAAGATACATGCAGTCAGTGGGTCACCTGATTTTACATTTTAGACATTGAAGTAGACATTCTAGCAGAGATGGTGCAGGCTTCAATCTAAACATGCTTCTCTAATTGTCAGATTATCATAGACCTATAAATGAATTATAGCTTTTGTAGGCATATTAAAAGATAAGTACACTTTTATCTCTAAAGCTATGTACACATGCTAGATAATTGTTGCCTGAGGCCCATGTCGTTTATTAATTCGCTGGTTGAGCACTAAATGACTGCCCATGGGCAACTGCTGTCATTTCCAGTGGTGGAAAATACAACAGAGAGGCTTCCACTTGCCCTTTCTTTTCCCTTCTCTATAGAATTAAACAGCACTTTGCAGGACCAGATTTCTCACACTGCCACCTAGGTCATATTCCAGGGCGTCATGAAGGTGGCTGCATTGAAACATCCCCTATCTCTGCCATGCCCTCTTTCTCCCCTCTCCTTCCCGCTCTCAATCTCTGTCTCTCCTTCCCTCTCTTATTTTCTCTCTTTTCTCCACTTTTTATATCTCTCTCCTCTCTATTTCCTTACAACTCTCTCATCTGCACTTCTCTCTCTCCCCCCCTTGCTCTTTCCCTTCTCTCCTTCCACTCTTTTCTCTCCCCTTTCTTTCTCCCTTCCTCCCTCTCTCTTTCCCCTCTCCATCTCTCTTTTCCCCACTCTCCCCCACATTGTATTTCTACACTCTGCCTTTATCTCTGTGCCTCTCTGTGCTCTTTCCCTCCTCTCTCACTCATACTTCTGCCTCCTCTCTTGTTCCCCTTTCCCTTCATCTGTCTCTCCCCCAACCCTTTCTCCCCCTCTTTCCCACTCCACTTCACCTCTTTCTCTCCCCTTTCCTTCTCTGTTCTCTCCCTCCTCACTCAGTTTTTCCCTTTCTCACCCCTCTCTCCCTTTTTCCCATTTCCCTCCTTCCCTTCTCTCTCCACCTCCTCTACCTACTTTCTTCTTAACCTGCCCTTTCCCTCCTTCCTATGTCCTAACTTTCTCTCTCTTTCCTATTCTCTCCCTCTCCCCCTTTCTCCCGCTTTCTCTCCCCCCCTCTCTCTCTCATTCACATAGAACAGCTTTGATTGTGTGTTATGTGTATGTCAGCTGTATAAATTGGTATTGGCTGGGGGAGAATTAAAAGCTAGTTGTGAAGTTGCTGTAAAGATCATTTCCAATGACAGTACAATAAGTATAATACATTATACTGGTATAATACAATAAAAGTGCTACAGGAGGAGTCTACCATTTGATATATAGAATAAACTGTATGATATAAAAATTAAAAAAAAGACAAAATATGGTCACTTTTAGACCCAGTCATGCTACCTCTTTCCCCCCCAACCCACAGGTATTCTTTGTTTGAATCTCCTTGCCACTTCTCCTTTGAAGTTGGTCCTCCCCAAGTGGATGGGTTGAATTGTGTTGGGTGACAGCACCAGAAAGGAGGGGAGTATTGCAGTCACAACATATTTTTTTGTATTACTGAAAGCTGGAATTGGGCTTTGACGACTGTATAATAATTATTATAATTTTTATTAACAAAATGACATTCAAACACGAATAGGTTAACAGAGATGTTGTGCTTTGTGTTTATTCTATCAATGGATCCCTATAGTACACTTTTTTTTGGCTTACCCCCCAACACAACATTTATATGAATTGAGAAGTGTCTGTTTTCAGACCCTGATTATTCCCACTCATCACTAGGACTAGATAACAGAAAGAGTACAACAATACACAGTGTAGAATAAACAGAACCAGAGGGAAAAAGAGTTATAAGCAAATAAAATCATCAAACCTTTCCGCATTATCATTATACACATATGAAAAGTGACAAAGGCAACAAGACTAAATATTTTGCTGCATAGAGAGAACAAAAAAAAAATCACTTTTAAAGTGTGTCTCTACGCCTGATACTAATGAGGGACAGATCCTAACGATACCGCAGATAACATGTAAGTGGCATTACAAGGAACAGAGACGCCAGCTTGTAGGTTTTACCAGGCACTAGAAAGCTGTTCCTTGGTCTCGCTTCATTGCAGAACTGCATAATTTCATGTCTCCATGGCAACTGGCTGGCTGGCGGCACAGCACTGATGCCCCCATGGTGACTGCGGGGTGGCGAATGAATTAACTATAACCCCAAGAGCACAGCTATCTCCAAATTGCAAGGATAAATGTGTAATAGTGACATAAACGTCTGAAATTGGGACACAGAACAGAGCAAGATAGCTGAATCCATTTTCAGTGGTGTACAATGCTGGCGGTGAGGGGTAAATGTAACAAAGTAATGATGACACCAACAGAAAGTAATGAAGATGCCAAGCAAAACTTTGTTAGAAGTCCAAAAAGGATGGTACTAAGTACCAAATGACCACCTAAATTATATTATAATACTCTAATACCAACGTCCTGATATCTAAAACCTAAACTTTTTACATTTAGTTTTGGAGTAGGGAAGCCTATTATGCCTGCAATTTTTTTTTTTAATATTTTATTGGTACCTACCTGTATTTCTTTTGGGTGGAAATACTTTCTCTATTATTTCATTGAAACAGAAAGTTAAAGAAAATCCAAAATCTAAAAGTTATCCCTGGTATAGGAAAAGAGATAAAATCTTCCAGTGGGGACATTTGTGGTGACAACTAAGAAAGGATTTTCTATGTTATACAGAGACATTCTTTTGTCTGATGTGTCTATGGAACAGGTAGCGGAGGGAAATTTCTCCAAAAGAACATATACCGTACAAGTTCAAGAAAAAATCACATCCTAACCCATTTTGTATAGAGAACAGTTTGAATTTAATGTTATAGACACAGAAAAAATACTCAGAGAATGCCAAACACTCAAATATCAAACAAGTCTTGTTTTAATCTCTATGGTTAGGGACTTACGGTATTCACACAGATACATTGTGGTGACACACGTTACTCAATGTACATTACAGGATTTAGAGCTTTGTGGTGCCATTCATGCCACCAAAACATGTTAAAACAATGCATATGCACTGCATCATGCAGCAAAGCACAGTTGTTCTTGGTGCATGTCTATTGCCCATGTTGCTGTGCCCAAGAACGCAGCTATGTTAAACCAATGCACAGGAAGCAAAGATGTGAATTGACACTTAGGCTAATGTTCAGACAATACAAGTAGCTTCTTCCCATGACAGACCTATAGAGAATGACTGGGGATGGCAAAGAGCAATTTAGTACTGATCACTAACCCTTGCTGTCAAATCTGCAAATGCTGGTCCTTGGAACCAGGGCAGTGGAGAAAGTGGCAAGGTGCCAGCCACCATTAGCAACACAGGATCGCTTGATCCCAAGAAAGGGCTAAACAGAGCCTAAATTTATCATCCTAAATTTGGTCATTATTTTCTCATAAAAGACATTCTATAGTTAGGGGAAATTACAACATTTTGAAAACATTACCATATATCGACACTCACAGAAATTAAATATAAAATATTGTTATAAACTGTGTATGTGGGATAGGTGTCTGCTTTCTTATTCCCTTAGGTGCGTTTGTAAAGCAACATGTAATTGTCAGCAAAGATACGACATGGACTAAACACAATACACTGTCGATGAAATGGAACAAAGAAGTAATCCAAAACAGTCATGCCAAAATGTAATGAAAAGGTGCCTTACTTGCAGGAAAAATAAACTGACATTTTAGTACACATATATATGGGAGTGTGTGTTTATTTGTGTATATATGTATATATATATATATATATATATACATACAGGTAGTTCCCGGGTTACATACGAGATAGTAACTAGTTTGTTCTTAACTTGAATTTGTATGTAAGTCGGAACAGTTACATTATTTTAATAAATGCAATTAGGACAAATGTTTGTCTTAACATAGTATTAGGAAGCGTGGTGTCAGTTACTGCATAAAATCCTCACTGTGAACTAATCACAAAGCAAATAAACAAACTTTATGGAGCCTGGACATTAAATAACTTCTGGAGCAAGCTGGTATTTGATATGCAAAAAGAAGCAACTGCAGAGTCTTGGTCTTGGTCATTAAAGAGTTACAAGATGTTGCAGAACAGCTCAGGTCTTAAAATCAAAGATTTCTTCTGCAAGTCATGCAAACCCCCCCCCCCCCCACACTATCAAGCCTCTTGCACCTGAGCGACCAGGGAAGCCCCGTTTGTATCTAGGAGTCGTCCGTGTGTTGGAGGACTCGGGGGACTACATATATATATATATATATATATATTGTACATGGCTGCACAGATAGGTCTGGATGGGAGACCAAGAATAGATGGTCTTGTTAGGAGTGATGAAAAGAAGGACAGACCTCACATGGCTAGGAAATGTGTAATGTTTTTTAAAAAAGTTAAATATATTAGGTAATATAAAATATTCTGTTTTCATCATTTGTATTCTCTATTTGAGTCATCAAGCAAGGGTTTAGTTTCATTTTTTTCATTTTACAGACTACCTGTTGGCTTCTTAGGACCACTAAGTTCACAGAGATAGAAAAATCAAAGCAGAAACTTCATTTGTCAAAGCAGAAACTTCATTTCGGTTTGAGTCCTCTTTATCAGAGGACTCAAACCGAAATTTGAATCAATGATAGCCTAAAAAGTATATATTTTATTATGCCGTCTTTTTTGCCAAGCTGTAGAGCTTTGCGAACTCCATGACATATATTAAATATTTAATTGTAAGAGAAAGATTGTATATAGAAAGTAAAAAAACAAAACAAAAACATCCTGGTCATGGGTAAATACTTATACTGTTGAGCTGGATCACCTGCTAAGTTGCTCTGCAGACCCCAGCCCTCCAATTTTATCAATATTTATAAGCAAAAATGTAAAAATAATTTATGTTGCCAACTTGCCCAGTGATGTGTCATTGAGGCTTTTAGAAGTTAAAAAATAATTACTTTTAGGGCTGTGAGGGCAAGCCTTTAAGCTTGTGATGGTGGCATCATTGACATCAGTCTTTAAGGCCTGCTGAGATCATTTACAATTTATTGACAGGTGCATTTGACCTGCCTCTTACATTTGTCCTACTTTAAGCAGGATTTGTATTCCCATAGATGTTTACATAATACTACTTAACTATTACAGAGAAATATTTATGTGACTGCAGGCTGACCAACAAAAATATGAGTGGATTGAGTAGAAGATTTTATTGATGCAAAAAAAAAGTATTTATAAGAAAATCTGTGGATATCTTCAGCTGTACACTAAGTTGTGCTGCTCATAGAAATAGCTGCAAACTGAACATCCCATGTTCCTTTTCTCTTTCAGCTTGGCTCCCATGGGCTATCCCCTGGTATTGAGCATAACTTCATACTGTCTCTTTCTCACTCCTGCTGCATACTTGTGTGGATAAAAATTAAACAACCTTGTATCTACTTACAGCACACTGGTGAAAATTATGGAGAACTACAAGTCAACATTGGAATTGAGCCAAAGCTCTGCTTGAGATTCTTGGTAATGGTGATGAATTTATGCTATAGAATCAAGGCAAACCAGACCCCAATACACCTACTGTCTTAAAGGGATGGTCTCAAATAAGGGGGGTATTACTGTGCACCTGTTCTGCCTTTTTGAGTCTTTTTTGAGTCAGGCCACTTCTCATACTCAGAGGAAATCAGAGGAATATCAATGCTCCTGCTGCTATAAGTCCTTTAATACTATTGTAGAGTGGGACCTTTGTGTGCTGACCATGGCAGGTAGAAGAAGCAGAGAACCACTATATGAAGAGATAAGTAATGAAATATGTGCTTATCACAGCTTCCTTTAACTAAGCTAGGCAAAAAATGTATCAAACTGCTGAAAAAGAAGCATTAGGATGAAGATGGGAAATTGACATAAACACTGCTCTGCTGCCAACAGGCTGGTCATTGAAAGGTTAATTTGCTTTTTGCTATTTTGTCTTGTCAAACCACCAATAGAGTCCTATTATAAAGAAGGGTGATGGGTAAAAGGAAATGAAATTGTATGGTGTCCAAGTATTGATTTGATTTTCTCCTAGTGCCTAGAGCACCAGGATTCAGAATACAGCCATGGATATGAATGCTTTTCTGCCTTCATTTTGTTGTATAAAATACAGAAAAGAAGAGGGCTCAATAATTACAATAATTTCAGCCTGTATATTTACAATGCAATTACAATAAACCTTCATCAGGAATAAAGTCACTACTTTTCCAGCACTGGAGAATTACTATGATTTATGACCAAATAAGGCTCATCCGTCACAGTACAGAGCTACAAGTAGGCTAATAGCATTGTAAGTGTAAAAAAGGCTAATATAATTTTTAGTGTAAAGATTTCTTCTATATAGAAAGGCATATAATACAGCAGATGAGGCTAAATGTCTGTTTTGTGTTTTATGAAAACCACTTGGATATTAAAGGGCACATGTGCATACTGTATTTTCAAGATATTCATAAGTATATATTGGTATTCCATCTATAAATCTATACATTGATTCCATTCCATATTAGTGCATTGCCTATGAATGTAATAATGAATGTACCAAATAGCCTGAGATGTATACTTTGGGACTACAGGGAAGGGATGGAGAACAGGATCTCTATGTATCAACTAAAACTCGCTCCTTAGAAGTTTATGAGAAAACCTCTGACTCCCCTGGAGGGTAAAATGTCAGATATCAATACACAGACTTGATCTAACTTGAGTTGAGTATGTATGCTATATTTGCGATGGTAACTGCCAATTGGCATAATTTTGTTTTGGGTTGCTGGTATGAAGTCATTTTACACAAGCATTTCTGATTTTAGACAGCTGAACTATAACAAAAAAATATGATTGGGCTTTTACACACACACACACATCATAGTCTTATGATGTACAGCATTTGAGGGTAGATGTTTCTAGGAGATGATGTAGACACTTCTTCTGCACTGATTACAGTGCTTGTGTGATGAAAATGACAAGCAGGGTTGTAACATGCTAGCTGAAGACTGACCCCCACGACAGCTTCAACAGAACACACATCACAACCAGAACTTGCAGGGTAGGGGATACTAGGATTGTAAATTTTTATTAAGTATTGGTTGTCAGTGACTTAGAAACTACTTAGTTCACGAGCATAAAACTTGTGTTTTTTGTGTGTTTTTTACTTAAGAAATATGCCTGCAATAGTAATATTAGTGGAGAGACATTGGCAATAGCATAGTGATAAACTTTACAGACAGATCTTGGGGAATGCTTCTTCCACACCTGAATACTGACGCTCAAAAGGTGTTAGTGATCTGATGACAGCTTTAACAGTTTACAAAGTATTACTCACAATCGATGGTTACTCTTTATGTGGCTATTAAAAGTGTTACAAATGTTTCACAAATCTGTGTAATACTAACCAATCCTATGACGAAAGATTGCATACATAGAGATTATTCTTAGTGAAAAGTCCATGACAAAATGTTCAGTAGATCTGGAGATACACTCTGCTTCAAACACAAATCTAGACAATTCATATTAAGTGAATTTCTCCATTAGTAAAAGAGGCCTTTCTGTTTTTGCAAAATGTTGGATCTCAGGGGTCCCTCCCGCATGTCACAAGACACAAGGTTTTACGTACTGTATGTAGTAAAATAAGTTTGGTACCTAACACATTTCTAGTTAGGGAATATTTTTGACAAATTCAATGGTTGCTACCTGACTTTTTTTTAAAAGGTAAAAAAAAAAAGAGGATCTTCTAACTTACTATTATAAACCCTCTAAATAACCATTTGGACCATTTAGAACACATAGGTTGTCTTAAGGCAGCTCATTCATATAAATGGTTCTTTATTAAAGGTTATGCCACACATTTTTTTAAATAAGCTGACCAAATGAGGTGCAGCCGCTAATTATGCAATGTAGGATGTTATTTTATACATTGTGATCCACGAACCTACTATGTACTATGCAGGGATTTTGTATTGATATACTTGCTATAGCAATACAAATATACAGCTTTATCAATTACAGTTATCCACACTTTAATTGTATTATGAAATCTTTGGTGCCTACCTGTAAATAATAAACCATCAATAAATATTTACAAGAAGAGTACATTGTGATAAAAACCAATATGGTTCTTGTCAGGTTCTACAAATCTTCAGCATTTACAGAGTATTGCTATTTCATGATAAAATAGGTTGTAAATGATCGATGTTATTCTGGGCAGATTTTGTAGAAGTGATATACTGCTACTGAGGATAAGATCATGGTAAATAATATTGAAGTGTCAAATAAAGCTGGGACTCACCGTTCTGTTAGGATTAATGTGAAAGCAAAGAGAACTAAAAAGCAGAATAATAACTACAGAAACGGAAAAAGAATACTAGATCCATAGAAATGGTTTTGTGTTAATTAAAGCCTGTACTTAGTAAACAAGGAGGCTGCCATTATTTACCTAGTTGCCTTGCTGTCATGTTAATTTAGTCGCTTTTATATGTTCTCAGGTACTGACCTTGAACAAGTAGGTAGATCGGGACTCTTTAATCTACAAGCTTGGTAAAGGTTGGTGATTTTGTTTGTAAAAAAAAGAGAATGTTAAGCAAACAAGGTCAGCCATGGCAGCTCTTGTATTTCATCTACAACAGGATTCTTTTCCATGGATCTAAATTCCTTTCCGTTTCTATTCACTCTCTCCCCAGTCATGCAATGTCCAAGAGCTCCCTCATCAATGTTAACATCTTATCCCCTCCTTCTTACATGTTCAGGTACTTAGACTATCTTGACTGGATCAGTTCATCCAGGTATGCCAAGAATGAACGCCAAGTAACATGCACTCAATGTTCACTTTACAAAGTAGGAATGCTTTATTTTTTATTTATTTATTTACTTTAATATACTTTAATGTGTTTTTTTAAGCCCTGACATTTTACACAGCCCTGCTGAAAAGATTTAATAAAAATCTTTTCTCCTTGCAAGTTTTCAAATCAAGGCAAAGGTCTGCTTTATTTTTTTGGAGTTTTCAAAACGAAACACTTTTCTAAAGAAGACTTTATCCTTTACCTGTAAAGGGCCATGTAACAGCTTTTCTTAATTTCTCTCCCATCCCAAGCAACACTAGATACGAAAAGAGAAATCCGTGTGTAAGCTTTAGGTTGCAATGTGTTCTTTACACAGGAATGTGTGAGGA
Source organism: Pyxicephalus adspersus (assembly GCF_032062135.1). Lineage (NCBI taxonomy): Eukaryota > Metazoa > Chordata > Amphibia > Anura > Pyxicephalidae > Pyxicephalus > Pyxicephalus adspersus. The sequence continues at coordinate 70,388,675 of NC_092859.1, forward strand.
CTCACAACCAGGAGACAGTGCTGGGTAAATGACCAAGCACCAGTACTCATATCTGGAAGAAAGGGAGTTTAATGTTCCCAATCTTGAAGGAATGAAAGAAAGAAGATTATGGATACTGATTTTTTTAAGGTTTATAAGGTGTCAGCTTGATATGTCAATAATAAAAAGATATTTGCTATTGGTACACAAACTGCAAAAAAAACTTCATTCTCCTCAAACCAAAGGTATATGTTGGAGGTAGGACTAGACCAAAATGTGTTATTTAACTCCCCCACCATGCCAGACAGGGTGGCTGTTGGACAGAGCTGTATAAATCTCAGGACTAAACAGACAGAAATAGAAATCCTCCGGCAGGTAAAACAGTTCAGATACATACGGTACATATTTCACTGTACATATTTCATCTGTGTTTTTAGCTGTTTGAAAGGGTTCAGCTTTAGGCACAATTCAAATTACAATTCCCTAAAATCTCAGTAAACGTCCTTGTGGGTAAAACTAGTTAAGAACTAGTTATAATTCATATTAAGCCACTATAATAATGATCAACAAGCAGGGTGCATTTATAATAAATTTCTATCCAAAAGCCTATTGAAGCTGGCTGCCTAAGACACGTCTCTTTTCTTTCTCAGTAAGTATTTGTAATTAGGGGATAAGAAAGCTCGATAGATAATGCAGTGAGATGGTACAAGGTTAAGCAAGAACAATAAATCAAAAAAGAATAAAACAAATAGCTGTAATAACGGTGTTTTAAACTGAACCAAATCCTTTTTTGCTGTGTGATGAAGGAATTTATTGTATGCGTAAGAGAATGTGACCGCATCCAAAATTTTATTTATAACAACTGAAATTAAAAGGAACTGCAGACAAGAAAAGAAAAATCAACAGTACATAATAAAGGTTTACATTACAAACGTTCACTTATTAAAGGAGTATATTTTTCACTTTGCTCAGTGGGTGTATTAAAGTCAATCGAAAATTCCTTTGTTTTTATATATGATGAATTTCCTCTGCAAATGCACATTTAAAGCAGAACTGAAAAAACAAAAAGCTATGAGGCAAACTGTTTATTGTAAAAAACACATGTGATGTACCTATCGAGTGTCTTAAGTACACTTATATCTTCTTGCCCTGTTTTGGGCACTATGCATTTTTCCCTGATTCTCTCCTGGGTTTTGTATCTTCAGACATCATGATTGGCAAGGTGGGAATGACATTCAGTTATTCTCAGCAGACCTGCTTTCTTTAAAAGTATAGCCTTGCTTTAAAGCACTTGACTAAGTCAATTGTACTTCTTAAGGAAATCACCCTTGGTATGAGATGTAGAGGTTATAAAATTAAAGGTGTTTTTTACACTACAGATTGACTACATTTACACTACAGCTTCACTATTGTATGCAGCTGCATAGAAGCTCTAAGCAGATTTATACTTCCTGCACCCCTATGTCAACTGCCCCCTTCCTATCACTAGAACTTGGTGACTTTAATATCACACAAAGGACTTCTTCAGACAAGCCACCATTGGCTACCGGAACTGCTGCGCTGGCTTTCATATTAACTTGCATTTTAACATTTTATAGCAGCTGGTACTGAAGCGATCACTACAACACATTACATTGAAAAACTACATGTATAGTTTCAACCGCATGAGCAGTTCACACGTGGGAAGATTCTGTAGCTGAACAGCAACTTCACCAACCACCTGAAGTAGCCCCAACATAATTTGAAATCTTAAATGAAAAACAGGTTAGAAGGAGAAAAGAGAGGGGCTTCAGGCTCTTGTTTTAAGTTGTGTATTGTTTTAAAAAGCAGTTTAACAGTCTGGTGTCATACATCAGTACAATACTGACACCAGAGTGTTAAACTGCTTTTTAAAATAATACACAACTTAAAACAAGAGCCTACATTTTTTTCCTTCTAACCTGTTTTTCATACACAAAGAAGAGCGGCTCACATATATTCCAATTACCTTTTATGGAAAGGAATCTGCGCTCATACCCCTGATTTAAAATCAGAATCACACCAAGAATATTGAATATAATTAGCCCCAGCAAGGTAACTGCTGTCCTGTTATGCTAGCATCCTACAACTTTACACTTATTATTAATATCCATGTGAACTGTACAGTACAAAAAATACTCAAACTTTGCAGACATGACAGCAATGGGTTCCTATTTGTGTTGAGATTCTAGACCTCAGCCTAGAATCTTTTTATCACACACAGGAAGCTGTTACTGTCAGCACCATGAAGCAATAGTTGTGTATCACCCCTTGCAGCCCAGACATCAGGACTGCAGGCTATGTTAGCTATCCTAAAATCTGGCCTTGACAAAAGACATTTTAGAGACTGGCCTATTTTTCTACAACAGGATCAACATTTGATGAAATATGTTTAACCCTATTGTATAAACCGTGCAAGGAAAAAAAGAACTACTTGCAGAATGTAGTCACCAATATCAACTACTCAGACCAGTAAAAGATGGATTCTAAACGGCTGTGATGACAATTAGTTTCATGTACTGTTACCTGAAGTACTACACCAAAACAAAAATCAGACCAACTAAAACTGATTTCAGCTTTATATACTCTATTTATCACCAAACTGCATTTTCATGGATTCCCTCTTTGCATAAAACCTGGCACCTATATGCAGCATTTTATTAAATCTTTCTGTGAATATACAGCCTAATATTTTTTATTTGCCATAGTGTTTCCTGTGTCTTACCATTTCTATATATGAATATCTTTGCTTTCACCATGAACCCCTGATCGGCTACAAATGCTGTTATACCCTGTTTCCCCGATTATAAGGCACTGTCTTATATTTTTTTGTCCCCTTCTGATCACTCTAGGCAATGATTGTCCTCTTCTGATCACTCTATGCAATGACTGTCCGCTTCTGATCACTCTATGCCATTGATTGTCCCCTTCTGTTCACTTACCGGTAATTAAGTGTAGGGATCTCCGTTAGGGCAGGGATCTCCGTTAGGCAGGGATCAGCAGCTTGAAGCAGAATGCCGGCTTGTTACTTTCAGTTTCACTCTGCACTGCAGCCAGGAGCAGACACGTGCTGCAGCCAGCATCAAGGAGACGCACACAGGATCAAATATCGGGGGATGTCTTATTCACGGGTGAGTGTCTTATTTAATTGTTTTTTCAAAAATCGGGGGTGGCTTATTTAATGGGGATGTCTTAAAATCGGGGAAACACGATAACACTTCCATCTGTAGCTTTTTAGGGGGATATTTTACAATTGAAATTTCTTATTAAAGCTAAGTTTATCAGTAACTAAAAAAAGAACTTTTAGCTTTTATTTTGACTGATAAATATTATTGGATCAATGCCAGCATTTCACTGCATTCACAGAATTTCTCCCTAGAAAACATTTTTAATTTATAACATTTAATATAGTAACCCTTCAATACATTCTCTAGCATGAAATACACTATTTAAAATTTGTGAAGTTATAATATGCCTACAAATAGCCTCTTTTGAATAGATTGTGAATGTTGACATTGGAAAAGATTGTGTTACATTATAAAGTCACAGAAACAGTTTGTAATACTTGACCTTGTAAAGAAGATGCATAGCATTATCTTAACAAAGGTCCTCTACGCGCTCAATACTTGGAATAGTCTCTGAAATTGTTGCAGATTGCTTGCATGTCATCGCCTGAGGTCTAATGCTCAATGAATAAGCATCAAAGCGCAAACACAGTCACTGGAAAATATGTATCAAGTGTTACCAACCAGAACATTGCTTAATAAGACAGATGGAAATTCTTCCATTTTTTATTTGGTGCTCTTAACTAGTCACTGATTTAGAGACCAATACTTTTGAAAACCTTAGCTTGTTCAAAATGCCCTTGAATTTTCTGAACAGTGAATTTAATGGGCCACAATGGTAGCAGTTATGTGACTGAGCATGAGGTTCAAAACTAAATTGTGTTTAAATAAATGCTCTGCAGGGAGGGGATTCTACTTAATAAATATCATACAAATAATCATCACATGTTCAACTTATTAAAGTGTATGTAAACTGTATATGTTTTTCAGTATGTTTGGCATTATGCATCATTGTATAAGGTTTTAGAGATTTACAGATCCTGCCACTAATACTACTTAGGCTATGTTAAGACTGGCAGTGAGGTTGAGATGCGTTTTTCCGCTTTTTTATGTCAGGGAACCACTGCCTCTGGGGAAATGCTACATGTCGATTCTCCCTGCGGCAGTGCCAAAGAGAATGAACTGGACTTCATTCTCTGTGCTGAACAATTTTCTTTAGTACTGGCTGCGCCTATGCAATAACTCCCTATAGACTTTCCTATGAAGGGGGCCCTACTCCTATATTAAAGAGACCTTTTAAGTTTTAGGGAGTTGCAGAACAATGATGTATGGTCAGAGGAAGGAACCAGTCAGTTTTACAGTGGAGTTTAGGGGTCCAGTTCTTTGTGCTGGACAGCAGGAGAGGAAATTATTCAGCCCCTTCCCAATATGTAGATGCCTTGACAGATGATGTTGATTATGTGACAGAGTCCTGTTAATACCATTACCTCAGATGATTTCTAAATAAGTCTTTTTGTCTTTATGTCTTATTTTTATTGCTGGTTATTTCTTACAAAAAGTTAAACACAAGACCAAGAGGTGACTCACTGGAGGTAAGACCACAAATACAATATTGTGCTTCATATCACTACATTTTTAAAAGCACAACATGTCTAACATTACTATAGCAGCTTTAATTTGCTCTTAAATATATCCCATAGGGTTGGAAAGGAAATATGGTGGATATATGAGTCAAAGATAACTAAGGGAGAAGTTGTAAGTAGTGTTCGTACCTGTGGGGGAGGCAACTTCCAACCTATGCTGACAGCAGGCATGTAATGACTATAGTTGTGAGCTAGTCAAAGTAAACCTATCCAACTTATAGTGTGACTTTTTGAGACCAGGAGAATCTAGCTCTTGGTGCATTCACCCTTTTTTTCTGCCACAGTAATAAAAGCATTGTATGGATACAATGACTGTGGCATATATGTACAATGTCTACATTGCGTAGGTTTAGAATTTGAGTTCTACAAGCCATACTCTTCTACAACCAAAGGTTGTTTTGGTCATTTAAAGACCCTTGCAACTCTACTGCAAATACCTTACTTTATTTTTTAACCTACAGCAAAAAAAATAAAAAAATAAACTGAAACACAATTGGCAGTGATAGTCTATACAGAAAACATTTGTCAAAACATCTAACATATTATACTCCAAATTAACCAAAGTATATGTATAATAATTTGCACAGTCTTATCATTCACAGACAAGTACAAAGCACCTAGTTTATATACTCCTTGTCTGTAGTAAATATTCCCAGTTAGGAACTCCATTGGGATACTGCTGGGGACTCAGTGGATTAGTCTGGCTTCTGAGTATATTTGTCCTTGGTAGATGACACAGAAGCAGATTTACTTGAATGTCTTTACTTTTACCACTTATTTCAAAGATCAGCATATTAATGGCTTTCTATTTCAACGCATTTAGTATCATACATTTTTCTTCATAATTCTGAGATCGTAATGTGGATATAAAACTCAAAATCTTTAAATTGTATACTTATATGGATATTTAGTGCCAACATCTACTGCTGTGATTTAGGGAATCCACAGTCATGTAACTATGCACTATGCATAGGCACCATCTTAATAATATGAAAACAGGCAATTTAACACTAATACTGCATATTCAAAGTAAGTATTTAACATAAATTTTAGTTAGTTTAATGGCATTAAAAATAATCATACTATTGTAGAATACCCTTGATCTGGTGAAAGGGGTCCATCTGTATCCTGATAATCCCCTTGAATCCCAAATGGACAGTTAGACCCTCAGGTAACCCTTCTCTCACCCACATGTATATTCATAATCGAGTAACCCGAATTTTATCCACAAATATCATTAGAAGATTGGGTAAAGGTTTTCACCTACTGGACTCATCTGTTTTTTTGGTCTGCTGAATCCTACTATTTTTTACCACTGTGCTTAAAATATGGACGGAAAAGTCTTGTCTTGTAAGTGAAAGTCTTGAATGTACAACTGAACTCAGGAAAATAAAATACTGGTGGGCACTTTTTGGTAGATAAGATTTGTTTCTCTTGCCAAAAAAACTCCACTGCACTATTGTCTATACCTAGGAGTGGAACTTAATGATAGGAAGGGGTAACTTCATCTTGCAAGAACAGAAGTTGCATCATCACTTGTGGCCCCATGGCTGAAGAAGCAAGATGTCGGCTGCAGAAGAAGCTTAGGTAAATATGGCAACAGCATATCTGGTTTGCTGAGGAAGAACACAAAGCTGTTATCCCTGAAACACACTGCTTTACCATACATACTTGTACATTATGGCTGATGTGCCCCCCAGATCCCCAGCCTTCAGTTCTGGAATGCACAAGCAGATAACTGATGAAAGAAAACACAATCAACCCATCTCTGAAACAAGCACTGCAAATCTGCATATTTTTCACCATGCACAAAGGACTCTTTGTAGAACTTGCAGAAATCTGGTAAAAACATACTTGAAAATAAACCTTTTTTTTATTTTTTGCATTTATTGTGGTATGTACTCAAATATATAATATATACACAGTGTATATGTATATATATATATATATATATATATATATATATATATATATATATTATTAAACAGGATTTATATAGCGCCAATATATTACACAGCGCTGTACATAATTAAATAGGGGTTGCAAATGACAGACAGATAAAGAGAAGAACACATGAGGAGGAGAGGACCCTTCCCCGAAAAAAGCTTACAATCTAGGAGGTGGGGGGAATTATCACACAATAGAAGGGGAGATATGGATTGGTGGGTAAGTCGTGAAGGTTTTAAAAGACAGAAGAAGATGGGTAGGCAAGTTTGAAAACATGGGTTTTGAGTGCTCTTTTAAATTAGCTATATATATATATATATATATATATATATATATATATATATATATATATATATAAATATATATATATATATATATATATACATACATACACACACACACACACATACATACAGCACTCTGGTAGGAGGAGCAAGAGCCAAATAGTACCGCAGGTCAGGATTATTAGAAAATAATTATATATATAATTATTAAACAGGATTTATATAGCGCCAATGTAAGTATAAACATGGGTTTTGAGCGCTCTTTTAAATGAGCAGAAAGTAGGAGCAAGCTGAATAGAATGTGGAAGACCATTCCAGAGTGTTGGGGCAGCTCTAGAAAAGTCTTGGAGCCGTGTGTGTGATGAGGTTATGAGTGAGAAAGTCAGTAGTAGGTAATTAGAGGAGCTAAGAGAGTGGCTAGGGGTGTGTGTGAATACAAATGATCTAATTGTATTTTAACTGTGTATTTACTGTTCAATTTCAAATGCAGTTGCTCCTAAACTCCGGGCACCGTCCTCTCCTCCTGTGTCACTGTCTGTATCTGTCAGTCATTTGCAACCTCTATTTATTGTACAGCATTGCCTAATATGTTGGAGCTATATAAATACTGTTTAATAGTAATAATAATAATAACAGCCATAAGAATTCAAACAGTACCAAATAATTTAATGAGACCATTCAAGAAATTATGAAATAAAGTGTGCACACTGCTAGAAACAAAGAAAGTAGATTGCACGAAGAAATCTATGCCTATTCTATGCATATATGTACCGCAAATTCAGAGGAGATCAGTGATTAAAATGCACAATCACCATGACAACTGTAATATACAGGTTGAGTGAAGGCTTCCAGTGTAGAAAAAAATTAGGATTTGCCAAGAAAATTTGAGATGGTAGAAGTCAACTGAGGTCATGATGTGACTTGCTGGTTGCCTTTGTTCATCCTTTACAAGTCCATATGTTGCAGCTTCACAAGACAGCTTGCAAATATGGTCTGCAAACCTCAAAACAGTTTTAAGATGACATTTGGTTGATGTTTAAATATGCTCAGGCAAGTCTGATTCCTGTACTTGTTGTTTTCTGTCTCATAACTGCATCTGATCTGAGCTGTTGTTATCATGTCACATACAACAAATACTTCATAGCAAAAAAATAATTTATGTTGTTTGGCTCCCATACTCTCTAGACATAAGCTGGTGCTGGCATACAATGAATGGAAAGTATCAGTATAATATCCACGCTAGTTATTATTATCACAATAAAGCGTACCTAAACTCAGAATTTTTACTTTACATAAAAGGGTAGACATTTATTTAAAGTAAAAATTCTGTTTGTTTGTGTTTTTTTTAGGCAATCAAGAATGAATGGGAGCTCGGGACCTCCAGGGATACCTACGTCACGCATCCCTTCGCTGCTCTTTCTGCACATGCCTGAGCATTCTGGGCATTCGCAGAAGGAGCCCTTTCCTCAAAAGGGAAGGGACTGTTAATCTCATGCATGCGCAGTGAGACCGGCAAGTTTTTTCCCCCAATCTATGTTACCCGATCTCACGTCTGTGTCAGGTGACGTGGGAAAAAGAAGACGGAAGAAGAGAGAAGATGCTGTTGCCTGGTGCTCCCTCTGCGCCGGCCCGAAGACAGATACCAGGACGATGTGGGACCCAATAAAGTAAACCTCTCAAAGGATTGACTGCTCTGTGGTAGTTTTGGGTTTACTTCCTCTTTGAGATTACATTGTAATGTGCACTAATAATAATCAGTTTTTCATGGCAAAAAAAAACAAACACAAGCACTGAAATCACTCAACAATGCTACAAGTTGCTAGGGATGAACTGCATAAAGGAGCAAATACTCCACAGGGGCTTGGTGTTTTACCTTACCATAAAGGGCCATTATGGGAACAATACTTGCACAACTAATGGTCAATGACAGTGTTACAATAGTCAACCGTGGGCACTCATGATAATTTGTAAGCAACAAATAGGCAATTGTGACAACACATGAAAAAACAATTGTTACCAAAGGTTGGCAAAAAATGGGCAATTTTGACAGGTAGTAGACAACTGTTTTAATACTTGGGCAACTCATAGGTTGTCATGGAATTAAATGGGAAACTTATATGCAAATATAGACAGCAAACAACAATTTTGATAACACATGGGCATCAAAAGGGCAGTAGTTAAAATACAATAAGGGAGTAATGGCAATATGTTGACAACAAATAAGCAGTTGTAACAAATATTTTGGAGGGGGCCACTGAAGTGTATGTCAATGCATTTTTCTCTCGTTTTTGAAAGTGTATGGAACTATTTAAAACCCAGTCGGGATTTTACAGGTATCCGGGGCTCTGTTTGAGCGATTTACCCTTACTTCCTATCCTGCTGAAAACAGTTTTAGCAAACAGAGAAAAAAAATTATGGACAGAAATACAAATTTGAAATGGATTCTAGCCTTCTTTTACTCTACTTGATTTTTTTTACCACTGTACAGGACTGCAAGTCCTAGATGGGAGATGTTTCTCCAGGATATAAAGTAAGGGCCCTTTAAAACCAAGGTGTATGCTGGGAGAGGAGTCCAGAAATAGTAAAAGGAACTTTGAAAGGGAAAAGGAAAAGAGGACACTGGGTGGGCCTTCTCATTACATCCCAGGTACACCCATAGGTTTTGCTACAGAAGAATGCAGGTCTGCTACAAGTAGCACAGGTGTGCTGTGAGATGGAAGCGTTATACAAACTGCTATGTGTACTTGCTGCAAGGGCTAATTCCCCATATCATACTCTGAATGTTGTCGGTAGCGAACTCCTCTTACATTCTGTCTGTAAAATATATGTAAACGCATATGTAACATATAAGAAAAGCGAGGATTGTGGCACCAGTGAAAACCTTACCCATCCATGTGTAGAAAACCCCTACAAATTGGCAACAGGTTTGGGTATAAGCCCTTTGTCAGGCCACAAGATATTGGGGCCTGATGAAGGGATTGTGCTCAAAACTGTTTTGATGCATATGATGTTCTATCGTATCATATGATGATATGATAGATAGACCCTCATAAAAGCACTAGAATAATTTTATAGTTTGAATATAATATATATAAATACAGTTTATCTAAAGAACTGTACCAAACCATGTGTGTGCACAAATCCCTGTAAAATATATCTTTCTATTTGCGAATTGGTAAAATCTGTACATCCATACAACAGTCTCCCAATTCCTTAAACTGGTCTGTGACTGTCAGATGCAGTCACACATGCACGCTACATCACTCATTTTATTTCATATATTGTATGTATAAGAACAATTCTAGAAAAAAAAATCTATTGCCGGTTACAAGCTACATCTTGTTATCATCCGATTGGCTAAGGGAGAACAATGAAGGCAGACTTGTTACCAGGAAGAAAATGCACCAAGGATGTAATTTAAAGAAAAACACCTCAACCGAAATTACCTCTGTCAGTCAAGACTGGAGCAATCACAGCTCAGGCTATGGATGGTTGAGAAAAGGATGAACGCCGATATAAGAAAAGACTAGCGACTGATTAAATACTACGGAGAGGCAATAGAAAATACACTTGTGAATGTAAAATTCCAATCATTAGTGCATACAAAGCAGCCACCCAAACATATAGTAAACAATACGCCTTGATCACTTACATTCTTCAACTCCTTCATTTCCAAGCCTGGGAACAAATATGCATGTTTACGATATGTTTCAGCACTGACATGTGGCATGAATAACAAAGAATTAGACAATGCTATTTCATTTCCAGTTTAATTTTCCTCATAATAAATTGAAATATTATTAAATTGCCAAAGGAGACTTCTCCGGGCTGGAGCCCAATAAAAATTAATTGGGTGTACTGTGCAGGTGTGGGCAGCAGAGCGGCACAATATAAAAACCTTACTGCTAGAGTTCAGTAGCTGGCAGGTATATCTACCTGTTCTCATCGGTTCATAAGAAACCTTTACACTGCAATGTACATTACATACTCCAAACAGTCCATCCTCATGTGCAATTATTACATTACTATGATGTGCCACTCACTAATGTTATGGATTTAATAATCTGTATAGCGATTATTTATAACAGATATTATATTAAGGAATTTAGAGTTTCACCTTGCTAAATGAACAGACACACTTTCACTAGTCGAAAGTAAAGAAGACCTGTTAGCTATACATAGTAGCACATTACATGTGTATCTGAACAGGCACAGCAAACCTGTAATACATACACTACATAAAAATATTTTCAGAGATTCACAGTTTTACCTAAGAGCATGAACAGTCCATTTACTGGCATGTACTTTTATTTAAGAAGCGTCTGAAACTTTGCTGACAATCTGATAATGTGCACCACTCATTTGCCTTAAGTACCCAATGATGTTTGTATATCACCCTTCTTGCATACACAAATGTGCATCTAATTGTGAATACATGATTTGAAATTATTATTTGCACAATCTTTTTATTCTAACTATTTTGCATGCGACTTATTTTCCAACAATATATACTGTTATTATAGGCATGTACCTGAGTAGTAGACTTGGCTCAAAATACTTAAATGACAATAAATACAAAGAATCTGGATTGGACTTCACGCTAAGCTATCTGTAATAGTAACTGTAGGATGGCATTTTTATTGACTATGAAGTATTAAAGTGTGTTAAAGCAGAACTATAGAACTATATAGAACTAACATTTCCCCTCTGTTCTGATAGATTTGTCACACCAATATTACTTCTTAGAACAGAATCTTATTAAATTAATGCCTGTAAGGGTTCAGTTTAGTTTTACTTTTAAGGCTGGCAGCAGATAGTGGAAAATAAACTGCAAATTGCAGTAAAAACAAAATCAGTAAAGATGGTCGGTGAAAAATAAAATAAAAGCAATTACAAAATGCTTTATTTGTGACATGATCAGTTCTCTCTGTAAATAGGATATGACCTAACCATACAATACAGATGCCTGTAGAACTAATGAACTATCAAAACAGGGTTTTTTCTGTGTTTTTTTCACACAGATGACATTGCTGTGGGGCAAAGGAAGGTAGGATAACTATATGGGCAATAAGAAGTTGAGGGACAGGTGTATGTTATGCTACATATGTTATGCACACCTTGCCATATAGAAATACAGTGTTTTAGGAAGGCTTAGAAAAAATAAATAGTTCAGAAAACTTTGTTGTTGGGAGAGATGTGTCAGCCAATATAAGCAGGATAAGAAACTAGGGAGGCTATTTTAATGGAACAGGAACACAAATAAAGCAATAATACCCTCATACAGGTTATGGTAGGTTATGGCTATGGATAAAAAGAAGAAAACTTCTTTCCCAGTTTCATATTATTAATCATATCATTTCTTGCAGCATCTTTTATATTTTAGCATCTATATGACACCATTGTAGAATACATTTAGAAGTTTATAGTGATTATACTATACTACTTATCTCTAAAATATCAATAAGTGAAAATGCCTGAAACTCTAATTTATTTTGCCATTTCCTATATTCTAGTTATTCATATTCTAGGTTGCCGAGATTATTTCCACTGGCAATTTAGCTGGCATGAAAGGCTGTGGGAATGCAAGGTCATAACCTCCCAATGAAAAGATTTTAGGACAGGTGGGCATTTTCAGGAGGCTCAAAGAATGGAAAAAGCAGTCATCAGCTTTGTTTGGTCAAACTCTTGTTCTCATTCTGCACCTGTTGCCCCTTGCTGATTTAGTTGGCTATAGTAGGTACTCAGATTTCATCCTATGGGATTTCTCTTCTGTGATGGGGATAAATTGTGTGGGAGCTGCTAATGTGATGACAATTTCAGTGTCAGGGTTGAGAGTCACAGGAGGCCTCTGGGTCGTATCTCCTTACTTTCTGCATTTCTCCCTTAAAAATGACCCTTTATCATTGTGCCAGTTCTCTGTGATTGTGGTGTACTGTCAATGAACTAGGATCCAGTTTCAAGAAGAACCACATGACCTTAGCTAAAGTCATTCAAGTGCAACTCGAAATCAGGTTACAAAATCATATGTGTTAAACTGGTCTATACCATCGTTTCTAAACTGCTGCCTATACACACTGGAGAGCTTAGAAAGCTTTGCCAAGTTCTTTGCATTCCAGCAACTTCAGTCCAAGATCTTACTTTGATTTATGATCCCCTTTAAAGCAATGACGTTATGCTCCTTTTTATAATACAAGGTTTAGACCTAATTTTAGACATGCATGCTTTTGGTTGCAATCATTTTGTGTTCTTCTGTATTTGTTTCACAGTAGATGCTTCAACTAACTTGCAATACCTCCATCATGAGATTCTTATAAAATATACATAGAGAGGAACATCACAGATCACAAAGCTCCGTGTTATACATTTTTTATATCTGGCCCCATTTAAAGGGGCAACGTGCCAGCTTTGCAGCAATAATAACCTGGGAATCGATGGCCTACTTTTAAAAGGCCAGAATGACCTAAGTGTATAGAACAGTAAGAAAGTATTACACTGGATAAGTCTACATATCCTATTACTTTTCCTTTTCGTTTCTTCATATGATCATTTTTTAAAAATGTTATTTAGGTAAACTGCAAAGTCAGGTAATACTGAATTTATAATCAGTAGTGTTGGTGTTCAAATTCAGCAGACCCAAATATGGCTGTTCGAATTCGGATAGACCCGCCCCGAAAAACACGGGCTTGGACTAATTTGTGTGTAAACATATGTGTAAAAAATAAAAATGTTAAAGCAATGTAATGTTAAAGCTTTAATGTTAAAGTAATTTTAATGAATGTGTGTGATTTGTGTAACTAACTTTTATTTTTTTACAGGTTATCCCACAATGACAGGATGATACCCACAGCTGCATTCATTCTGAGCACAGCCGTGGGAATCCTCCTGTCAGTGTGGGTCCCCGGTAACTGGAGGTTAAATGAGGACGCTTGAGAGGTCATCAGGGTTTACCTTTCCTCACCCAATCACAGAGCACTAAAGGTGATGAATAGGGAGACTTGTCCCCATTTAACCTCTAGTGCCTGGGGATCCCACACTGACAGGTGGATTCCCACGGCTGTGCTCAGAATGAATGCAGCCGTGGGAATCATCTTGTCAGTGTCACAAGTCGTGGAATCACATACAGTTCTGCTAGGGTTGCAAGAGCAATCAGGGGAGTGGAGCTGACAGCTCTGCTACCGATTGCTCTTGCAGCCCTAGCGGAACTGTATGTGACTCCATGGCCCGTGACACTGACAGGATGATGTTCTTGGATACAGAATCTCTACACTGTGTTCTTGGATAGAGAATCTCTATCCAAGAACACATACTACAGTTACGCTGTTCCGTATGTGTACTTGGATAGAGATTCTCTATCCAAGAACAGTGTGATCTTGGATAGAGAATCTCAATCCAAGAACACATACTACAGTTACGCTAGGGCTCCGCTCCTGATTGTTCTTGCAGTTCTACACAGTCGAGAAAACAACCCGAATTTTCCCCCTCAGAGAGTTTAATGGTGTTCAAATTCGGCGTTGGATCACCTGAAAAATATCGATCGAATCAAACACTGAGCTATTCAACCAACACTAATAATCAGTACTTGAAACCTAGACCTGGTCCAGTCCTGGACATGGATTACACTGGTCTAGATTTTCATTTTCAGGGCCATTTGAAAGTTCAGATTTCCAGCAGGTTTAGCTAGTGTGGGAACAGGGGATAAATGTTGTATGTCACAATTACCAATAAAGCCATTAGGAAGGTGGATAATGTCTGCAAACTGGGGAGTACTTTTCTTTTATTCTGGATACAACAAGCTGTATTCATGATCCAATGGAAAATATAGAATTGTATCACCTCTTAAAAATTAAGGTACTTAACATATAGAATGTAAAACAAAACTGTACTTTGCCCATTAAGAGGAAAGCTACAGTTTTGCTTTCATGCCAAACAGCCAACTTTCCAACAGCAGTACACATTGCTCTTTGCTTCACTCTGTTATGCTACTTGGAGAAAAAAAATCCTGTACTTGGTGATTGGCTTAGTGCTCCCATTCCTGTGTAAGCTCCAACTGAAACATTTTCTTTGCTCCTCGAGTGGTCGGGAAGCAAAGGGCAAGAAAAGTATGCGCTTTCCTTCATGAATAAAGCACAAGTTCATTTTTAATGCATAATTAGTGTCAAAACCTAGAGAAGCTGTCAAAAATCACACTGCACCTTTGAGCTTTTAGAATCAATAGAAAATAAGGTCTCAAAAACTTTGCATAACCAAGCCATTCTAAATATGACCTGGGCAGAGAAATTCCAAAAAAATTTAGATAATGGAAACAAAGCAGCTGATAGCAAAGTCTAATTTAAGTAATCATAGCACCATTCGGAAAGCATAGCAAGTTAGGGGTGAACACAAAATGTTTACATCGCCATAGAAAATTATATGTCGCGTCAATCCCACCCAGACCATCTGACTAATTATCTGCTAGGCACTATTTATAAATGTGGCAAGCTGCCCTCCTATCTTCTTTAGGCAGAAAAGATAACAATATGTTTTGTGCTTAAAGGGCAAAGTGCGGAGGAAGGATCTATCTCACTGAACCATTTTGTCATTACAAGTGGCCCTGTTATTATGGGAGGATGTACCCTGTCATTCGTGGGTGGCTAAAATCTGCATACACAGAAAAAGGGCACTGGTAAAGGGCATCATCAGAGCGTGTAAAACATAACAATATTTTATTCCAGTTAGAGATTAAAACAAAATATGTTTAAAGGGACAGCGTGTTTTCGTGGTTCCTGTATTCATTAGTGCTTTGCGGCTAGCAATAAAATACTTGGTCCTATTGTCAAATCAGACCTAAAAACAAGAAAAGAAGATTCTGATTGCTGGGGGCATCACTTCTTTCAGCCACTATCAATATCAAAGGTTATGCACACGTCAGAGGATACTCGTCTGAATATGAGTCGTGCTCATCTCGGGCGAGAATCTGACATGGATCCATGAACAACCAATGGAGAACGACTGCTATACAAGTCAAAGGAGGAGAGAATAGTGGGGTGCCACTCGCGCCAAAATTGCACCTGTGTAAGCAGAGTAAGTGAGAATGTAATAACTTATACCCTTTGAGGCAGGTAACTGGGTTGCACTCCGAGTATCTTGGGTAGAGCTAGTTGGGGCTGGAAAAGATCCAAAACCTCAAAGTGCTATTGACGTGGACCTGAAATCTAGAAGTATGCAATATACAGTTCCATAAGTGGTAAAATCATACCAAAACACATTACAATACATGAGATTCCCAGCCCTGGCCACAAGTTATCTAGACCTTTTAGAAGTATTTTGGGAACATGATATAATCAGACTTGTGCAGATTAGACTGGATGGAAAGAATAGGGAGAGGGAGTTTGATACACAAGGTAGTCAAATGCAGAACAAGATTCTCTTGACCACCACTACTTCCCACCACTACATATCTCCCATCCTATTGTGTGTAAAATTCCCCCACCTACTAGATTGTAAGGTCTTCGGGACAGGGTTCTCTCCTCCTGTATCACTGTCTGTATTAGTCTGTCATTTGCAATCCCTATTTAATGTACAGCGCTGCGTAATATGTTGGCGCTATATAAATCCTGTTTAATGATATTAATAATGGCAAGATGGTAAATGATTACAAGAGAATAGGTTTCTATGCTGAAATCCCGCAGACAAGTAAGGTTGGAATGTTAATGTGAATACATTCTTTTTCATTTGCACTTGTTGAACTTCCTGACACTCACTGTCCTAAATCATCCTAAATCATTGAGGATCACCAGAGCATCCCTTCCTCCAGGACTCTATTTCCCCCACAATTTAAAAAATGTTTTTGCAAATATACATACATTTTCTACAGTGTCCTTTCAGGAAATGATCCAGGATCCTCTTTACCTGGCATTGGCACTAAGTCTAATGCTTAGAGTGAGGTCACTCACTAATACCTTGATTTCTTGCCCTGATGTCACAGTGAGGGGATTTTCTACTTTCTTAGTACAATACTAAAAAAAAATGGAAAATGTTTAGACTAGGACTTTGCTTGAAAGTAAATGTGCCCTTTGCCTTTGGAGAACAAAGCAAAATAAATTAAACCACCTTCATAGCAGCCTATAGTTACGGTAAGTTTCCATTGATTTCATCGGTAAACTGAGTGACAAAGGAGTGAATGGAAGAAGTGAGCTGATGGAGCAAAGGCCTTGTGTAAGATCCAAACCTAGCCTACAAGAGGAAAAAAGTCTGCATACCCAAACTTACACAGATACATTGGAGATAGATCTAGAAGCCTTAAATCCACCAAAAACATTTGAAATAATATGCTAGAACACCACCATAGGCATTTTGTAACTGTGTTTTCAAGTCAAAAGTAAATATAAAGATACATCTGTAAAGAATGCCACCCAAAGCTGCATAGGTAAACCAGACATGCAATAACTATCACAGGTTGAGTAGTACTCTTACAGCTACATGAGTAGAAGTTGTTGTGGAGGCAAGCATTAAGCATGGTGGAGTTTAACAAGGATTTCATTAACACAGTTGACCTGTGTAATGTGTTGCAATAATACTTTTGTATTCACGCGAAGCTTAGTAAATGAACCCCAATAGTAAAAAAATATCCATAAAAATATTTATAGAAAGCTCAAATAAAAAGCAACACAGCATTTAAAGTTTTGTAGTGGGCTAGTTTTGCAAACATTAATTATCAAATTCTTTAGTAGCTGTATTCCCTAAATTTGTTCGTGTTGGCAAACAATCAGAAAACTGCATCTTTTTCCTTGTAAAAGCAAATGACAGGTAGCAGCTGTGGAATGAAACATGTTTCAGCGAGTATCCTATGGGGGAAGAAATCCCACCTGCCTCAGCAGATAGATGCAAAAGATAACGTTGTCTGTTGGTCACATAAGCTCTTTTGTTTCACAGTTTTAGGAAGAATGCCTTGCTTTGTTTTATGTTACAAACTATCTGACTGTCACAATTCCACATGCTCTAAGAGCAAGTTGGTCTGGAAACATACCACCAAACAGCCCTTACATGTTGAACCGCCTGTCGTATATCTCTGAACTGTCACTTTTCTCATTCTAGTTCTTCAAGTCAATAAGGATGCACAGCATAGCTATCTTCAATACAGTTCTTCTAATAGTATTCTTTCATTACAGGTATTTACAGGTTATTTCTTACAACAGAAGGTTCATCCAGAACTAAAGTCTATTACATTTTTATCTGGCTGCAAAAATGTATTTAATCTATTGGTTTAAAAAGGTCTTAAGGGCCCTATTTGAGATTCCCCCTTTCACGGTAGTTAGTAGTAGTGGTAGTATAAATGGTTTCTCCCATCTGCTGCTATACTCTTTCGACTACAACCGGTTAAGAAGGTTTTTGTGCCAGAGCTCCAAACATAACAGGACTACCAAAAGCCTATAGTGAGTAACCCTGCTAAAAAAATTTTTTTAAGATGCATGTTGTTATACAACACCCCATATTTAAGAGGAATCCTCCTGAAATTTGTCTAAAATTGCTTTATCAAATGTAGGTCAAATTTAGGTGTACCTTATTGGCAAGCTTGAAAGTTTTTTAAACAATATTTGTAGTATTTATTGCCCTACTCAGGACAGATTTGTCTTTAGCTACTTTATGGAACATCTGGTTAAGAAGGTAGCCTTCCATATCTATGGAATATGTTTACCCTCTTGAAAACTATAACTACTGTTTGATTTCCCTGGTACCTTATACAACCTTGCATGGGTGGCAATTGTGGTCTCTCTTGGAGTAAAATTTGTAAGACTGGGCACAATTTATTGAGAATGGATAAATCCAAGATATGGCTTAGGGTTTATCTAAAGCCAAAATTTTGTTTTATATTTTGGGTAAATAGAATGAAAAGAACCTCTGCAAGATTTCACTTCAATAGTTAGTTTGTATACGACTTAAAGATTTTCCCCATTTTTGTACCACTGAGAAGGACTGCGTGTCTTATTGTATTGTTCATGTGTTTCTTGTCTTTTTGCTGTGACATACATTCTGTAAATTAGAAAACTTTAAACAGCTTAAAGTAAATCTACTTAAAACTTTGTTCTAAGTTTTGCTTGGTGGTAGACATTTCTACCACTCTTAGACCTAACAAGAACAACCAGGGTTCCTCTAGAGGTTGCTAAGTTTCTTGAGCAATGAGCAATTTGCACCCCATGTTAAAAACACTGTCAAGGAACACTGTTTTGGAAGCTGAACTACAACCCAACTAGATTCAACTAGATCTAATCTGACAAAGGGTAAAATGTCCCAATGCAATGTCACTGTTAGGGTCTGCCTCCATTGATCCTTGTTACAGGGCCCACAATCCTCTAGTTGTGAGACAAAACTGCATTAAAAACAGCTAATCCAGGCTCTTTAGAAATGTTTTCTTAGATAGAAAGAGCCATCCAAGATGATAAAGAACATACTCTAAACTTTTACTTTTAACATTATTATTCACTATTTTGTTTTCATTAAATGCTTTAGAATGTATTATTATATAAATATAATAAATATAAAAATCGTCATATAAAATATAAATCGTCATATAAAGAAACATGTGTTGTTGAGGTCATATTTTGATAAAGGTTTTTATTCAGAACTATTCATTAATGAAAATGTACCCTAATTAAATTAGGTATAAAAAACTAGAACATATGAAATTGCTGCTTCAGTCATGAGAAGGTTATTAAAAGGACACTTGCCAGAGCATTAATTTCAACTACAATATTTCTGAAAGATTATCTACACATTTAAGGTATTTTAGGCATAATATTTACCTGCAAAAGACTAACTGCTTCTGGAGGCCACCATCCTGGATGAGCCAGAAGCCTCATACGAACAGTCACTAAACTGGCACTGGTATTTTCTCCCTTGTTTTTCTCCCTTCACTTCTTTTCCTTGCTTCTTCCCCACAGCTTTATAAAAGTTACGTATGGAGGTATAAAGAAGGACATAAAAGCTTGGCAAATGGACAAAGTAATAGGACTCTCCTAGAAGAGTGGAGGGCTGTGATGAGCAAGAAGGGAAGGGGTTGTATTAAGGAACTACCAAGTGTTGGTTTCTTAGCAAGTTCAAATACATATACGTAGTAATAACTTTGTTTATGAAAGTAAAGATTCTACAAATAAGCATAAAAAAATATTTGTTTTTTCTTTTTTTTTCAGGGTTAGTGACAGGGTCCTAATTATGTGACCATTTTTTTCCCAATGAATGGAACCTACATATTCAGCTGTTTCAAATATGCTCTCTCTTTCTCCAAAATGTGAGCTTAAAAACCATTGTTACAGAAATGGATGAAACCATTAAAAACATAAAATCTATGTTGCTATGGACCAACAAGCTTGGCCCTACATTCTAAGCTCAGGTGATTCATGGCTCATATAAAAATGGAAAATATTGCTTATGTGACTAAATTAAACTTCTACAAAAATTTCATATTGATTTAATGCACATAAAAATGCTATAAAAAGCCACAGTGTAAAATTTTAGTTTACCTTTACTGCCACAATTCACACTCGAATAATGGCAGGAAAAACCTCAAGCAGAAATGCATGTGAGCAAAAACATAAGAAGCCTATATAAAATAATGAATAAATAGAAAAAAAGGCAACTCTCTCTGCCAAGATTAAGCCTTTCCTACTGTGACACTTTCGTTTACTAAAATGGTTTAGACTGCTTGATTAGAAAAGAGAACTATAACTCTGTAAGAAAAGTTTCATAGTTTTCTAAATGTGGTGAAGACTCACCATTAATAGGTTGCCCAAATTTGTTTGCTTAAGCCAGAAGTGATTTAGCTCATTGATCAAGCTAAGAGAAAATTCCTGTGCAGTGAAACATTTCCCTTTGCTAAATTTTTCTACCAATCCCATCACAAACTACATCCTGCCATAAACCTCTTTTTCCAGTCCAATCTTTCTCTGTCCATTTCACCTTCTATCCACTTCTATTGGATTCTTAAACTATCTGTTCAAGTCTCCTCTCACTGTTTCTTTTACCCATTGGGCCTGATTTATTAAAGTTTTCCAAGGCTAGAGAAGATACACTTTCATCAGTGAAGCTGGGTGATCCAGCAAACCTTAAATGGCTTTCTTAAGTCATTTGCAAGTAAATGTTTTCAATCCTGGACTAGATCCATTCCAAGTTTGCTGGATCACCCAACTTCACTGATGAAAGTGTATCTTCTCCAGACATGGAGAGCTTTAATAAATCAGGCCCATTCTGTCAGTCACTTCTGTCCACTTCACAATCTTTCCACTTTATCTACCATTTACACTTTGCCCATTCAACCATTTGCCCAGTTTGTTAATTTTTTCTCTTTTCTGCCTTCTCCAGGTTTTGCCTGCTTTGCTGACTTCAACCATCTGTGAACGAAAATCATGTTTGCACATGACTGGAGATTCTTTGCACACTAAAACTATAAAAAATGTAAAACAATTAAAAACACAAGGCTGTTTGGAAATTACACAAAGTTATTACATAACTGCCACATGTGATGATAATATGATGAAATGTTCATAATAAAAACTTCTTGTAGTGACAGTGGGTCTGTACCAGTGACTTTGGAAAAACAAGCACACCAGGTCTTGTCAGGATCTGATTGCAGCAACTTATATGATATGATATAAGATATGCAGAAGTTACCCTCAGATCAATGATGAGCCCTCACCAACATCAGTGTCTACAAAGTGACTTGTCAGTATGTCATCAGAGTTAAGTACTGTCTGTGATATATTTTTCTTCTAATTTGCACTAACAGTTTGTTTTCAGGACAAGTAGGTCTACCTACTTCTCAATCGAAGTAAAACTAACACATAAAGGTTTATCAGAATTTTAAAAGATCTGAAATCACAGCAATCTGTTTCTGTGATCATTTTGCAATTGTTCTCACTGTGTGCATAGGAAAGGAAATAAACATTTCTATGTGTGTGTGGATGTCAGTCGAGTTAGATGTGAAGATGGTAGATATTGATGGTTGAGGAATGAGTACCCTAAGAGCTCTACTTGATAGTTGTCCATTGTGGGAAAATGTCTATGAATAGTAAGCAGAAAATAGACTGAGGTATGATTCTCCTTTAGTTTCAAAACAGTAAAATTCACTGCATGTTTGTCTCTTGTCTTTGTATTAGTGTAAAAGGCTGGCTTTACCAGTAAAGAACTGTGTACTGCAATATTCCATATGATAGCGATTATATGTCCTAGCCAAGCACACTGATTAAAAAGGCATAATTCACAAATCGTCCTTTCAGTCAAGATTACCTCCTAACAAATAAGTCTAATTACCAACAAGCAACTTTAGATCAATGAATCCCTCAGCTCACATTAGCATATAAGGATTAATTACGGCCTCATCCCACATGAGAATAGATTGATCAGTCAGTGTCACAGCCCACACAAGCACAGATAGATCAGTCAATGTCCTATTTCCGATGATGCCTGGTAAACACCAATAATTGCTTCATTTCATATAAGCACACAGTAGGTACCCAGACCAATCACTGAGGGCTGTTAGCATTACTAATAAAACTCATGGATATCTCTTATGTGGAATGACTGTTTTTATACACATTTACCTATTCTTTTTTCTGTCAACTTGTATTTTATCTCATGAGTCATTATTTTATCTCTACCTGAAATGTCTCCTCTGTACTCCCCACCATACTTTAGCTAGAGGATAGTAAAATCCTTCATAATAAATGACTTTGCGAATTGACTTTTGCTTACAAGTAATCTTTGGAAGACACCTTTACCTTTAGTAAACATTGAAAAAAAAGTAAAAAAAACATTAAATAAAGGTAAAATTTAGCATTATGTACATAAGAAGGAAAATACAATTTGGGTTTTGCTTTTGTGAATGAATGGTTTTAGAAACTTGGTTCCCTAACTGTGAATAATAAATCAAAAAAATCACAAAAATACTTTAAAGTATACATAAATCCAATCCCTAAACTCTTATTTGTTGCTTAAAATGTTGCATAAATTCCATTAAAATAACATCTGGTAATCTTGCAATAAAGGAAATTAGGAGCACCAAGATGCAAAATAAATAAATAAAATAAAGATAAAATAAGATAAAAAGCAGTAAAGAAAGGTTTGTTTCAACTTTAGCTGGGTTGTGCTTGATCCATTCATCCATTGTGTTCTTTATAGGAATAAGTTAAATGAAATGGTCAATCAAGAGATCAGAGTTTCTTCTTTGACTGGTAAATTGGTTGACAAACTGAAGCACTTTGATATTCTTCTGAACTCACCAGAACAGACCATTTTTTACTTCCTGTACCAGGAATAACTATTACAATGTGAATTTTGTTTTCATTGAAAATCTGAATGTTCTAGTTCTAAGTCACCACAAAGAAGAGGGGTTATGATTACCATTTAAGACTGCATGTAGTAATTTTGGTTAAGGCCATCCCCACTGTATCATTACAAAAATTGCTATGTATTCAGTAACAGTAATTTAGATCTTGAAATCTTATAATTCTGCTCAGTTTAAATGCCTGGGTTTTTGTTTGCCCTATGCACAGATAAACAAAAATTGAATCTGGGACAAATATACCAACAATAGAATTGAAGATGGGCTAGATGGTTTGTACAGTTGTGTTCAACTACAGTGAGTGGAGTCCATCTGGGGGATACCCAGCAGTTTGTGCAAAGAAAAAAAAGGTAAAAACTAGGAAGATAGTTTTCATGTTTTACCTGTAAGACCCAGTACACATGAGCAGGCCTGATTCCAATATTGTGGTTAGCCAACTGGACTATTTAACTGAATTGGTTGATTAGAGGTCCAAAAACAAAGCACACTTGTGTATGATAGTCTGCCCTTTCCAATCTGGTGGACCACAAGATAGACAGGAGATCTTGTCTGGATTTTCCCACACACTTAAACACACATGAACAGTGAACTTTAACCTAATATTCATCGACACATCCTATTTATCCAAGTCCATTTGAAGACCCAGAAATCAGACTTCCAATCTGACTTATCGTTCGACTGATGAATTGTCTTCGGATTCACCTTAGATCTATTTTGTCAGATCAGCAGAGAAAAATCAGCCTGTGTGCATCAGCCCTAAACCTGGCTATAGCAGTTGGTGTCTGATGTGGTCAGCCATACCAATAAAGGGTGGTTTCCTGTGCAACATGTATATTTGCCAGATAAAGGGAAGGTGTAGTGAGGGAAATCTGCTAACTTGCCTAGGGCCCTGTACTTCCCAAATCCACCCCTGACTATATTGTTCAGGGAAAAATAAAAGCCCAACTGTTATAGGAGTAATATAACTACATAGTGTTTTTGTCTTCGTGTTCAACCTACATAGGGGAGCCATAGGGGAAGATGTCCATACACCTCATGAATTGGAGAAGGCTTTACACCAATCTGTTCCTCATTTCTCCACACAACAAACAGCTATGCTAATCTGAAAGACATGAGATGAGTGTCTTAGCTTTCCAAAAATTATAAAATGGGTAAGTTTGAACTTATTTTTGCATTTCAGCACAGTTGTCATTTCTATGAGCTATAATGCATTACTCTTTCACACCTCAGAAAGCTGTGGAATCTGGGTTTTTAATGCTGTGCTGTGTAATCGCTAGCTCCCAAAAGTTGGTTGCACTTCTGGTTAAAAACTAAATAGTCAAGGATAACTCTGACAGATAATAAAACAGAATAAATGTTGGTATATATTTACTTGGCTGGCAAGTTATTGGCAGTGGGCGGATATTTACTAGCTTCTTTTTCTTACATAACAAAAGTAAATGTGTAAGTAAAAAATAATAAAAAGTGTATTATCAGCAGTTCATTCTATTTGGAAGCTTCAGGCACCCTTTAAGATTTCCATTTTTCAGCCTTTCAGGAAACAAATTGAAAGCCCTAATGTTACTGATCTAATTATAAACCCTACTTTCAGATTTGGTCAATTCATTTTCTTTCAGCATGGTAGAGGCTTGAACACTGTAGTACAAAATCAAGTTTTCTTGCACTATATTTCTCATTAACTGTGGAGAAACAATTGAATGCACAACCACAGTAATACCTGTTGTTAAATTGTTTATATAAAAGTGTAATTTAAATGCATGTGTTTTGTATATCCTCACCTAATCTCTAGCATTGAGAGGAAAAGTAAAATGTGATGTTAACCTTTGTTTAATGCCATGTTGTTTTCTTTAGTAAAGACTGCATTGCTATGTGCTGAAGGTCACGTTAAATAGCCCCTAAAATCCTATAATTACATCCACTTCTTCCTACAAACTACATTGTGTGCTTAGATGCACAACATCATAGCAACAACATCTATTGGCCTTAAAATCAGATGCTCTGCAGATATCTCGATCGGCAAATGTCTAATGTTGGGTAGTTTACCCTAATGAGCTGTTGTGCTAAGAACAAGATGAAATCCTTAAATGCATACAAAGACTTTTTTTTGTTTTTGAAATGGACAATTAAACCATTTGATGCAAAACCAGAAGGAGAGAGTTGAAGAAAAAAAAAAGTTTTATACTGTCGGTTTTCAAGGTAATTCTAGTTCTGTCTAGAAATTGAAAAGTAAACCCACTGGAGCTGCAAAAGTTAAGGCAAATCCATCAACAATTTCCCTCCCAAAACAAACACAAAAATATTGCATTCTGCACACTGCTAGGTATAAACTAGTAGGATTATACACAGATATTTTGTGACAGTGAAGGGGGGGGGGTCTGGGTAGTGGCCTAATTGTAAGTTAAGGGTAGTCTCAGGAAAGCTTTTGATTTGTCCTGGAGCAGAACCATGCAATGTTATCATGGGTCTATGCAGAACAACATAAGTGTAAAAAGGTAGATCTTTACGGGGAATCCTAATGAGGTGTAAGAGATCACAAGCAAAGTGTAAGTGATTACTGGGTGTAAGTATTATAGTTGGGAATCTGGATCCTTCTAAAGTCAGCTTGCTAATTGGACAGGGAACATCAGTATTTAGTAACTCTCACTGACCCAGATTCTTTATATTTAACCTAAGTTATATTGATATAAAGTGATAACTGGTTGTTGTTGGAAGCAGACCATTATTCACACTGGTATTATGTAACCTCCATTTATATCTTTTAGGAGGCGCTTTTTGGGCCTAAGATCCCAGGCGATACCCCACCGCAAGAGGGCACACGCAATCCTATTCCCTCTGGTGGCTGCGCTCGCGGAAGCACCGGGGTTTCAGGATTAGTGCTCTGAAGGTTGCAGCACTCCTGTTTCCCTGGAGCTGGGGTTTTTTCCCTCAGAATTTATTATTATTATTAAATCTCTGCACTGAGGTTGCACAGCTGAATGGAATCGAGCTGTGTGAAGTTGATTAGCAGAGCGGTTCCTTGTATCCCATGCTGTCATAAAATGCTGGGGCTTTATAGCCTCTCTGCTTCCAGTCATCTGTGCCTGTTATAGCGTCTGCTGGGCTTACCTGTGCTGGAGGATTTTGAGTGTTTCTCTGTTACTGACCTGTGCCTGTTCCTGATATTCTGTTTGAACTTTCCTGGACAGACTTTTGCTTGTGACCCCGAGTGTTTGTGCCCTTTTCCTTGTACCTCACTTGGTGACTATGAGGTACAAGGAACTGTGTTTTGACTTCGGCTTTTTTTCAGATTTCCTGATAATTCTGTACTCTGTATTTGTGGGCTCCTGGTCAGCTGCCGGCCTATCTCCACACACCATCTCTTGCGCACCTGGGGGCAACCGAGTGCTGGGCCGAGTGGGGGCTGCTATAGGTGAAGACTGCGGTGTTATATTGGGGGAATGGTGTCCGGGGAATACTGGTACTGACCAGGCCTCGCAATATCTTTGTCCAGATAAAACATATGGATAAATATTTTCCTAAACATCCCTGCTAAAATCTGCAAAAGTTTTTGGAGAGTTTTCAGCTCCAGAGCCTTATGTTAGCTTGTGTATTTCAGTTTTTTCAGAGTGACTGTATGATATCACATAACAGTATGAATTGCTTAGTAACTACTTTTACTTTTTACATTTTCCTCAGTGATATTGTATGTATTAAATAAAAACTTTGTGTATTATATATGTATACACTTTGTTTGAATGCAATCATGCAAACATAGTTTTGTACAAAATGTAGTAGACAAATCTACTTGTTGGCACAGCCCATAGGTCACATCTGTGGGGCATTTAAGGGCAGTGTAGTGTAAGATATTACATCATGTGGCTCAGCTCCTGATATACATCTCATGGGTGACTATTTATAAACTATTAGAATCTTCCAAGGGTGAGACTGGGCAGATCACCAAGCACACAGGAGGGGGGGGGGGGGGCACACAACTGTAGTTAGCTTCAGTGACTTCGGAATTAGCTTATGCAGATATTTTCATTTGGGCACTAAGCCTGGAGCTGCCAGTGTCGTCAAAGCAGCTGAGATTCAATGAGAAGGGAGATTCTGTGACAAGACCTAGAGGTCAGGAGCAACGAAAGGCTGTCAGTGTATGGATACAGACCAAAGTCTAGCTGCTGAGCGTACAGGGACAAGGACAAACCATCTGCTCCTGCTATCTTTTCTGCAGTTGGATAGATGGCCTGTTTACTAAAATATACATACAAATATAAAAGCAAATGTTTAGATCTGTTCATGCAGAGATGCTATGCATTTTCTGTTTTCCAAATGTCATTTTCCGAGAGCACAAATGTTCTATTTCTTCGGAGACCCCATTTATGTGTTTCTTACCAGACCTGCATGGTGTATTTTACACCTATGTGTTACATCTTAGATCTAGCAACACAAAGAATGCAGAAATACTAGAATACCTGTATCAATACATACAGTATATATAGTTGTCTCCTATTATATTATCTTTAGGTTGTTGGCACACTGCAAAGGATGGCTCACGTAAGGGATTCTTACAACCATTTTTAAACTATTACTAGACAAGGAACGGATAGAATCGGCCCTTATACCAAGACCCTGCTATATAATTACCCATATCCAAATCTGCATACAACAACAAATCCATCACAATAACATACCAAGGATTCCATCTTGTCATGTGCACCCTCAAAAACATGTCTGTTCATATTCATCTTCTGCTCTACAAAGTCTTTTACACATCAAGTCAGTAGACACGTACTAGACAGACAAACCTGCAATATTGGTCACAACCTGGCAAATGGTATTTGATATCCATGAAACCAGCTCTTTCAACTGTGAATCTTACTTGGCTATGTAATTCTAAACAATAGAGGAAGAACTCCAGATTTACCAACATAATATTCTACACACTCTGCCTAAATTGTCAATATGCTGCAAATGAGACATTGAGAATAATTAATTCTCTCCTGAAATAATGAATTCAGGTACCCAAGCAATTCTACGACGTGATTTTTTTGGCAACCTGTAAACAGGAAGTTTCTGCTCCTTGACCGTCCGGTGATATTTACTCACCAAGTGGGACCCCATAGGTATTTTTAAGGGGCATTTTATGTATAAACCCTCTTTTGTGGAGTTCTTCATTAGGCTGAACCTAGTCAGACAGCTAAATGAAATATACATCAGAAATACATGTTCCTGGTTTACCTGCCAACAATATGCAACCCTGTGCAGTGATTATATTGACACAATAATACTGTATCACAAACCCATTAATACCATTACCTTTTATTATTATTTTTGTTATTATTAATACACTGTATTTATAAAACATTAAATTGGGGTTGCAAATGACAGACAGATACAAACACTGACACAAGAGGAGGAAAGGACCCTGCCCAGAGGAGCTTACAATCTAAAATGTGAGGGATTTAGCACACACTTATGTTTCTGTGTCATCTTCCTGCTTACTATCGCTATGAAAGAGAATTTTTACACAGCTTTTGCATATTTTGCTTCCAGTAAGCAGCCCAACAGCATTCACTCCAGCTCCCAGTGCCCTAAAACAGAACTGTAATACAAACCTTTAAAGGGCCTGACTGACTTAGCCTATATACATCTAATTTTTAAGGTAATTTCAGGCAACCAGCTAAACACATAAGTGATGTACATGGATACACACAAACAGAACTACAGGTGTTTTACTATTTAAAAAATTGTTTTCAGAGCATCTGGTTGTTGGATTTATAAAGCGCTATCAGTCAAAGTGACCTGACTTTCACCCACTACAGGTAAACAAATACAGCTTGGTCACTTAAGTCTATGACTGGACAGTAAAGGAGCAGCAGTAGCACACTGATAAGATCATCTGCTCTCTTCTTCTACTGGCATGTGCCCTGATATAGATATGGATGCACCACACCACGCCGGTGCCTGGAGGTCTCAGGAGGTTGATACAAAGACAAACTCTGGTGCTTATACAGGTTGCATTTATATAGGATGTAATGATTTTAAAAACATACATAACTGCAATTGGTAATGTTTTATTGTGCCCAGAGGAAAGCACAACTGTATTAAATGGTGTTTTTCTTAGATCTGCCTGAAAATCGCCTTATTTTAATTGAGGCAATGATTTCTGAACACACTGTATCATTATGGTTACATTTATTCCTTTTCACATTTGCACTGTCAAACCTGTCTAATACTGGCTATACATGACAAGACTTCTGTAGGGAAGCAAGCATAATAACCATCAATAGCAATAACAGCCTTGTGGCAATCTCAGAATCTGTTGCAGAGACTTTCTGCAAACCGAAAAATATCTCCTCTTTTTACTATGCCTCTTTTTACTATGCCTGCATACAGCCGTAAGAGGAACATCTGCATATCATTCACTGCAGGTTTTATAGTATTGTTTTTTTTGTTTTTTTTTTATTATATTTCTCATAAGTTACATTTTTTAGAATATAGGCAGGTGGGGAGGTAAAAACATGAAATCTCTTAGGTACATAGGGCCTTCAGGGTATGAACACAAATTAGTTGTTTGGAGCTGCAGATAGATGGGGGGGCTGTTTCATAAGAAAAATAGTATATTGCATACTTCCATTTTATATTATTAATAATATTACACAGTATTTATATAGCGCCATCATATTACGTATCGCTGTACAAAGTCTATAGTCGTGACACTTCCATGATCTACATTTAAAGCAACATGTTCCTTGACTAACATTTTCATGCTATCTTTTACTAATTGCGTTTGTTGATTGTAAGCAAGGCATCGCATGTATTATGATTTCAGGAACTATGGCCTCCTATTAAATACAATGGGTGATATAAAATTAATTGTAAATTCACCTACACTTACAGTTTTCTCTCAGGCCCTGCAAAGTCCCACCATTGAAATCAACCTTCTGCAGCTTCTTGTAATGGGATGGCAACAATGTTGCACTGCTTTTAAATTACGAACAGTTGCCACTCTATGTGGGCTGTATCTGTTTGCTTTACAACCGGTTAGAATCATATTGCAGGGAGTGCCACTGCTAATTCACAACCCTGTAGATTGTCAATTATCATTTGGCCACACTTAGTCCTACCCACTGCCTTATGGATTGACTGCACTCCTTCTGTTGCAGAATCCACTGTGAGCTGTAGTGTCTGGGAGGGGGCAGCACGTGAAACACACATGATGAAGGACTTGGCTCAGGAGATAAGTTTATTAAACAATTTTGGGCTACTCCTGTCAGTAAAACAAGAAGTAACGGTAAATAACATGCAGTAACTCACAGAAGCCTATTTCAGGTCAGCAAGGAAGGGCCACATAATTTTTCTTAGTTTTCTTCTTACTTTTTCTTTGAGTACATGAATGAATAAGACAAGAAAGCCCAAAGAGGGGCTTTAAAAAAACACAAACACGCTACATGTTATTGACTAATTTAAAACAAATTATCCTAACAGGTTTGATTCAAGGGCTGATGAACCTACGGGTCTTTGACCTGTAGTTGTAAGGTGTAAAAGGAAGTCACAATATCCATTTGTATCTAGAACATACGCTCTATTGGTCATAAAAGCTAAGTAGTCACACACACACTACATTAGGCTGCAGAATAGCCCTCAGTCTATTGACTGTTCACTGTAAGGACAGCTAATCAAGGATACTAACAAGGACATTTACATTACACATAAAAGAACTATATACTGAAGCATCACAGTTTATCAATTTAAAAAAAAAAAAAAGAAAATAGGAGCTGTAAAACAGTAATGATAATACCTTTAATTTATTAGATACAAAAAAATAGGTCACAACCATTAGTAAATATTTAAATTGAATAAAAGAATTTAATAATTCAGCCTACAGACTTTATAACATGGTCCCACTATACAGTTCATCTGGGCATTGCCGAATGCATAGTAAAGCTTATTTTGGTTAGGCAGGCCATTCCTTTTTGCAACTTAATGCAGTTTTTAGTAGACCTTCACCATTGGAGCTGATTTATTAAAGCTCTCCAAGGCTTGAGATTAGACACTGGGTGATCTAGCAAACCTGGAATGGATTTCTTAAAAGTCATTTGCTCTTTGTTAGCAAATGTTTTAAAACCTGGACCAGACCCATTTCAGGTTTGCTGGAATGTTTCCTACAGCACTTGTAGCCTTGCACCACTCTCACTTGCTCATTGTATATCACACCTGCTTTAGACATTTGTCAGCTGCCTTTTTGTGACAAATATACACTCATTATTACTAATGATTACTTTAGTAACATGCTCAATATATATATGCTCCATCTGCATGGAGTTTGCAGGTTCTCCTGTGTTTGTGTGGGTTTCCTCCAGGTACTCTGGTTTCCTCCCACATTTCAAAAACATGCAGTTAGGTTAATTGGATTGCCCCAAAATGTCCTTGGACTGTAATATTACCTATAACTAAGGTAGAGACATTTGATTGTGAGCCTTTGAGGGATAGTTAATGGCATGACTATGGACTTTGTACAGCGCTGTGTAATATGTCTGCGCTATATAAAGAATAGTGCCTGTCTCAATATGGACATTTAATGTGACCAAGGAAATAGGCTGGATGGCAGAATCAATGTATCTGACCAATTGGAACATAAACTTAGAGTAAGTTTGCCCTAATGTGCATATTGTGTCACCCATTGGAATCCAATTTCTCAGTTCTTTTTCCAGCTAATGATAAAGATAAGACTGAATTTTCAGCTTTAAGAATTTAATAATTTATTACAAGGAATAGATTATTCAGTTCTTAATGATAGTGAAAAGAGTTATGTCATCCAGATAATCATAAGACAATAACACATTCTTGTGAGCGCCAAACTACACTGCTGAAACTGGGACAATAGAGCACAACCCTGTAATTCATTTCATGCTGTCACCACCCAGGAATTTAGTGCCATGAAAGACACAATTAAACATACTGTGCTTCATAATGCTTTTCTAATTGAATCAAAGTAGACAATGCAATGGGTCATAAACTACTTTTAGAAATAACATAAAAATGTTAAATTAATGCAAGCTTGAGAGGAAAAAACTAGCAGATTAAGGATATTACCATTATGTAACAAAGATGCAATCTTGGTATATTTTCAATTAGTAGTTTTGCACAGTCAGCACCCTGTGTATTGTAGCCACATGGTATCAATATCAAGCAACAGGTCAGGCAAGGCAATCACATTCTTGTACACAGAAGAAACATATTATAATTTTTTTAGAACTAACTAAAAGGAAATGGATAAGATTTTTTCTTTGCAATAAAATCTCAAAAGTAATGGCGGTGTATGATAAAGTTATGTATATAGAATCTGGCTGCCATAAGAAGCTGGGTATTTTACTTTGTAGGAGTATTGGTCCTCATGCCTTCTGTTAGAAGCAAAGCACATCCTTCCATTTCATCTTCTTTCTCAAGTATGCATGTCTGAAGATTTTAGACATATGATCCTGAAAGACATTCGTCTGGTTATCACGTTCCAAGTCTCCTTCTAACAACTGCAACAGAGCTTAAAGGGTATATCCAGCCAAAACTTTTTTTAGCTTCAGAGTAGGGAAAAATTAGAACCCCTGCTGGGTTCAATACTATCCGGGGCTCCCTTAGGCTGTGTACATACATTTAAATTTTGTTGTTGGAAACAGTTTCATGATCTTTTCCAGGGACAAAAGAGTGACAGATAAATGAATGAGTGCTGTACACAAAGTGCTGTGTCTGTTCTATGGAGAAGGGAGAGCAAGCAAGCCGCACCCTTCTCCATAGCCTGGTACAGCGGTTGTTCTCCATCAGTCATTTATGGATCTGTCAGAGTGTTGTATTCCTTTTTCAAAATGTTTCTTCTGGTTCCTGTCTGGATAAACTTTTGTCAATGAAAAAGGAAATGAGGATAAATCTCTCCAATGCAGTCCTTGGTAGCAGTAAATGCATATAAGGGTTTTAACCCTTTTATTAATTACATTCTAAAGGCCTACTGTACAGGACCTGTACACCAATCCTAGGGATCAATTTTTTTTAAAACTATCACTCATTTGTTAGGTTGTGTACAGCAGCTTCATCCAATCATTGAGTGTTTTTGACTAAAATGGATTAAGAGCCATTCATTGCCATTCTACTGCAGAATATGGTTAGCATTTTTTGTATTCTTCTTACTGCTTCATAACATAGGGGAGGTGTTCTGCAGTCCTAACATACTTTCTGATAGCACTGTTTCAGATATGACTGCAGAGTGCACAGGTCATCTGTGAATTTCGGTCAGGTTCGGCAGGTATTTTTGTATTTATCACACAGATATAACAAAGCACTTTTAATGATGCAGTGTACAACTATATGAGCTTCTCAAAGCATTAGAAGTCATTTATTGGAGCATTTATAGCGCAAAGCTAATGAGATTCAATAATCGGGGGTGGGAGGAGGAGAATATTTCTGAATTCACAAACAAACAGACAGACAAGTCCACACAATGCAAAGTAACATGTTAGATTGTGTCATGTTCATTCTATAATGGCGTATAGGTTTTAAAATTATAACCCCCTGCAGTGAGGAAAATAACCACACTGATAAAGTAAAAGCTAATATAGTTAATACTATAGAGATAATATAGTAGGATCAATTTTATTCCATAGAATATGGCATCTTGCTCTATTAATTACCAAGAGGTATTAAGATTTTCCCAACCTACATGTAAACAAGAATACCCAACCAATGAGTACATCCAAACAACCAACAGTTCCAAAAAAACAAAGTGTCTAAAATTTATACTGAAACTGATTTAGCTTTGAACTTTGCTCTTTGTTTAGCCTGATGAAAATCAATAAAACACGGTAGCAATGTAGGTGGTGACATTGACCTGTCCTCTGCATTCCAGTGACATGAAACTGCTCCGCATGTAGCAATGCAATAAAGTTAGACTTGGACATCTAACCAGTCTGACTGGTGATGGTGACAAAACACACATCGCCTGGTGTAAATTATTATTATTATTTTGTTACACAATACTGAAACAACTAAGCCAGCAAAACAATATATGTATGTATAAATGTATGACATATACATATGCATAATACAGACAAAGCACATAAACAATGTGCTTTGTTGATGTTCATTATAAATTGCCAATCTGCATTAGAAATAAATCAAGGGATCATATTCTACTGCATGGATTTATACAAAGGTGCTCAATTTGTAGCTAGCTGTAGACTAAATCCATACTACAACAGGGAATTTGCTTAAATTCCTTCCAGTGATCATTACTTTTTTACATTTGTTTTTAGATTCATGACATCAATGCTTTGAGCACCCATCAAGTTTCTGTCTCCTCATATTAGCCTTCCTCTACATCTCCTGGCTGTAATTTACGCTCACAACCTTGGAGGTAAATCTCTATTAGTCATGTTGGACAATGAGAGAATACAGCCATGATGTCATTATTCCATGTGTCCAGTGAAATGCGTTGGCCGCCTATTCCACTATTGATCCACCTGGTCAAGGTTTGGTTCCGGAAGAGTGCTAGAGTTCTGAATACTAAGTCTGGCTTTGCTATTTTGTTTGTTCCAGACAAAAAATCTGATCAAGGAATACTAGTAACAGAATGAAAAAACGTGTGAAGTTGTCAGACCAAATCTACAACAAAATGCAAGTTAATGAGTGAAAACGATGAAAGTAAAACAATGCCTGTAAAGGAATGCTTTTTACACCCTTAGATAGATCAGTGGCTGCTTGTGATACCAAGCTTTGGTGTATGACTTCCAAACTAAGCATGGGATTTGTCATGAAGTCCTTGGATAACACCTTATGTAGTCAGGCAGATTGCTATTGTTCAATGCATTCACCATCATATAGCACGCAGGTTCTTACTGCCTGGATAAGAAAGCCTCTAGATCAGGGTTTCTCAACTAGGGTTCCTTCAAAGGATGCTGAGAAATGAGCAGTTTGTGACTCTCAGGTCAGTTACCACTGATGCCAATGACTGTGCAAGGGTGATATTCTTCCCACTGTACACCACACTAATGTACTGTGAGCCCTGAATATAGTAATTATAATAAGGGTTCCCTAAAGGTCCCCCATGTTTTAAAGGTTGAGAAAGCTTACTCTAGCTTATGGAGATTTTACAGTCCAGCTTAAATTTTGCTAAAAGGTTGGCTGATGTGAAACTTGAACCAATGAAAGCCTTTTGACATCAAGTTACCCTAAGCCACACCATTTCTTGCATATGGACCCCAAGGGCAGACAAGTGATTACCGTTCTGTGTTCCTCTACTGGGTTATTATTTTCACCCCATCCATTGGCAACCTCTACAGCTAATGCTTGTGGTAGCACCATGCCTCATGGACCATATTTGTGAACGAACAAAGAGCAACTCTTGGCGTATACAATAACACAACACAAAAGGTGCAAAGTGCAATAAACCCCAACAAGCAAAAATGATCTGTTTACAGATCTGACCCCAGCAGAGTGAATATTACCCCTTGGTATAGGTTGGTGTACTTTGCACATCATGGTCCTATGGACTTTGTGTATGATGATGAGTTATAGATGAGCACACAATAGCAGCACATTTCCCTAGCATATCACACCCAATACACAGTGATCGGTGTGGTGGCTGGGTACTTACAGCTGGTGCTCATGTTGCTGGTCTTCTCATCAGACAGTACAATGAAAAGTGAGTCCTCGCCGGTGTGAGCTCTATGACAGCTGCTGATCAGTTCCAGGCTTGTGTCTTCCTCCACTTACATACAAGCAGTCCCTGGAGCGTCCATACAAGCCATGATCACCTACCTACACACTGACAGGTAGGCAGCCACATGCACTGCAAAGGTCACACAATAGGAAACAATAGGAAGGTGTGTGTGTGTGCAGGAGGGATGCCACAGACACACACAGAGGTAGTCAGGAATGCCAAGAGCACACGCCTAGAGCCACAACACGCCTGTCACCTTGCTCACCACTGTCACCACTCGGGGGTGTGGACTGTACTGACAAGAGGGGGGAGCACGTCCATACACAGCGCTTATTAGCCCTGACTGCTCTTTCCTCTGCCTGGCATCCTCCGTCTGCAGCCTAGGCAGTCAGTGCAATGGTGTGCAGGGCTCCTCCGGGACGGGAGCAGCGTGAGACGGAGAGCACAGGATGAGGCAGCCACCTCTCACATGCAGTGCTGACACCTACCGCTCAGCCGTGGAATCGCATCGTGCCAAGCCATATGCTCGCCCGGCTCATCAAAGCAAACAGCGGCTCGCGATCAAAGTGAGCTAATTCGCTGCTCAATTCAAGGAGAGCACTGGAGGGGCTTTCTAATGGGGGGTATAGGCTGACAATAGCTGCAAGAATACAGGGATACATTGCAATTATTCTTAGAGGCAGGAAAAGATGAATTTATATAATAACATTTCATATATACCAAATAATTGGCATGTGTATATATATATTGACAAAACACTATATTACTATCTAGATTTTGCCAATAATATATATATATATATATATATATATATATATATATATATATGTGTGTGTGTCTTTTTTAACAGTCTTAGATTGTAAGCTCTTCTGGGCAGGGTCCTCTCCTCCTGTGTCACTGTCTGTATCTGTCTGTCATTTTCAACCCCTATTTATGTACAGAGCTGTATAATATGTTGGTGTTATATAAATATAGTTTGTTAATATTATTAATATTAATACCAACACACATAACTATCTTTCTCTTTGTATATATATATATATATTATATTTTACAATTAACATTCATTCTTGTACATTACAATGCGCAGTCAGAGCTGCAAGAGCAGCTTGTGTCCACCGATGGAGAGCACAGAAACAAGCTGGGAGATCTCAGTTCCCTTACCCTCTTCTTCTCCCATTCTCCCCCCTACTAAAATTGCAGATGGGTATTATATGGGATTTTGGCTTTTTTTGTTTAACGTTAAACTGAAAAACGGTGAAAACAGGCAATTTTTACCCTGGAGCATCCAGGAGCCTCTCGGGATGCGGATGCGTGACGTAGGTATCCCGGGAGGCTTTGCGCTCCCATTAATTTTTGATTGAGAATTAGGGAGCGGTGCTGCACCCCCCCCTTTTTTTTTTTTTTTTTTTTTTTAAATAAAAGGGTGTTGCACTTAAAAAACAAACAACATTTTTACTTTACATAAAAGGGTTGTCTACCTTTTTATGTAAAGTGAAATTTCTGAGTTTAGGTACGCTTTAAAGTTTTGATATACGGAAATCCAAGATGATTGGTTTTAAAAGAAACAGAAAATCCAGTTAAGGATAGAGATGATAGTGGCCATGCTGTTAATATCACAGATGCATAGATGTGAAGAGGGTCTTGGGTTTTTTTACCAAAAAATATTTTTTTGAAGCATATGTACTTGAGTTCTGCACTGGGAGAGAGAGAGTTGACCCTAATTTATCATTTATGTCCTATGTTGTTCTACAACCACAAATCAGATTCCTGATGACAGATTTGAAAGATGTATTTACTCTAGTGACCTTGGGCAATACACAGCAGTCCTTACTTTATGTATGTATAATTGCTGATATTTGCACAATTATATTTCTCTCTTTCCCTTTCCCTTTCTCTCCTTCTCTCTCTACCATATTGTTTAGCAATTTGTTGGAAATAAGTAGATCAGTAGCCACCATTTGTAAACAAAAGAATAACTATTTATTTCTCACCCACACTCTTTTCTTGCACACAATACCTGCTGTCATATATTTTACAATTATCTTCTGTATTACCCCCCTCTTATACTTTTAGAATCCTCTGCTGTACAAACTGCCTATTGTCATAATCTTGATACCCTCTACACCATCCACATGATAACCTCCACACTCCTTAACATTCTGCCCCCTTCATACCCTCTACACACCCCTCCTGCACACACTGTCTGCCCCCTTCATACCTTCCACACTCCTCTCCTGCATATACTTCCCCCTTTATATCCTCCAAATCCCCTCCTGCACATACTGCCCTTTCATACCCTCCACACTCCTCTTCTACATATACTGCCCCTTCATATGCTCCACATTCCCCTCCAACATATCCTGCCCCATTCACATTTGCTCTTTATTCCCTACCTGCATATACTGCCCCATTCATATGCTCCACATTCCCCTCCTGCATATATGATATTTTACTAATTGGGTTTACATAAACTTAATGTCCAACTTTTGTTTATAGTTTTTTTAGTTTTGGATAGAGAAACCGATCTTGGTAATTTACTGCATATATTTAAGAAAGGATATGTGATGCTTAGTCAGGGGACTGTCTGATTGACTTTCAGTCAGATTCTCCAATGACAAGGAAAAAAAGCTGATGCTGAAATACATTTATTTTTAACATGGAATACTGCAAAGCTACAAATGCAGGGTCACTAAATTATAGCTTCTGGCAATTGTTGTCCTGTTTATTGCAAGACTAAAATGTGATTTTCCTGATTGCTGCCCACTCCTCGGTGTACTAGTTACTAACAGCTTAGCTTTGGAAAACAGAATATAAATACCAAATATAAATTAAATACCAAAAAAAAACAGCATAAATACCAAATGAGGTGCTATAAAGACAATATCATAACTAATGAGTATCTACTGTAACTTTTCATTTGAAAAAGTCCAGGTATTCATTAACATTCAAGCCCAACCCCAGCTTGGGAAAAAATGTGATTACCTAGCAGTTTTTTTTTTTTTTTACAAAAGCTTCTATACTCACCTCTTCTCTAGGTTGTGCCCCCACCACCACCTAAGTGCCATGGTTTCATTGTTTGTTTGCTGACTATGGAAATAGACTAATTCTGGTTTTCCTAATAAATGAATCCACTGAAACAAACAAAGTCTGCAAGTTCCTTAAGTGGGCCTACACTCTGACCCTGCTTGACACATCTCACTTGTGGGTGTAGGGTTCCCTTTTCTGGTTTCTGGTTCTGCTTTGCTTTAACACACTTTGTAGATCTTATGGTGCTGATATTGCCCCCATCAGCTGCAGCTGAGATCAGAAATTGAAAAGGCATGCAGAAGGTGCTAAGTAAATTTTTGAAGTGAGGCATTAAGAAATGTATGTTGCTGTTTAAGGTGTGACATGATATCGTGATCAGATATCAAAAGCAACTTTCAAATTTATCATCACCGGTCCACTTTAATTCCCACAAGGTAAGCTTTTTAATGGCTGTCAAGTATTCTTTGAACTTGGTAATAGTGAAATAGTCTGGGTATATATAGATATATATATATATATATATATATATAAATATATATATATATATATATATATATATATATATATTGTGTTCAAAAGACTGGCAGCTCACCTTAAAGCACAAAAAATAAACATTTTTATTTCTGTTAGTGCACTACTCTTCAGGTGTAACAGCACATTGGGTTGCCATTCAAAATGAAAAGCATGCAAAACAGTGGTTCTTTCTTTAACTTGCATTGCAGTAACATATGGTAAAATGTGTGACTTTCACTACAAAGTCTTAGGCTCTCTAAAACTTTTAACTGTGAGGCACACCATATAATGAAATGATTCCTTTTATAGTTATCCTGCATGTCTTTGTCTTGGTATTGGGAGACTATTTCCCCAATTCACAGGACATCAGCTTGGGCAGTTTCATGGCTAAATTATATACAGAGAGAGCAGTCGTTTCATTTGTCACTGCAGTCCTCCTGATTTTTTACAGAGCAATTAGAAGCTTATCTTTTCCTCCTTACAGGTACCTTAAAAAAGGCTCTATTCCTGAAAGTAATAATGCTGTGATAATCCATTGCCAAATTTTATTAAGTATGTGTTGTATAGCATGTTGACATGCATTGCACACACATTTTGTTTTGGGGGTGCACCCCTTTCTTTTCTAAAGTTCCGTTAATGCACATCTGTGCAGCAATCATGATCCAAATGCTCTACAAGAAAAAAAAAACTGATTCCCCGGGTTTACAGTGTATTTCCTATAAATTTTAATAGCTTTTTATATTTTGTATATTTAAATCATCAGAGTTGCTAGAACTAACTTCCACATCTGCACAGCGCCTGCTGAAAAAATACCTCAACCTGCAATAAATTATGAGACAGTATGAGAGCGTGCTGTAGTAGAGAAGGAAAGAGATAAAGCCATAAGATTGACAGCAAATAAATAGAAGAAGTGACTGATTTTTCTAAGATTTATCACCATATTGAAAAGTGCTGTTATACTTCAAAGACACAAAATATGACAGCCTGATCTGAGTACAGAAACATTTTAGGTACATATAGAACAGCAGAAGAATTCTTGAGCTCCATCTAGTGTTTAAAATACACAGTATAATATTCTTCTTCTACAGAGTTATTAGAACATTGACATAATATGCAGCGCTTTACAAAGTCCATAGTCATGTCACTAGCTGTAGTGCCCTTGCTAAGATTTGAACCTGGGACCCAGTGCTGCAAAGGTCAGAGTGCTATAACCCATAAGCCACCACGCTTCTTATCCTACATCAGCGTTCCTAAACCCCTAATAAACACAGATTCAGCATTACAGTGATCAGTTAGCATATGCAAATTATATTAAAGTATATAGACACATATTTTAGTAAATGATCATGCTTTATTTGGTGTTTTATGAACCAATACATGTTTTGTAAGTGACATAATACTGTTTTAGACTACATCAGTCTAGAATGAATTGCGCAAATGTGTATATTGAGCGGTCAAAGCATACAATTATCTCCAGCAGATGAGGAACATGAATTTTAACCTGATTTCTGTGTATCAATGAACGAACAAATGAAAGAGAGAAGGGTTTTTGGCAAACAAAAGAAAGTGTATTCAAAAATGATATTCATATATTACAGGAAACAAGATAGTAGTTTTTTGGCCACGATAACTTCTTGTGTTTAATAATTTAGGTTTAAGGCCCTTTAGGGAACTATACATGTAGCATCTATCCTGTAAAGCATATACATAGCCATAAATTATGGTAACTTGCGTTAAATAAAATGTCAGTGTATAACTGTTGTACCCGGCGCGTTTCGCCTTAGACGGCTTCTTCAGGGGTAGTGGTGTTTCAGCAAGTTGGTTCAATCAGTGCAAATGAGAATTCTAAGTTCACAGATATAAATATTGACAATGTAAAATAACAGCCATAAACATATAAATATGTATATATAGGTACTAAATATACGTGGTACAGTGCAATAATAGATTACTATATAGTAGCTAGATCAATTTAGCATGAAAATGCTAGTAAATATCATTGACAAGAGTTATATGCTAGTACATGATGAATAAATTAGTATATAGGTTTATAACTCATAAGGCTTCACATAATGTTGTATAAGATATAATATGTATTGGTGACTTACATGGTCTTGAAGTATGGCTTAATACAGCTGTATCAGTTTATTTCCCAATATATGAAGATGGAAGTTGGGTAAGAATAATATAGATCGAATTCTGTCCACAGTGATGGTACCTCAAGCAATATTATCAGTAAATGTGTACTACTAAACACCCCCTCACCCCAGGTTTTGGAGGTAGGAAAAGTTATTCTGTAACCCATATCTAGGGACTGGTAAGCTGCTTTATATTATATTTTTGTTTTTTGGTTCAGATACACATTAGTATCTTATCCTGTGTGGAAGCTTATATAAATATGACTGTTGCTGATCTTACCTTGCTGCAAGAAATAAAGCTTATGACAAACATGCAAGCTTGGGTGTCTAAAAGCTATTCAGGGCTAGCCTAGGGGTGGTAAGAAGTGTTCCCAGAGATTTCTTTTGCTGCAAATTTTATGTAGGGCCTTATCAACTATTTATTGTGTATAGACAATAAAAGATGATGCATTGCCTTTTATAAACTCTTTTTATTAAACGTTAAATTTATTCATCATACAAATGAGAAATACAATATGGTACGTACACACAAACAAAAAAGTATAGTAGAACATGGTTTTATTGGTGCAGTAATGTCTTATCAATCACTCAACTTAAACATCTATTGCATTCAGTATATGCAGAACAAATGCAGCTAACCTGGGAACTGTGACCACATGTTCCAAAATTATTGGAATCTAGGTATCATTTTCCTCTTTTAA
The DNA here is from genome assembly GCF_032062135.1 of Pyxicephalus adspersus. Lineage (NCBI taxonomy): Eukaryota > Metazoa > Chordata > Amphibia > Anura > Pyxicephalidae > Pyxicephalus > Pyxicephalus adspersus. The sequence continues at coordinate 70,430,990 of NC_092859.1, forward strand.
TACATAAGGTTTTCAATTGTAGTTACCTGCTTAAAAAAAGTTTTCCACAATCTTTTCAGGGGTGATTGGAGTAAATTTTTAATTTGAAGATTAGCTCATAAGACAAGAAAAATCAGTTGATAATATCAAGGGATATTCGAGGGTTTTTCATGGCCATTCAAAACTTATGAAGCCATATAAGGGTAAGGTATGTCTGATAAAGAATAAAGAGTTGTATTAGTTTATACATTACAGATGGAGCATCCAGGGTGTGCAACCATCTTCCCACTTTCCACTTCATTTGTGAAAGAAAGAATCAAGAACTTTCATTCATGTCAATCTAGGAGTGGTATTTTACTTGTTTTGGTGTGAATAAAGTGAGAATGCAAAATAGAAATGTTATCCTTTGGTTACTATCTTAAAATTCTGGTATGTGGTGTGACATGGCAAAAGGGGTCATCTATGGGAAAAATTAACCAGCAACAGGTCTGCGGGGATTCCAGACCTGGGTTTTGCATGTCACTCAGAGTTTGGTTTTGTCTGGCCATTAATTACTGCTAAGCTGTGAGCAGCAGGTAAAAAGGGAAGGAGAGGAAGTAAGCTCTCTCTGACCTGGGGTACAGGGAATCTGCCTGAGATAGCCATTGTTGTACTACATGTGAGTAAAGGTTGCTGGTACGTTTGTGTTGGGTTGGCTTGGTCAGCCACCAACTGGTAGAGAGGAATCTGCCTGCTGTTTAGTTAGTGGCTGACTGGCTAGGATTTATTTTTGTTTTATCTTAAGCAACCTTTTATTAAAACTGACTGCGGGTCAGTTTCTAACCTTATCCACTGTCTCCAGTGTGCTTCATACACCTCTCCTTCAGTCTGAGAGTACCTCCTGCCCCAGAAAAGGTGATCCCACAAGGGTGGTATACCACAGTGGGTAACTTTAAACCCTAAAATATCTCTGTTAGAATTGATTAGCCAAACTATCCTATAATTGTAAATATCTGTGTTGGGCTCACTCACTTTTAGGAATGGCGGATACCTGGGCCTGATGACAACTCTACGTCACTACAAAATGCAATATCAACTCTTGGACTGGGCTGAAAAAACTGTAGCATTGGAACTTGGAACACTAACAAATACGTCTTGGATCACAGTATGCTACAGTGCCAAACTTCTTCATCCAGTGAAGTATATTGTTATCCATTTCCCACAATTTTTGTCTTTTCTCGGTATTCCTTTGCCTGTGTCAATACTAGCATTTTCTGGGAAAGACCACCAATTAAGGGATTCTATCAGACCTGCAGAGCATTATTGGAGGTGCCGCAACCACCCTACATGCCCAACCACACAAAAGAAAATATGGAAGAAAAACAGAATCTTTGAATCAGGGATGTAGAACATATGTAGATCACTAAAGCAACATACTTCATGTCTTGAAAACTGTGAGGGAATGGTACCCCCACCCTCTCAGGGACAGCAACAAGCATTGTAAAGGTAAATAGATACGGGGTCTAAGAGTACCATATTGATACATATACATTTTAAACTATTCCTCAGTCACCAGGGCGGTAAGGAAACCATAAAGAGGAAAAATTACAGGTGTGTGGCCTACCCACCCTCCACATGTGCTCTTGTAAAACATCTACATTCATTTCCTTTAGAATAGTGGCCCCTTCTTTCTATAGCCAATTTTTCCAATACAAAAAGTAATTTTAACCACTCCATTGGTTTCAATGTCAACTAGGGCTTAGGGGAGTTTGAGGACTGGTTAATAGCAGTGAACTGCAGTGGTTAACCACTGAACAACCACCCTTCTGAACTAAAAGAAACATAAACAAACAAAAAACAGCAATGGTTCATGTCCCCTACATCAAACTTTTCTGTTCACAGACTCTTTTTACAATAAGTTATGCAAAGAAGGCAGCAGAAGGAAAACAGAACCACAGTAATGAGTTTGGAATAAGTATTTCAGGGATAAAATGTGAGAAGAAGTAAAATTAATAAGGGCCCTATTTATGTCTTATTTGTGAAAATGACCTTTATAGCTATATCTCCAATGTATGCTCTTCAGAATTATACTGCTAAATGTATAACTTATACCAACATTTAGGCATTTTCCCTGAAAAAAACAACAGAATAATTCAGGGAAAATAATCATTAGCAGTAGAAGAGACACCAAGTGAGAAACAGATGCTCTTGCCTCCTCCAAGACTGCAAATCACATTGAAAGGCAATTTAGTCTAAGTGCAGTATTCATTTGAAAACATGAAATTTACCGCTTCTCAACAGCTCTGTCTATAAAACCTTCCTTTACTTCACAGAATACCAAGCAAGACCCCATGCCTGAACTCCACATTATACTAGCACATTTAATGAAAATGACTTTCATAAACAGTTTAGCATTCCCAGTAAGCACATAGACATACACACAACATGCATTCAGCTAGGAGTGCCCTGAATTCAATTTATAGAAGCTGACATTGGAGAAAAATATAACATTTCACAATTCATTTTCATGTCCGTGTTTGATTTTATATAGATAACATTCAAAATACATCCTAAGGGTTGAACACAAGAATGATAACAGACACAAACATGTTTAATAGTGTTCCTTGGTAGTATTAGATAGTGATTTATTTGTAATTATATATATTTATTAAGGTTTCAATATAAAAAACAAACAAACAAAAAAGCAAAGTAAACTGTCAACACCATAACTTAGATAAATAGATACCTTAGTTGCCATTAAATAAAAAAAAGGAATGCAAACAGCGTCTCTCTTTTTTAGAAAAGAAAAAGATCAATAGGATCATAAATAACACTATATATAATACATATATATATATATATATATTTATAATTATACATATATTATGTCTGCAGTTGCAGTAGAACCACTAGAATAGAAAATTTTCTGTCTGTGCTCCCACTGCCGTTTACTTTGTTTGCCAGCACTGCAAGGAAAGCATTAGTTGTGATTTGTGTATTTAGTGTACAATATGTGCATTATGGTGTGTGCTTATTGGGTATATGTTCATGTGTTTAGTGTATGTGTGCAGAAGTATAACAATTTTACTAGGGATGGGGGCTTTAAGGTTGCAGTAAAGCCAACAATTGCCATTCCACTCTTCTTTGTCTCCTCTTTTTCTTTTCTGTGGGGGCTCAAAATTTAACCTCAAACATTGAGGAAATCTAACGGAAGAAATGAATTACAACAGGTGGAGATGGAATAAAGTATTGCAGCAAAGGCTGCTGTTTATTGCATATGTTAATGGTTTAGTATTATCTTTTGTTGCCTAGAGATCTTCCTTAGAAGGTAGCATGGAATTCAACTGAAACACAATTTCTAGCACATGATTTTCTGGTACAATAGAGTACCTACAGGTTCTCTTTTGCCAAAAACTATTTTAATTCTCTGTTAGCAATGTATTTTGTGTGTGTACACAGCCTGTGGTATGTGCGTTTAGCAGTGTGCCCTCATGGATCATTCCCTGCATCTTGCAGATGCGAGCCAGGTGATGGGGAAATCAGTGGCTGCCATGACCCGGGTAGCTCGGACCTTTGCCCATTTTCCCCCACTCTCATCGCTCCCTCCCACAACTTACCAGCCTTTACCCCCCCTCAACTAAATAGACTTAAAATGGTTGGCAAGCAGCTGTTTATTTAACACAAATTAAATAAACAATTTAACAATAAATAACAAATAAATATAAACTCTATGCAAATTTGCAACTAAGCATAATTTAACATACGAACAGTAACATAACATTACCATAACAAATTTCTCAACAATTCAATCCCCAAAATTTACCACCATATTAACCACAATGTTGCATTTGTACTACAACAAACAACCTGTCCCAAACCCAAACAACTAGGCTGCAGGTCTTGGAAAGTAAAGTCCGCATCCAACAACATATATGATCCAAACCTCAACATCACCACACCTAGCCGCCCAGCACTGCCTCAGGGGCCTACACCGTACCCCCTTCAAAGGGGCACCCCGCCAATTTGGTTGCCCTTCCAGAAATTACCAACAGGACTCTTACCTTCAGCCAGACCTCAACCGCTCACTCGCTTATAACTAACCCATAACCCTATCTACAGGGCGGGAAATTTTTCTCTCACAGAAACTGTCCTTAACTTCCGTTCAACCGTTCATTTAACCCTTCATATTCTCCTCCAACCTAAACTTCCGACCCCTTAACTAACCCCTCCTTAACCAATCATTAACCCTTTGCCCATCTTCTTGGGCAGCCCTTGCACCCTGTGATGCAGGCCCTACGCCTAGTTTCCTGCTGCTGGCCTCTCTTTAATCAAAAATAGGAGAGCAACAAATGTAGATGCTGGTGGAGGCCACATTAGTTGATAAGTATGCCATATTATAAAAGTATTTTCTGCACACTTGCACATTATGACCATTGTTTTGAGGACCAGCAATAAATGTAGCTCTGCTACAAGAATGAGGAGCTCTTTCGCTAATAAGGCCGGAAGTGTTCCCAACACAGAGTACAATTTGCAGTGTTCACAAATATTCTGGATTAATTATATAAATGGCTTTGCTTTGGCAGTACTTAAAGTAGAAACATGGCCAAGAAATAAGTTAGGCTTAATTACTTTGAAGAAATGTATTTTCTGTGGAAACAAGTCCATTTAATGAGCACTTGCAGTGTTCTGAAACACTGTTACATTATGGTATTACCTCTACTGCAGAAAGTAATGACAATTTTTTTATAGAGAAACATACATCGTTACTATTTGAGTGCTTTGATGTAAGATAGATTTTGTAAACTGAAATGATAAATGCGTAAGAAATTAATAAAGTAAATTAAATACTATCATCACAAATAAGCCTCATCATTCAGTTTCTGTTAACAAATGTCCACATTTCACATTACACCTATTTGAGCTTGTTGGGCATTCCATTTTCAAACCAGGGGAAATACTACTGAGCTGTTTCCACCCTTTTGTGGCTTCCACTTTTATGAGAAGGGTTTTCATCTGATTTTTGAGTGTGTCTTGGGGAATGTGATTCTATTCAGTCTGACAAATGCACAATAAAAAGTCATGGCTTGAAATTAGCATTCTAATGCATTCCAAAGCTGTTTTATATAGCTGCGATCAGAGACCCTTGTAGACCACTTGAGTTCCTCCCCACTAAACTTGTCAGAACTCAAGTTTTTGAAGTGGATGGCACTAACTCAAGATCTCAATGGGGACAAAATGTAGTAAACAATTCCTCAGTTTTATATATAAACCATGACCGTCATAAAATGTATCATCCAGGCTAAAGCTATGATTAGTATTTCTAAAGACAACTATTTTAGTAACAAAATACACCTGCATTGGGGCCCCACACACTGCAAGGGGTAAATTCCTGTTCAGGTCTTAGGGAGGGATGGACAAACCACTTTTACTTACAATATTCCCTATATTCCCTTGTTTTCAAAGGCTCCAACAGTATAGGGAAGAAGAGTGTGCCAGCTGTTAGTGGAATAAAGGATATGGTAGAGAAAAGTCCTTCTTTTGACCCCCCCCCCAGACCTAAATCTTGAATTTCAGCTGTAAGGTTTTTGGATGGGGTATGGAAGTACTGGAACAATTTGTCTGAAACACAGGGTGAGCACAAATCTTCAAAAGAAAATGCCTGTTCTGGTATGTAGATTTTACACTGTTTGTAAATAAGCTTGAAAACAAAATAGGTATTGTATTACCTTTGTAATCTTTAGGATGAAGAAAATACAACAATAGCAACCATTACAACAATTTTAGCAGGTTTTCATGGCGTTTTTAGTGACTAATAAGACTTCTAATATAGCATAGAAAAAGTTAACTGTGGGTTGCTATGGAGTCCTGCAATTCCCTTAGATGTCTCATGGTGTCAATACAACTCTTCTAATAAAGCCCAACTAATGGTCTATGTAAAGTAATATTCTCCAAAGTGATCCTTTCTAGTTTGTACAGATCATTTAATGGGCAGGTAAACAATACTACAGGAAAATAAAGCTGTCAACTAAACTGCAAGTTTTTTATAATATCTCCCAGTCATTTCTACACAGAGGGAATATTTAACAGAAGAAGTGGAAAAGACTGTGGAAAGTGAATGATCATTCTGCAAAAGATATTTCATGTAGATTAGTGAACGTGGGGGAAATTCACTTTGCAAAGAATAGCGAATGATGTGCAAAGAAATATAAAACAACTGTTTTTTTTTTGCGTGCCCTTGGATGGCTGAAGTCAGCAGAATTTCACCTTATTTCCTAGGTCACCTCTACCTAATTCACTTTGCTTAAGTGAGCAGCCCAAACTCCTTTAGTAAATCAGCCCCAGTGTGAAACAGGTCATGGTAAGAAACCAATGGGTTAGGATCAGCTGCAGGCAGTCTACAGGCAATATTAGTAACTAATAACTTGTCCTATGCCTACCTGTTTTGGGAAAGAGTTTGCTGACGCAATCTATGACCCATTAGACTGCATTTCACTCAGCTCTTCTACAAAAAATGTTTTTTGTTTTTTTTTTTGTAAGGAAAGAGTTATCATGTCAGTGCAAAAAAGATATTATCTGGGACCCTTTTTCTGTGCTTATAGTGGCCCTGATTTAATAAAGTTCTCCAATACTGGAAAAGATAAACTATCATCAGATAATCTGGGTGATCCAGAATACTTTGAATGCATTTCCTAAAATAATTTGCTATTTTTTGGCAAATGTTTTTAATTCTTGACCAGATCTATTCCAGGTTTGCTTGATCACCCCGGTTCACTCATAATAGTTTATCTTTTCCAGTCCTGCGAGCTTTGATCAGTTAAGTCCAGTAAGTTCAAAGCAAATAATTACTTTATAAGGAGCAATCAAACCTTTCCTTTATGGGACTGCCAGGGGTGATATAAGAAGCAACTTGGAAGTGTCTGGCTTCGGAGTACAATCGTTTCTGTTGTGTCTGTTTTCAATATATACTTCACTGAGTTCCTAAGTGTTCAACCTTTAAGGATTGAACCTTATTGTACTATTACCTTTAGATCTAAATGCTATGGAGTGCCATGGCCTGTCTGATTCTAAATTGGTTGGTATGTTCTAATAATGCATACATTTGGTGAATGTAAATTGGATTTTATATAAAATGTGAAATGTGTATAACAAACTTCAGCTTTCTCCATATTAACAGCGAGGTGAATAGGTAAAATGTGTAAGATTCCATGCTATGTCATAACAATATTGCCATCTAGGGGCACACAGTACTCATGCAAATTCTATACAATTCCAATCTCTTTTTATGTTACGCACATTTACTTGCTTTGTCATGATTTACCAATTTCTATTTATCATCCATCATATAATATAATGATTTTTGTTACTCCCACCACCAACTGTCCAAGCTTTCCCTCCTACTTATGTACTGCTGAGCATATGACTCATACTGATTCACACTGGCTGCATCATAGTGTAGAATAATTACAGACAGATAGCTCACAATAAGAGAGATATATTGATAAAAGACACAGGTGTATTGTGACTGCAGATCATTCCTTGCATCACACAAAGTTTAGGACTAGAACTAGAAAACTCTCCACAAACCAGTAACTTGTAAAAAACAACAACATCACAGTAACCACTGGATTATACACTAGAAGAAATTTTAAATTGTGATTATTTTGTGGTTTAAAATTAGACCTATCACCAAAAAATTCATTTTGGGTAATATGATTGCTTGCTCTATTACATTAGATAAAAAAAATGAAATACTTTTATTAATTTTATATTGCCTCCCCTCACTTCCGAGGTTCTCGCCGTGGCAAGAAAGATTGCTAAGTATTCCTGCAGAATAAATTACCTAATAATAATGTGTTTGTTAAGCAAATGTGTCCACATTATAAATTCCTGACAACCCCTATTTTATGTACAGCGCTGTGTAATATGTTAGTGCTATATAAGTACTGTTTAACAATAATAATAATAATAATAATAATTATGTAATAAAGCTTTACTTTGCTTGAAACAGCAAACTTAAAGGTGCAATCTGTGAGATTGATATCATCAGTGTAATTTTATCTTTGTAATTTTTTAATTTAGGAATTTTAATGCTATTTAATAAAGTATCTTTGATTACACAGCTCAACAAAAAAACATTTTTTTTTCACTTGCCAAGGATTTTTCAATATATTTAGTGTATTTCAGGTCTGCTTAATCCAGAAAAGACATCAATTTCAATGAATTGGCTCTAGTTCTTGTGACACAGGAATAGGAATAGACGATTTTACCAACAGCAAATGGTAACACAGCATATTATTATCAATCTTTATTTACACCGATGTTTTGCATTTTATATATTAAATGTAGCATTATATTCATTAAACTTTCATTTGCCTTCTTTTTATTCATTCATATGAGTTCTTCAATCAGAAGTTGTTTAAATGACCCTAATGTATTTTGCTACATTTGTGGTGAATATTCTCAGCAAAAACAGAGAAATATTACAGAATTTGTGTAACAAGCATATCTTGCATATTTTGGTATTAAACTGGGGGGCCAAGATAAATATTGAGCTCCCAATATGGTATGCAAAATTTGTGTAGAGTGTCTACGTCAGTGGAAAAACGGAAAACTGAAAAAAACTGGTGTACCTATGGTATGGTGAGAGCCCAAAAATCATCATAATGATTGTTATTTTTGTGCTGTGTAATGTAAAAGGTTTTGTTACAAGAAAAACAAGTGGGAGTACCCTGATTTGGAATCAGCAAGATGACCTGTGCCTCATGGTGCTGATGTTCTCATACCAGTGTTCAGTACACTTCCTGATATTCCTGTATCCAACATGGAGGATATACAGGGTTTGGAGTATAATCCAGGAGTTAGCAGTGGAAGTGAATATGAAGGTTAAAGTGTTTCATCAAACCAGCAGTTCTCCCAAGAAAAGCTCAATGATGTAATACGTGACCTAAGTCTGAACAAGAATTTGAACTTTTAGCATCCAGGCTAAGAGGAAAGAACTGTCTGAGACCGGAAGTTAAATTAATAGTTTATAGGACAGAGAGGTGACACTCCTACCATATTTCAGTGAAGATGGAGACTTTGTGTACCGTTGTAACATCCCTGGACTACTAGCCCATATGGGAGTACAAGAATACCAAAAACAGAAGACTGGCGGCTTTTCAAAGATCATTCGACTCGAAGTTTGAATCTGTTTTACTGCATAATGGCAACTGCTTTGCATCAATTCCAATTGGTCACTCAACAAAACTTAAAGAAGAATATGAAAATATGAAAGTGGTCCTACAAAAGCTTTGCTATCATGAACACCATTGGTCCATTGGTTTTAAAAATGGTGAACTTCCTACTTGGACAGCAAAGTGGATACACAAAGTACTCATGTTTCATCTGCTTGTGGGATAGTAGAGTAAAGCAGGATCACTGGGAAAAAGTGTAATGGCCTTCATAGGAAAGCATTAAAAAAAGGTTCAGTGAACATCATTAAACAGCCAATGGTTGACAAAGAAAAAATCATTCTCCCTCCACTACACATAAAGTTGGGATTAATGAAGCAATTTGTTAGAGCTCTAAACAAGGACGGAGATTGCTTCAAATACATTTGTAGATTCTTCAGTGGATTGAGTACTTACCGTATTTTTCGCCGTATAAGACGCCGGAATATAGGACGCACCCAATTTTAAAGGAGGAAAATCTAGAAAAAAAAGATTCTGAAAGATTATTCCCCTTCTGATCACTCATGTGCCATTCATAC